>NC_089756.1:16268725-16446225 GCF_040412425.1 Macrobrachium rosenbergii
CATGAAGAAAATTTTCTCCTGTAAATATAGAAGCAAATCTAAGTTAGTTTCATGCTATGACCTTTCATAGGAAAAATAAGCTTCCACTGTGTCATTTAATTTCTTGGACTTTATATATATATATATAATATATATATATATATATATATATATATATATATATATATATATATATATATATATATATATATATATATATGTATATATATATATATATACATATATATATGTGTGTATTATATATGTATATGTAGGTGCAATATGTATATATATATATATATGTGTGTGTGTATGTGTGTGTGTATATATATATATATATATATATATATATATATACATTATATATATATATATATATATATATATATATATATATATATCACGATCTTCTTCCGGAAAAGACCGTTTCAACCAAAAGTCATCGCTTCAAATATGATAATAATAATAATAATAATAATAATAATAATAATAATAATAATAATAATAATAATAATAATAATAATAATAATAATAATAGGTCCCAAGACATTTAATTCTCACATCCTACAAATCAACACAAAAATTTTGTAAAAGTAATACCTTAATAATAAAGCCATTGCCCAAACAGCAGAAAGATTAATTTCATACGAACTGGGCAATGGCTTAAGGCTAAAAATGGCTTTTATAAAAAGAAATCTCAGCCTATTGCGTGATCTGATTTGAAAAATTAGACAATAATAAATCATGAAATAAAACAAGTAAAAAATGCTTCAGCACAGTCGAGTTTTCTGTACAGCCGCTACAGCTCATAATCAAGGCCAGCGAAAATAGATCTATCTGTCGGTGGTCTCGGTATAATATTGTATGAGCCACAGCCCATGAAACTTTAATCACGGCCCCGTGGTGGCCTATCTTATATCGTTACCAGAAGCACGATTATGTTTAACTTTAACCTTAAATCAAATAAAAACTACTGAGGCTAGAGGGCTGCAATTTGGTAACTTTGATAATTTGAGGGTGGATGATCAACATACCAATTTGCAGCCCTCTAGCCTCAGTAGTTTTCATGATATAAGGGCTGACAGAAAAAGGGCGGACAGAAAAAGTGCGGACAAAGTGCGGACGGACAAACAAAGCCGGCACAATAGTTTTCTTTTACAGAAAACTAAAAAGGGACCCATAAAAACTGGATAACCATACAATAGCACGTTCTTTTCCTGGATTCACATAGGAAATGTAACTTTTTGGAACTGACAAAAAATAAAGAATTCATCAGTTTGCACTAGTTTTCTTGACAAGTCAATTTTCTTCTATATAGATCAAAATATTTACTGTTCATATTTTGCGCCATCGCGATTTTCGGACGTTTATCTTAGGCGTAAAGCAGAAAAACGAGTGATGCAGCGTATCTTACGTCGGGAGGGGGATTCGTTGTATCGTTGATGAACATTGTGTGGGGATAATTACGGAACACCTAATGCTGTGGAAGTTTTCTGGATAACAGTTTCACATTAAGATTCAGCTAGTTAATCTGTAATTTTTTTTTTGTAAAGTTGGATAAGTTATATATATATTATATATATATATATATATATATATATATATATATATATATATATATATATATATATATATATATATATATATAGTGTGTGTATTATGTAATCTATGGTTACTTTTCCATCATTATATAACTCTGATTTGTAATATCCACATTGGTCTCTCAGTTTCTCATTTTCTTCACACTTTTAGGATAAGCTTGTGAACAGAGTCAGATTTTTACTACGTTTCTTCATTTCGGCGTTGTAGTGACAAGGGTAGGCTACCCAAAAAGTAAGGAAAAACCGCGAAGTTATCGTCCGTTTCACACACACAACACATACACAGACACAACATATATATATATATTTGTGTGTGTATGCTAACCGAGTGAAATATAATAATTAATGGATAACAATTTAATGTTAATATAGATTAGTCTATTTCACAGTAATTGTGAACAAGTCTGTCAATGAATACCACCATTTCCTGTTTTGTAATAAGTTAAGTATATTTACCTGTATTAAACTTGGAATTTGAAATAAATCTACCAATTGTCAAGCTTACATATTACCATTAATATCAGAGGAATGAGCATTCGACATGGCCGTCTGATTATATAAGCCACCATACAACGAGCTAAGCAACAGGGGTACGAAGCTGGTCTGGTTGCCCTGATAGTGAACCGGCCCAGCGGATGACGGTAGTGTATATTAGAGTTGTTCTCAACGCTTATTTTGGATTCTAGTTCGGACACCCATTTTCCTTCTTGTATGCGCACATGCATGTTTCAATATTTTAAAATATATTTTATGTTCTAATAACATTCAATCGTTTGTAATTTAAATTTATTTAATGTCACTTTGTACACGGCAAAATCATGTCATCACAAAGAACGTTACCTATTGATTTCTTTGCTCCAAAAACGAATGTGACATTTTTCATCATATATCGCCTATAAATATGAATTATCAATGCAGAAATAACCATATAAACATATAACAGAGAAATCCAGATAAAAAGAGAGCCAAATTATACAACAATATCGTAATAATCCATAAAACCATTTTGGGGTCGGGTTCTCAGGTGCCGGCCAGAGACTGCCAAATTCTCTCTCGAGCAGCCGATTCTACCATCTTGTTGAGTTGCCGGGGTGTTCACAGCGAATAAGGATGGCGCAAATATCCGTACGACTTGCAGCCTCTTTGGCTAGGCAACTTCCAAGGAGCAGTGCACAGGTGAGCGGTGATATTGCTGTGTATTACTATTATTGCAGTGTCCGAGAATTTACTGGGATGTAAAGCAAATTTTAAAAATTTGATGGGGTGGCCGGTTGTCTTTGGCGGACGATCAGCTGATCGGGCCGACCATTTTTCCGAGTCGATTGTATGCCTGTTCTTCTCAGGAGTCGAGTAGTACTGATTGCCTATGAAACATTTAATATATGTGCTTTTAACTGTGTATTTCGTAGTAGTGAAAGCCACTGCTTTTTGAAATTTTAATGAATTGTAACCAATCTTTGTAGGCGGTCCCATGTTAGGGCCTAGTTCTCTCATGCTACGTTGGCTTAAGTAGTTTACAGGTAAATGTAGGTTATTGGTCCTTAGCTAGTCACCTGTGCTTTGTGGTTTTCATGCTTTCAGCAAGGTTTGTTGCCTCTAGGAGTTGCATGTAACTACTTAATTTTGCCTAATCAAGGGCACAGAAAAGGTGGTTATCCCAACCGGTAGGCGAGCCATGCCGATGAATCGAACTGTTGTTAGCCAAACCTTATTAGCCAGGCGACGCTAGTTCGCATATTGTCGTATATTTCTGAATAAAATGGAGGTAGATCTAAGTAGTAGCTCATGGAAAATACAACTAATAAGCTACAAGGTTGTGTCTATAACCATATGAAATTATATATCAGCACTTAGCCCAAGGCATTGTACTTTACACTCATGAAGGCAAGAATTGTTTAGAAGATGGCAGTGTTTCAAGTAATTATAGTTTATCAATAAATATGATGGTAAAATATTTTTGAGTTTTAGCTGAGAACAGTTCTGAGTTTTACTTGCCGAGCTGTATCAGGGTGAAGAACCTATGCCACGGTAAAATTTTATAGGGTGCCATTGTGGAGTTCAGCATGAAAATTGCCTTTCCAGTTCCTTTTATTTTAATAACTCGTACAGTTTTAAAAAAGGCTTTAACCTGGTTAATCACAAGTGCCACTTGATATCCAAACAGTAGGCATATAGCTTAGGTCAGTGGTTTTCAAATTTTTTGTGCCCGTGGCCCATTTTGGCATCCCTAAATATTCATGGCCCAAAGCCCTTCAGAATTGTGTAATGATGATAGAATTATTATAAAGCATTTCAGAACCCTGTATTAGTTATACATTTTCATTTATGGAAGAAAGCACTTGCCTGCATTTACTGTAAATGATTTTTCATTTTTTAAATACCATATTGAAGATGTCTGTGGTATGGCCCCCTCAGAACTGCCCATGGCCCACCAGTGGGCCATGCCCCACAGGTTGAAAACCACTGGCCTAGGTGTAGGCCTAAGTGGATAATGGGGGCTTAGAATTGGGGGGGGGGACAGTTATGAGTGAATTATAGAGGTGAATTGTGATTTAGGGCACTGGCCCTTTATATCTGGACCCCCACCTAGCCTGACCTTTAATGTCATAGGTGAAGCCTGACCTTTAATGCCATAGGTGAGTTAAAAATACAGGGATGCTTCCTAACCTCACCAAGGGTGCCATCTACTATTCTGGCCATTGTAGTTTTTTTTTTTTTTTTTCAAGCTGCTGAGAATTAAAAAGCAATAATGACTGAAGTCTATATAAGTAGTTTACTCTAGGCCTGGCTGTTGCAACTGTTAGTGATGTAAGTTAGGCTACACCTGAGGTGGGTAGCAGGAATTGGCCCCTTGTCATGTAGCCTTGTCATGTTATAATATATATGTTACCTCCAATTGTTTGCTTTATCATTATTTCGTAAAAATTGGTAAACGTTTGAAAAGACAAAATTGATTATGCAAATTTTTACATTCTTTGGAAGTAATTAGTGGACATGTTTCATACAATTTGAAGGGTTGGAAGTCATGCTGTGGAGAAACTTGGGTAGAGACACATGAAAACATGATTTTGTTAGTGGTTAAAGTTACGTAAGAGAAAACTCTTCTTCTGCTTGTAAGTAAACCTGTGTTGGTGGGTAAATTGTGTAGAGTTCCTCTGATCATTTATGCTGCGTATAGTTAAAATATGGTAAACAAACCTGATATTTGAGGGGGCAACATTTGCTTGTAAGTCATTTGAAAACTGAATGAAGGTGCACAGGATGTTCAGTGTGGTACTGAATGATTTGAAGGAAGAATGCTAACTCCATATCCAGAGATGTAACTGGGCATCTTATTATATTTTGCACAAAAGTGTGAATTTTGGCAGATATAAACAAATAATCCCTGACAAGGATAGGGTTTGTTGGTAAAAGTGCAGAAGAGTTGGACATGTTAGGCCTGTTTCTGCAAGCCATGGCCTGTTTAAATGCAGATCAAAGACGTATTTCAACAGGAATACATCCTAACCCAGTGGTTCTCAGCCATTTTAGCAGGTGGCCCCAATGATGCACCTCCAGCCATAACTGCAACCCCACTGGTTTTATGCAGTGCACTGTATATATATAACCATATAATGTATGTGTTGCATGTTATATATTATTACTGTAGGCTGTAAAAGCAAAGAACAAGTATTTTCTTGTAAGAGGTGCGGTAAGGCTGAGAAAAGAGGCGAGAATTTGTTACATTTTACAAAGGCAAACTAAAAACTGTTTATTAACTGATAACTGATTTAAATGGGAGCCTCTGGGGCTGGATTTCACTGGTAAGTTTGTCCATTCATGGCTCAATCGTAGAAAGTTGATGTTGTGAGACTTTAGTGCTTGGTGACCCCAGGATTGGGAAAGGATGTCCTAACCTATAAGCTATCCTAGGACACCATGCTATTACCTTCTGATGTGGTTGGGGGCATTGGTGGAAGAAAAGAAAAAAAAAAAAAAAATCCCCCTCCTTGACATCATGCATAGGGGAACAAAAAGCATTCTGTAGCATTACCCCAATATCTTCCAAGACCCTAGTGGTTACCAGAAATGTTAACGAAAAATGGTGAATGTCCAGAAGAACTCCGCATGCATAAAGTACCAAAATTAAAAGTAAAATGTAATATTTTTCATATTTAAAGCATTTTAGACCACTTCTTATGATGAGGAAACACCCAAATTTGGGTGTTTCATGAACACAAGAAGTGAAAAAGTACTGAAAACATGACAAATCTTACATTTTAGTTATAATTTTGGTGGAGGCAGGAAAACAAATTTGCAACAATAATTTAGGGGATAATTTGGGATTTTGGGGTTTCGGGTGGGGGGAAAAAACACATTTTGAAATATAGCCAAACATGCCTTAACTGCAAAGGGGTGGCGGAACGGTGCTGCGCGCCTTATCCGCATTTATAAAGATTCTTGGCAGGCTCGTATATACTGGCAGGAAAAATGGCAAAAATCACCAAACCAAAAAAACCACACATATAATTTACCTTTATGGGGTCGGTTTGTATAAATCAGCTGCAGACTTGAAGAAGGCGTGAAGACGGTAATGGCTGTGGTGGTAGACAGACTTAAAATAGGCCACAGACAAATAACCCACAAAATTGTATGTCCGATGTCCGAACTTGGGTACCTTCGATTTTGCCTGCAGCCACCGTCTCTCAATATTATTTGTATGAGCTCCGCTGGAAGGATCAACAAAATTAATACTATGATTTACGGTCAAGTGTTGAAATCCCTCATTACTTAAACAGT
Source organism: Macrobrachium rosenbergii (assembly GCF_040412425.1). Lineage (NCBI taxonomy): Eukaryota > Metazoa > Arthropoda > Malacostraca > Decapoda > Palaemonidae > Macrobrachium > Macrobrachium rosenbergii. The sequence continues at coordinate 16,275,085 of NC_089756.1, forward strand.
TATAAGCATGCCAACAGTCTGAAATTACAGTAGTGCCCAGCTCTATGTACTCCTTGATAATGGGAAGTAACATGGCAGTGGTTCTGTCTCCCACTGGAATCATGAAACACTTTTGTTTCCCTACATATACCCCCAAAGACCCACTGGCCCTCCACTCACGCCCCACGTTATATTTCCTCCTCCCAAATTTACTCTCGTCAATTTCAACCACTTTGCCGGGGCCACCAATTTTCTTTTTCTGTACAAACGCCCAATTCACAATCACTTCCCAACAGAAAGACGACCAATCGTTTATTGTATTCTTATTAAGTTTTAACTCTTCTGATGCCGCTTTATAAGAAAAAAAAGTCTTGCACAAAGAGTAATACAAACTTTATAACCGTTTCAAAATCTAAATGAGATTTTTCAAACCACGTGCCTTTAAAAATGGAGGCGTAAAAGTTACACCTTTTTTTTATGCCGACTGGCAGTTACATAATGCCTATCACATCGAAAACTCCAGTCAGCAATGTTCAACCGGCACAAGTGATTACAATGATCCTGACAATACTGTAGTAACTTGTCTGTATTGCCACTGTATATTGACCAAAATTGGCCATAGCCAACGTAACAATCAGGACACGAAATGGGTAAATCCCTGCTATCCAGAACAGCGACACTGCTCGTAGAAGGCACAGCTTCAGCCATTACAACAGACCAAATCAGACTGAAGTTACTGAAAAAGAATCGCTGGAACGCCGGGATATATATTACTCCGCCGAAACAAAGCGTAATTGGGTAGTATAATCACGTGACGACAAGACAAAAGTTGATTGGAAGAGGTACCTATTCATTACTTACTAAATTTTCTATGAGAAAAACGTAAAAAAAGCAAAGATTAATGGAAAAAAACCGTCAAGAACTTATAATAAATATTTAGTAGGTAAAAATACACTTTCTAACAAAATCCCCCAACCAAAAACCCGATTTGCAAAAATCGAAAATCATTCGATGGGGAACTAGTTTTTCTGAGAAACATTATTCTTTCTGAGAAACATTACAGTAAAAAACCTCATTTTCAAACTAACTCCAGTAAGATCAAGTACACGAAGTGCTACTGGATGTAAACAAACGACTTAGAAAATTTTCGAGAATGCCGATTAGATAATCATTAATATCTCGGATATGGTGAATCTCCTCAAAAAGTGTTCAGAGACAAAGTTTTATTATTTTATATTGTGAAAATTATAGTGTGACCTATTTTCTTATTTTTATATTGTGAAAATTATAGTGTGACCTATTTTCTTATCTCACCGCGGAGTTGTTCTGGACATTGACCCGAAAAACTTTAACTATTCCAGCCTGGATTGCGTTTACCCCGTCCTACTTGCCCTTCACCTGTTTTCACAGGGATATAACACTGTAAAGTCAGGTCAGAATCATAGTTGCCCCTCTGAATATTAACCGTAACATCCAAGATGATCTCTCTCTCTCTCTCACTTAAGTGGCTTATATTTTTCCACAATTATCCCTTCACTTAACATGGGAAATTTGCTAATTTTCCAAATTTGAATAGTATTTTGAGGAATTTTAATTGTACAATATTATGAACTAATAGCATGCTATTGAATATTGTAATATGAAATTTTAATGGTAATACATTTCCAGGTTTCCAAAGTTCTCCCTGGTGCAGCACTAGTTGCCAAAAAATTTTCGACCAGTAATGTTGCACGCTCAGCTGAGGTCTCCACCATCTTGGAGGAGCGCATTCTTGGTAAGTGAGCTGTTGCGAAATTAAGGTTTTGTGAGGAAAATTAGCAGGCAGTGATTCCTTAATATTTTCAAAATGTAACCACTTGCTGAGGATGTATGTTGAAATCTTAAACACCTGAACATAGGTATTTGTTTACAATTTTAAGTAAAGCGTATGATCTGTAAAAGAAAAATTGGTATTTTCATATTTCAGAAATTTACAGCAGTGCCAATGATGCCTAGAAACTCCCTCACTGTGCTTGCTGTATTGTCTTTTATCTTACTTTCTATCTCTTAGAGTCCATAGGCTATGATCATGTTTTCATTTGTCCCTTTTCTGTGTAGATTTTAATTACCCTAATGGGACATATCCTTCTAGTTCAGATGACTCAAGATGTCAGATACTGATTAAATATGCATTGAAAGGATCACTTGTTTGGAATATTGCATATAATACTTAATTTCATTATTCTCAGTTATGAAAACAGCCTCGGCAGTTTCACTTCAACCCATTTCTTTTTTTCAGGTGCTGCTCCCAAGGTAGATCTGGAAGAGACTGGACGTGTGCTGAGCATTGGTGATGGTATTGCTCGTGTTTATGGCTTGAAGAACATCCAGGCAGAAGAGATGGTGGAATTCTCATCTGGCCTAAAGGGTATGTTGTTGTTGTTGTATGCAGCCTCAATGTTTTCTGGTGGATAATGCAAATACTGTATAATTAAATTTACTGAAAAAATGTTCTTGTAGCTGGCTGTTTAAATATAGAAAGTTACTTTCCAGCTAGTTGTAATCACACCAAATTCTTTCTCAACAGGTATGGCTTTGAACTTGGAGCCTGATAATGTTGGTGTTGTAGTGTTTGGTAACGACAAGCTTATTCGTGAAGGTGACATTGTAAAGCGTACCGGTGCTATTGTGGATGTCCCTGTTGGTGACGCTATCCTTGGCCGTGTTGTTGATGCCCTGGGAAATGCCATTGATGGCAAGGGCCCTCTCCCATCATCTGTCAGGTTGGTAAATTTAGAGTTTGTGTACTGTATTCTGTGATCTTGTCCCATCCCTTTCTAGAAAATGAACTAGTTTTAATCATTGTTATCTATGGATTATGGAGATTCACTTGTGCATTTTGTAAAGTGGTCATAAAAATCTTAAAACTTTGGTGATTCCCCCAACTATTGCTGTATATGTAGTCCATAAAATACCTGTGTGTTGATTGAATTGGGTTTTTGGACAAAGTAGATGCAATTTTTTTCTTCCTTTACCAGTGTCAAATGCAAATCAAGTTCAAGCTGCTAAAATGTTTTATTTTCTTGTAAAATAGATACAGAACTATCCTGTGTGTTCTCAAGAAAATCAGTTTACTGCATAATCCCATTATGCCTGTTCACAGCAGCAGCATAATATTGGAGCTAGGAAATATTTTAAATGTTTATCAAAGTGACAGAATACTTAAAATTTACACATGGTGTTTCAAGCCAATGTAATCATTTTAGTCACCAACCCTTTACCATATAATGAGTACTGAATATTAGTTTTCCATGTATTGTAAATTATCTGATTCTGTTAACACTATTTTATTAAAAAGTTATAAAAATATAAAAACGGTATCCAGGAAATTAACTATTCCAAAATGCTGTAGTCCAGTTAGCTGAAGTTTTCATACCTAAGTATTGAAAGCTTAACTTGGTAAATCTCTAATTTGTAGTGAAGTTGCAATATTTTTGAGTTTGTGGTAGTTATATTTTTATAGCATTTTCCTAGAGAATCACTGTGGTTGCTTTGATTACAGGGCTCGTGTGGGTGTCAAGGCTCCTGGTATCATTCCTCGTATCTCTGTGAGGGAACCTATGCAAACAGGTATTAAGGCTGTGGACTCGCTTGTACCTATTGGTCGTGGCCAGCGTGAGTTGATCATTGGTGATCGTCAGACTGGCAAGACTGCTATTGCCATTGATACTATCATCAACCAGAAGAGATTTAATGATGCTGCCGAGGAAAAGAAGAAGCTGTACTGTATCTACGTTGCTATTGGTCAGAAGAGATCTACTGTTGCCCAGATTGTGAAGAGGCTTACTGATGCTGGTTAGTAAAAATAAATTTCCAGTTACATGATTAGTTCTGTTGAACATTTTTTGCAGCTTTACATTGTATCAGGTAATTCTCTAAAGTGAACAGGATAAATATTTGTAGTTCAATAGTTTTCTGTGAGATAAGAAGCTGAAGGCATTATTTTGAGCTGTTTTATTGGAATAACTTTGTACAGTCACAGTTAATCTGAGTTGAAGGGGAGTTTTACTCTTAAAATATAAAAAACATTGTTTATTGCAGATGCTATGAAGTACACCATCGTTGTATCTGCCACTGCCTCTGACGCTGCTCCCCTGCAGTATTTGGCCCCATACTCTGGCTGTGCTATGGGAGAGTACTTCCGTGACAATGGCAAGCACGCCCTGATCATCTATGATGATTTGTCCAAGCAGGCCGTTGCCTACCGTCAGATGTCTCTGCTGCTGCGTCGTCCTCCTGGTCGTGAGGCTTACCCTGGTGATGTGTTCTACCTTCACTCACGTTTACTCGAGCGTGCTGCCAAGATGAATGACACCAATGGTGGTGGTTCCCTCACTGCTCTGCCTGTCATTGAAACCCAGGCTGGTGATGTGTCAGCTTATATTCCTACCAATGTCATTTCCATCACAGACGGACAGATTTTCTTGGAGACTGAGTTGTTCTACAAGGGTATCCGCCCTGCCATTAATGTGGGTCTGTCTGTATCCAGAGTAGGATCTGCTGCCCAGACAAAGTCCATGAAGCAGGTGAGGTGGTCATGCCTTCTTGTCTGTCAAATTTGTGCATTACATAATGTGGAGGCTTTGAGTAACAGTGTTGGATGTATGAAATGCACTAGTTATTAAATCTGTTATTACCCTTGCAGGTGGCTGGTTCCATGAAGCTTGAGCTTGCCCAGTATCGTGAGGTGGCTGCTTTCGCCCAGTTCGGTTCTGATCTTGATGCTTCCACCCAGCAGCTGTTGAACCGTGGTGTTCGTCTCACAGAATTGTTGAAGCAGGGACAGTATGGTGAGTGAATTTTGTTTTAGGTTTTGACAAGATGCTATATTTTGAACTGAAGGTGTGATTATCTGTCCCATTTTGCTTATATTTTAAAGTTACTCTGTATGCTAAAGGAGATGCAAACTGCTAGGAGTACAATTAATAAAAATACTTGTCCTTTTCCAGTTCCCATGGCTATTGAAGAGCAGGTAGCTGTCATCTACTGTGGTGTACGTGGTCACCTTGACAAGTTGGACCCATCTAAGATTACCAAGTTTGAACAGGAATTCATGGCCATGGTCAAGACCAGTCACCAGGATCTCCTGAACACCATTGCTAAGGAAGGACAGATCACCCCAGACACTGATGCTAAGCTTAAAAAGATTGTTACAGATTTCTTGGCTACTTTCCAGGCATAAATTTATTTTTAGGGGAAGGGGATTGAATTGTGCAGATTTGGGCAGAGTATCCAAATGAATGAATGTGGCATTGGTACAGTCTTTTTAACTGTTAATTTAATTTTGACCTAATTAGAGTGAATGTTGCTTGCCACTATTCAATTTGGTTGCTTTGTTGTATATATCAAGAGATAATGTCAACATAATTGAGGAAATCACTGCCTGTGTATTGTTTACATTTCCATAGATTATAAATGCTATATGGAGGCAACCAATATTGTAAATAATTTTTTTTCTTCATCCTCCAAAAATACTATGTACCAAAGCATAACATGGGTAGGGAGTTCCTTAAAAGCCAGAGGAAAAGTTGTAGGTTCTCTTAAATAAAGGACCCATTTTTTTGTCTGGAATTTTTGTTTACCACATTTCTTCATCTGGAATTTCTGTAAACAACTTAACTCTTCAAAAGAGTACATAACCCCCTTAAACCTGGGAGAGCAAAGGCCACACAAGGAGATAAGTAACAAACCACAAGCTCCTGTGTCTAGTATGAGAATGTTACTTTGACCCAAATGTAACCTAAATTAGTGTGCAGAATTAAGTTATATGCAGGGGATGTCTACTTACATTTCCATGTCTAACACACACCCTATTCCCATAGCCCAAAACATTACTTTGACATGCCCAACACACCTTGGGATTAATACTGACTTCAGAATGTTGTAATTCGTAGTTCCTTGCATTTCCACATCTCATTTCTGCATACTTCACTTGAGAAACTACAGCTAGCATGAGCAATTAATCTTCACCCACATCTGCTGTCTAGTATATAAAAAAAAAAAAAAACTTGCAAAACTCAAGACAGTGCCATATTGGTTTACATTAACAAGCTAAATTTTGCTTTAGCCTCTAAACTAACGTGAAATAAAATGGTGTTTAAAGGTCTCCCAACCTATGGAGGCAAAATTTCATAACTTATCAGCTGTAAAGTAGTGAATATTTCATCATGCAATAGTAACTAGTTGTGTGTATTCTCTTCCATAAGCGGTACCATAAAACTTGCACAAGCCTATTTTGAACATAACCAACACGCACCCATTTACTGAGAGGCACTATCAAGTCTTCCTGACAAACCTTGGTTTATTTTGTGATTTTAACATTGATAAATCAAAGCTAACACCTGTGGATCTAATTGGTGTAAAATCACAGCTATATTAAAGATAAATTTTGTAGCTGTACAGTACTATACCAAGTCCTACTTGGTTGCTTAAAATTAAAGTGGGGTATTCTAGTTATAGTAACTTCTTGAATAACACCATTCTTCTTCATTAACATGTTAATCATAATTTATTACAGCTTTAAAATTTATGGTGTGAATAGCCACAAAATGTTAACAGATTCTGGCACAGTCTCTGCTTACACAAACAGGGATCAAACATTCATTCCGCAAATATGAAGCCAGTATAAATGTAACTTAATATATCGTACAGGTGATTTCAAGACAATGAAACTTGATAGATCACACAGGAGATTTTAAGACAAAGTTGAAAAGCTTATAAAATACCTGAAGTTGCTAAGAAGTTCAAATCTCAATGTTTCTACATTTAACATTCTACTGCAGGACATAGAGCAGAATTCTGTAAAAATGCCATTTAACATTCTACTGCAGGACATAGAGCAGAATTCTGTAAAAATGCCATTTAACATTCTACTGCAGGACATAAAGCAGAATTCTGTAAAAATGCCATTTAACATTCTACTGCAGGACATAGAGCAGAATTCTGTAAAAATGCCATTTAACATTCTACTGCAGGACATAAAGCAGAATTCTGTAAAAATGCCATTTAACATTCTACTGCAGGACTTAGAGCAGAATTCTGTAAAAATGCCATTTAACATTCTACTGCAGGACACAGAGCAGAATTCTGTAAAAATGCAAGACAGCTAGGCAGATATAGTATGCCTTTCCCCTTGCAGGATCTTTCAAGTTGAAGTTACTGGATCTGTTTCCATGGAGTAAGGCTTACTATCAAGTACAGAAAAAAAGACTAGCTTATGATACTGTACAATGCAATTCAGAAACCAGACAGTAATCCGACTATTTAAGCATGCTATGAAAACTGATGAGGTGCTGGAGGAAAGGTCAAGGTAGACCTATCAAACTGACAGTTGTCAACTGTCAATTAATATTCATGCCAGAGAGGTTAATTGGAAAAGCAGTCTTTATACTGAAACAGCTACAGGAAAGTAACCAATAGGAGGGTAGTGTGGTCAGTGCATTGTAAGTATTGCTTAAGGTTCTTTGCAGCGTACCCCCTAGCTGCAACCGCATTCATTCCTTTTACTATACCTCGGTTCATATTCTCTTCCATCTCACTTTCCATCCTCTGCTAACAATTGTTTCAACGTTACTTTCAGAACTGAATGATCTCATAGGTCCCAGTGCTTGGCCTTTGGCCTAAATTTTATATTCCAGTTATATTCCTACAGGAAAGTACAATGCAGGGAAAAAGATTATACTAAAAATTTTTGGACTTGGAGAAGGCATATGACAAAAGGATTAAGACCATTAGATGTACACTGATTACCAAAGGCTCAGTAATGTTATTTTACCTAAACCCTCTAGTATGAGGAACACATGACCTAGGTTTGACAGCAGAATCTGAGGACTTGGTAATGGAATTGTTTATACGGTGAAAGAGTGGAATAGAGAAGCCAGGACTTTCAATCAGTGTAATAAAAACAATGATGATACAGACTCAAAAGGAAGCAAAGGAAATAGTACTGGCCAGAAAGTGGCTATGGGCTGCTGTGAGAGTGAATTCAGTATTGCATACCGAAAGGAACAAGACATGCTCAAGATAACAAATACATAATAGAGTACATGAAGTGAGATATTTTTTGCATCCAAAATGTATTATGAGATCACATAAAATATTGAGAACCATATTGTGGTAGATGTGCAGGTCTTACAAGTAAATCATTTCAGTTACCTTTGGGTCAAGCTGGAATGGCTGGGACATGAGACAAGAAAAGATGAGGAACTGTCAAGTCAGAAAAGCTGTGGAAATATGAATTTAACAAGAGGGAAGATTTGTAGGAGGGCCCATGAAAATCACAGAAAAATTTAATAGGTGAAGGCCTAGACCTAAGAAGAATTCAGGCAAAAAGGGCACAAAATGTCCAATCCCCAAAAAAGGAAAACCTGGCTTAAAACATTAAGAGAGGTGATGATGATATTGCAGCAAAGTATGTCACTGGAACAAATTGCACAGTATGAACCTTGACATCTTATGTATCCTAGTGTGGGTTGCATAATTATTGGATAATTATTACAAGAGTACAGACTCTTACTACACACATCTTAATTGCAAGTATGGTTAATGATTACAATAGTATGCATATCTATATGCATACCAATTTATTCTTAGGCAGCTTGAAGAATCCATTGCAGATTATGAACCCTTCATTAAGAATTGGATCTAAGATTTTTAATCTGAGCACTATTGATAGAACAGTTCCTTTGAAAAAATATCCTTTTTCATTAGGGTCAACACATTTTTATTTTCATTTGACTTTTAGGTATATAGTGTATGCTTTCCAGACCAAGTGTAACAAATATGAAGCCAACCAGCTAATGAGATCAGATTGTTCTGACAGGATGCCTGAGTGTGAAGTCTACCTATATCATGGCCTGTCCAGCACATACTCAGCCTAACAGCTGCCTCACAGAGGAAGTAAGAAAGGAAGAAGGAAGTGAGAGCCAGTCACTCACCCATTCAACCTTCAGCCTTAAACCACCGAAGTACCTTGTGTGAGAAGCTTTTCTTTCTGACAAAAGCCTGGAGATTGCACAACCTGCTGGGCACCAACAGGTTGTGCCATTACATGTCCTAAGGAGAAAGGTCCAAAGACTGGTGAGCAACATCCCTGGGTTAAAATGACAGTACAGGCAGTCTAATGTTGTCAGACCCTTGCTCTCACTACCAGTAAACCGAAAAGTTCTCCAAAAGGCTTTTGATGGGCCAACGTCCCTGGCTGCATGAGCTCTCACCAAGACTGGACAACCCTCCTCCCTCACAAGACAAACAGTACATCCACGTGACTGCTTCATGAAGCCTAAGAGAAGGTGTAATGAACACCTGCTCGCAGCTGTTGGTACTACAAAGAGACCCTAATGCTCTGACCTAAGAGGCCCCAAACTCATGGACGAGGACAAGAGGAATCCACAGCCCTCCAAGAGCCAGATGATAAAAAAAAATGTAAAACTTGTCTACACGCTGCAACGAGACTAAGGGTAGCAGAGCAAGTCTTATGGGTGAGGTCTCGATCTGAGCTTCTCACAAAGGTTCTTCAGTACCTGAGTTGGGTTGTGAAAAGTCACATTCCATTCTAAAGAACCAAGCCAGTGAGGTGGGCAAAACTCTTCAAGACTCTTATGCACGAAGACAACTCTACTGAGAAAGAGAGGGCCATGACATTCTACTGGAAGACCTGACTCAAGGCAGAGCAATGGCTTCACAACGATCAAGCCACAATCACAGCAGTCAGGAGGATGGCCTTACCTCCCAAGTTCACCCATCAAAGAGGCAGTGGTTACAGCCACCACAAAAAACTTCAAATGCAGCTCCACTTTATGATGAAATATGCATTCAAAGTTTTTCGCAATTTCTAGCATGAACAAACTGAGTCTCCTCATTTTATTGTATGTCTGGCATCACCATAGGTATGGGAATAAGAGGGACCTTTTCACCAAAACAGACACCGTTGGGTAAGTAGTCAAAAGGAGTTGGATATCTGTGCCAGGATCCAGAAAAGATACTCTTGTGCCTTCCTTGTAATGTGTGTATGCTGTTTTGCATTCTTGCACGCTTAATGATTAAACATACCTAATAAATCCTTATCAGTCATGAAGACAGTGACTGTCATATTATTGAGACAGTCATATTATTGAGGAAAGGGGAAGTCAATGACAGCCAATGCTTCTGAATGGAGAGGCTTCTTTGCAGCAATGCAAGAGGTGTTCCAAAGGTCTTTCCGTGAAGGATGTTGTATGGTTCTACTCAAACAGCAGCTTAAATTTTGAAATTCGCGGTAGCGATTCTTTTGCTTTGTGTAGGTGACAAGACCCCACTCATGTCAGATATAGGAACAACTAAGCCAATAGATCAATTTGTTAATGCAAAAAAGTCCATGCGTGGGGAGGAGGGCAGGCTCCATCCGTAATTACTGGCTAAGTATATATAAAACTATTTTATCATAAAAATTACATTTTTATATAAGTAACTTAACCAGTACATGTAATTACTTAGCTGATTCCACATGGTGGGGATCCACAAGGAAAGGTGGTAGGAAATCGTGGACGGTAAAATAACGATCTACATGTGAAAAGTTAATGACCTAAAACAGGCTAACATTGAGACAATGTTTGTTGCTTCCTTACCTGGTGAGAGAGCTGCACAGATAATTACTGCCTCTGGTTGGCGCTAATCTCAACCTGTAGAGACGTGGTGGTATAGCCAGAGTCGTCTCTATGGAAGTGGGATATTCTGCAGCGAAGGAGTGCTCCGAAGACTGACAGAATATACAGCAGGAACTTTTTGTGGCGAAGGTGAATACTGAAGGTCAACAAAGCTCATAAAATTGTCCCTGCCCAGGGCGCAGTATCAAAAAAACAATAGAAAACCAGCAACAAAATCACCTACACCATAAAAATTAACATGACCACTACCCAACACTAAAAAACTGGTGGGCACTCCACTGTACCCTCCAGGCTTCCCAGAACTCGACACCACAAACAAGGCGAAAAGCTAAAGACACAGGAAGGCATACTTCTTACACTTCCTCACCCATCACTACATCAGCCATGGACATCGGTCCTAGAGTACTGCAGTTTTTGTAAACAGTTTCCACGTCCCGCAGATAGTGCATTGCAAACACTGACTTGCTTCTCCAATATGCCGCCTGAAGAATGGAGGATAAGGAAAGATTGTGCTTGAAAGCTACTGATATAGCAACTGCCCTTACATCATGAGCTTTAACTTTCATGACTTTCAAGTCATTTTCCTCCACTTGGGAGTGAATTCAATAATAAGATCTCTCAAAAAGAAGGAAATGGCATTCTTAGATAAAGGTCTAGAGCGATTTTTGACTGAACACCACAAATTAGAAAACTGCCCTCTAATTATCTCGGTTCGGTGCAGGTAGTACCTGAGGGCTCTCATCAGGCATAGCAATCTTTCCTCCTCTTCTGTGCCTAAAATATCAAATAGGCTCTTAATGATGAAAGAACGAGGCCAAGGGTGTGAAGGGTTCTTGTTCTTCGCCAAAAAACTTAACAAGACGAAACAGACTGTGTCTCCGTTCGAAAAGCCGTTCCTTCTGTCGATTGCTTGAATCTCACTTACTTTCTTCGCAGTGGCCAATGCTATGAGAAAAACAGTTTTCTTAGTTAAATCCCCCAGAGAGGAAGAACACGTAGATTCGAAGCGCTCACTTGATAACCACTTAAGCACCACATCTAGATTCCAAGGGAAATTCTCCTCCTTTCTAGATCTGGTGGTATCGAATGGCTTAATCAGGTCTGAAATATCCAGATCCGAAAAAAACAGAGCTGAGCATTGCTCTGTAGCCTTTAATGGTGGAAGAAGACCTTCCTATAGAAGACCTCAAGCAAAGAAGAAAATCTGCTATTTGAGGGATAGACATCTGAGAAGATGAAATCCTGTTTCTTCTGCACCAAGTCCTAAAAAATTTCCACTTTGCCTGGTAGAGCTTGTTGGACAAGGCACATCTACATTTGGCAATGGTCTCCACTGCCGATTGCGAAAATCCTTCCACTCGGACAAGTCTACTGACAGTAGAAAGCCCATCAGGCCCAGAGTGGACAGGCCTTGGTGGAATATCCCGCAGTGCAGTTGTCTGAGAAGACTTGGAATAGCAGGGAGGAGCCTTGGAAAGTCAATGAGGAGATCCAAAAGGTCTGGGAATCATTCCTTCTGTGGCCACAAGGGGGGCAACCAGAGTCATCTTTACATTGCTGTGAGAGCGGAACTTCTGAGAACTTCCCTTATCATTCGAAGGGCAGAAAAGCGTAAAGGTCCAAATTTGCTCAATCTTGGATCATCGCATCTGTTGCCCATGCAAGAGGGTCCAGAACAGGAGCAGAACAGAGGTAGGCGGTGATTCCGAGAAGTTGCAAATAAGTCTACGGTTGGCTGTCCCTATAGTCTCCAAAGGTTGGAGCAAACCTGACTGTCTATCGTCCATTCCATTGGAAGGACTTGATTCTGGCGGCTCAGTTCGTCTGCCAGGACATTGCATTTGCCTTGGATAAATCTTGTGACTAATTGGGTTCGGCTCTGGTCTTCCCAGCACAACAGGTCTCTTGCTATCTCACACAGGGAGAATGAGTGCATTCTTCCCCCCACCCCCCTCCTCCCCCGATGTTTTATGTAGGCCAAGGCTGTGGTGTTGTCTGCATGTACTGTGATCGTCTTGTTGCAGAATTCTGTTGCAAAATGACTCAGACCCAGGTGAACAGCTATTCTCATAGGTTGTTGTGAAGCTGTTTCTCCTTTGGGGACCACCTTCCTGAGATTTCTTAGTTCCCGAGGAGACCCAGATCCGACGCATCAGAAAAGAAGTCTAGGTCGGGGCTCACTGGGAGAAGAGATTTCCCCTCCGTCAATCTTTCTTTGGACTTCCACCAACGCAGGGCCTCCTTTATCTCTCCTGTGATAGGAAAGAAGTGAAGATTTTGATGTATTTTCCGATCCCAACAGCCTCTCAGGTAAAACTGTAGTGGCCTCATGTGCAGTCTCACCAGTCTTACAAACTGCTCCAATAAGGCCAGTGTGCCTAAAAGACTCATCCACTAAGTTGCTGTGCATGAATTAAGGGCGAGAAATAGGTCGACCTTCCTTAAAGAGTCCTCCACTCTCTTGGGGGATGGCGAAAACTCCGAGTGTCTATCAGAATCCCCAAATAGAGAATTCTCTGGGTGGGAATTAGTTGATACTCCTGGAGATTCAATAAAAGTCCTAAATCTTGAGTCATGCAAATCGTTTTCTGTAAGTCCTCCACGCATCGTTCCTTTGTGGTACAGCGAAGTAGCCAGTCGTCTAAATGAAGCAAGATCTTTACCCCTGCTAGATGAAGCCAACCCGCCAGGGGAGTGAGTACCCTCATAAAAACTTGTGGGGCAGTCAAGAGGCCGAAACAAAGTGCTCTGAACTGATAAACTTGGACCATGAAGACAAACCTGAGGTATTTCATTGAATCCTCGTGAATAGGGATATGAAAATATGCGTCCTGCATGTCTAGGGAGATCATCCAATCCCCCTGACAGATGGAAGCAAGATCCGACTATGTTGTCTCCATACTGAATTTTGTCTTCTCTATGATGGCATTCAAGGCACTCACGTCTAGCACCGGTCTCCACCCCCCAAAAGACTTGGGCACTCTGAAGAGTCGATTGTAAAACCCCTTCGACTCAGGGTTCCTGACTCGTTTTATGGCCACCTTGCTCATGAGAGAGGAAACCTCCTCTGAGAGGGCCGAAAACCTCTACGGTCCTTCAGAGTAAGCTGTCAAGGCGACGGGAGTGTTGGTCAAGGGAGGCCTCTCCCTGAAGGGGATAGAACAACCCTCAAGTACTTTGACTACCCACTGGTCTGCCCCTATCGAACTCAATCTCTCCCAAAAGAGAAAGAGCCTCGCAACCCCCTGGGGCATGGAGGACTGGGGTCTCACTTGCGGGCTGAAGGTTTAGTTGACGACTTCTTGATGGTTCGGGCACGAACCTGACAGATCCTCTGGACCTAGATTGAGATCTCTGCCTGCCCCCCCGAAAGGGTCTTGACTGCAGAGGAGTAGTCCTGGTGGGTACTGTGGTCAAATCTCTCTGTCGCTTTGTCGACTGTGTCAGAAGATCCTGGGTAGACTTCTTATGCAGGCTGGAAACAATATCACTAACGGTTGTCTGTGGGGAAAGATGATGCTTGTCCAGCAGAGAAAATAAAAGCGTTCATTTTTTAGACAATGTCACACCTTTAAAAGTAATGGAAACCCAAAGTTCCCTCTTCTTGAGTATGCCCATTGCGCATAGCAAAGCAATCTCCTGCGAACTGTCTCTGACTGCTTTGTCAGCACAAGAGAGAAAACCCAGAAGTTCCGAAGCGCAATCAGGAGGGAGCAATGGCTCTTGAACTTTCTTGGCAAGCGTGTCTAAACACCAGTCCATAAATCTTAAAACTTTAAAAGTCTTAAAAAGACTCATCAGGTGGTGGTACGTCTCTTGCGCTGAAAAGAATACCTTTGCTGATGCAAGAGCGGATCAAGCGGATCTAGGGCCTGCGTCAATGAGACCAGAGAAGTCCGTCCGGGAGGAGAAAGCCACTCCCAAGGAAGGAGCTTCTCCAGTAGCATAAGATAAGTAGCGAGACCTAGAAAGACGAGAAGGAAGGACAGCAAGCTTTCTGCTACTCCCTCTTCCCGGAAAGCCAGTTCTCCACTTCACTACGGGCCTTCTTGGATGAGGACAAGAGAACCAACTTGGGGAGTCCGGCAGTGTCTGAAGGCTGACTACTCATCATAAAAGACAAAGCCGGGGAAGAAGGAGTCGCAGGAGAGAAGAACTCTGAGAAATTATGAAATAAAAACTTCAGAAGGGATGCGTAAGGAGTCACTGGAGAATCTTGATCAAAATCCTCCTCTTCCGACGAAACAGGAGACAAGGGAGCATCCAAAGGAGGTGCCTCAGCAGTGGGTGGTCCGTGAAGAAGCTGTAGAATGCTATCCAACCTGCGTTGAAGAGGAGCCAAAGCTGGATCCAAACTTGAGGCTGACTGACAATTCGTCGCTGAACTGGACGAAGCTGGCGCTTGAAGCTTAGAAGCCAACGTCAAAATACTGGTTGGTTCCCCCGAGGCACTGGCAGCAGGCGGAGGAGTAGACACATGTTGACGTGTCAGAGCTCTAGATCAGGCAGATGTCAGGGAACTCAGACGGTACAGGGTGCTCGGTAGCTTCAGGAAGCTTGGCTATGTCAGGAAGTTTAGCAGAAGGCAGGCATTCAGATAATATACGGCGCTTGGCCGCTACTGAGCGCTCATCATACAAAAAACACTCATCAAGAACAGGGCACTCGGCCAAATTCGGGCCCTTAGACGAAGAACTTCGTTGCACACTAGAAGCAGGGCACTTGGAGTCAGAAAGAAGACACTTCTTAGACGAAGTGGAGTGACTAAATACTTGTTTCTGGCATCCAGGAGAGGAGATGCGTTCAGGGCTGTCCCACTTACTGCAAGAGGGCTGAGGATTGAGAGGAGGCTCCCTCAACCTTTTCCTTGGTAGTCGAGGTCGAGGAGCTAGATACTTGGAAGAAGAACATCTCTTCAAGGGGCATGACTCGTCAGGAAAACACCACTGGCACTTTCTGTACGGCGAAGAATCTCCCGAACTAGACGAGAGCTGATGCACGTCCGAGACGCCTCTCCAGCGGCTGTCTCTTGACACAACCTGGGGTGCAACAGGCCGGTCTGAGGGGGCGACTGCTCGTGGGCAGACCCCACTGACCTCCCTTGGGCTAACGGTATGCCTACTCCATGGTTCAGGGGAGTATGGCAGTGACCAATGCCTAAGAGAATCAGCGGGACGAACAGCCACCTGCTCCACTATTACTTCACTTTCACTTTTCATATCGAACTTATCCATGAGGACATGCATCAATGCCCCTAATTGGGCCACTATACCTACCACCATATTGATTCTCTGATCAAATTTATTTTCCATGCTGGCGAAGCAATCGGGCTCGGAAGTGTGAAGTCAGGAGCAGGAGTGGGTGGTCTAAGAGTATGTACTGATACAGGGGAAACAGGAACAATGGGAGGAGATACAGTAGGAATATCTACATCATTAGACTAGCTAATTTCTCGCCAGCTTTAGCAGCTGCTTCCCTCTTGCAATCTCTCTCTAATTCATTTAAATGAGAAGTCAAGGTCTTCCATTTATGTTCATCTCAATCCCTGCATTCCTTGCATGTCAAATCAGTGGTAGAAGCTTGCTCTCTGCAATTTGTACACAGGGTATGAGATTCATAAGTTATTTTCGTTGACCGGGTATTGCAGCCTTTGCTGCAATACCGGAAACTAGAAGAGCTAGTGTCTGACACACTAACTAGCTAAAAGTCAGAATCAGTAACAAAGTCAAATCAGGAAAAAACAATGCTGAAAGGCTACCATACAAAGAATACTTTACCTGATGGGAAGAAACAATTGTCAAAACCAAGCTGCTTAGTCAACATGGTGTGCGGACGATACAAGCGGCAGAAACAAATTGATCTATTGGTTTAGTTGTTCCTCTATCTTAAGCTGCCATTCAAGTAGAAACTCTTAGCTAAGTAATTACTGGGTAAGTTACTTATATAAAACCAGAGTTCACATTCCTGTTGATTTTCCTAAGATAACAAGTCATGGTTGGCTCAAAATTGCTCAAAATCATGAACCACAAGCCCATAAACTTTTATATCACAAGTCAAAACCAATTTATTAGCAGTTATGGGTCCACATTCAAGTACATGATGGTCACATTCACATCACAAGTTTTTGACAAACCAGGAAAACCTCAGGTGTCTGTACAATCAAGTGCACAAGGCTCGCCATGATACTCATGGGTATCATGATGCAGTGACCTTGCATGCATGTATCCTTGGTTGCATGCACACCATCTGGAGATCATGAACTACGTGTAAACTAGGAGTTCTAGGAAATCAAGGCACCACCCAAGTGTTCACATGATCACATGCATACAGACTGCCATGATACTCAGTGGTATCATACACCTGCAGTCATGTGAACCTTCTGTCTGCACATGCACGATCCTGGGATCATACAAACAGTGTGTGAGAAGGTAGTGTCACTTTGCATACCTCTGCAAAGTACAAACAGGAAAGGATGAGCATATTAAGGAAACCCATTATCAACCCTACCTAAGCAAGACCTCAAACCCCTAGGTGAGCAAATGCCATTATCATTCTCAAGAAGGACGGTGCTCACTTGAAGCCAAGAAACTTTTCATAGGAGGGCCAAGACCACTTTCTTTTTCTTCTTTCCCCTGGAAGGAAGAAGAGGCAGAAGACAAAGAGGAAGGGGAGAATGAGCTTGAGCTGACAGGGAGGAAGAAGACATTACAGTATTCCATCCACAAGTCTTACTCTCCTTAGCTACAGCAGATGATGAGTCAAAGCAGGAAGCAGCACTGGAGAAGTACTGCCTGTACTCAATACTGCAGAAATATACCAACAGGCAAGACACTAAATTAACAACAAACCTCAGCACGAACAGTATCAAACAACAGGTCAATCACAATGCCAAGCCAAAATGCCTGTCAGTACTTAAGCGAAGCAGCTAACAAATCCTTGGTAGAAGGTGGTGAACCATAAAAACACTCCTCTTTCTCACCTTGGGAAAGCTCGGGCTGGTTGCCTACACTCACAAACATAACCCCCTTGTGAACTAGAGAAGGACAAGCATCAAGTAGGGAAACAAGAGAGTCCAGGGTAAAAAAGCCAAAAAGATTTGGTGGTACGGAAGGAGTAATTCCCTTAAAAGAAAACGGAAAACGTCTTTTAGCCCTCCTCCATAGGTATCAAACCTCTCCAATTTAAAGGAGACAAGCCAACACACTCCTAGAGCCAATGCAGAACAATACTGGTTACACTAACACCAAAGATATACAGTAAGCGCCCCCTTATTCACGGTCTCAATATTCGCAGACTCACGTATTCGCAGATTTCTCTGTGAAACGTATCTACCCATTATTCGCAGAAAATTCGCCCATTCGCAGTATTTTTCACTGCAAAATATTCACTAATTACTGCATTTTCATATCATTTTCATGACTAAATGCACTTTTTGTGATAAAACTATTAAAATACTCAAGTATAAGCATTGTTAGAGGGTTTTTTTTGTGTTTAAACTATCAAAATAGGCAGTTGTAAGTGTTTTTAGAGGGGTTTTAAGTATTCGCAGGTTTTTGCTATTCGCAGGAGGGAGGTTCCAGCGCACATCCCCTGCGAATACGGGAGGTTTACTGTACAGTAAAGCAGACAGACCACAGCTTATGTTCTTCAAGCCTCTTGTTCACTTTTCTAGTTCAAATCCAAGTTGAACAAAAAAAACATACATACAATAAGAACGATGAAAGAAGTTTGTGGTCTGTCAGAGCACAACAAGACATCTTGACTCATGCAGCTAAAGAAAAAATGCTTGATGACAGCATGTGATTTGGCAGAACCCTCAACTCGCCCATCACCAATTAACTACTTCCTTGCCTAGATTCACTGACTGAATCCAGCTCCCACAGAACCAAGCACTGTAAATATAGACAATTTTGTGAAATTTTAGTCTATTACTACACCACTGCTGTTATCACCACTTTTTGTGGTTATCACCAAGAAGCCTTATTTCCTAACCTACACCAAGTTTAATAACAAAAACTGAGGAATGATGGCCATTTTGGCACCTTCTTCATAAAGATTTTAAGAGACCGGAGAACAATAAGTTGTGCATTTCCTGTTAAAAGTGTAAAGATTTGCATCATTTTCTAAATGCAGTGGTACTCTTTGAAGGTGTTCTTTTCCAAGCTGTTGGACATTAAGTGGCGACAGGCACCTGTAGTGCATGCGCTACTCACTAACGGTTATAGGGCCATTTTTTTTTAATAATAGTTAAATGCCTTTTTCAACTAATTAAAACTTCATTCATCCTTATACTAAAATACCCATATGCCATGCATGTTGTTGAATATCTCAGGTGATATATTTTTTATCACAGGCACAAACCCTCTGTTCACATGAAAGTGAGGTAATCCCTTCCATTGATAAATGCCTCCACACTGGAGATCTTGGCTGAAAGAGTCAATTCCCACGAGTTGCTGCCCAAGTAAGGTCCCTGCACCCTTGGTTAGGTTAAGGAGAGTTAAGTTAGGCTACATTCCTGTAACTGCCAATGCTATATCTTCATGCTTTGAAAATTTTTTATTTTTAGTTACTCCTGATACATAGGCTATGAAATATTGTTTATGCTATTATGCTATACTTTACACATTTTCTATCTTACAGACTGGTGCACTTCACTCATTTACACTTTCCACCTACCCAAAATCCATGGTTTCCCAATGGCAATGGCTAGGAAAATACGAAAACGAGTAATTTATATCACAAGCCAGGAGCTAAAATTTGTGAAAATTACCATTTTCTTCCTCTCCCCTTATTAAGGAAAATATAGGGCAAATACCAGACCATTACCAGATTCCATCATGTGCGAGAGTCAAAATTATGTTTCTCGTGTGAAATTACATTGCAATACTACTGAACTGGGCAATTCTATGAAAGAGCTCCACACTAGAGATATTGTTTAATAAAATTTTTTGACTGAACTCTAAAGAAAACGGCATATATAATGCAGTACAAACGAGATAATTTGAGAAATTTACCGCCTTTCGTTTGTCTTTATTTATCCCTGAAAGGCTTTCCCGTAGAACTGCCCCTAAAACCACTGATGACCTGGCAAAAAAGTAACCTGCATTAGTCTACCACAAACATAATACTATTCCCATACATAACCAGGGCCCAAAATATACTACATAGGGTACTTGTGGATTACCTAATTTTGCCATGCTCCGAAATATCGTAGGCTTGGTGGCTAGGTTATCTTAGGCCTAACCTAATCTAAACCTGGGCTAGTGAAGTTCATGCGAACATAAAAGAAAATGTGCTTAAATATCATTGATGCTTTGCATAATTCATTTCGGATAGGCTACATCACAGGAACATGGCAAATGAAAATGACCAAATCATATTTGGTTTAAGCCTAGCCTATGTCTATGTCAAAGTTTCGCTATGCAAATAACTTCCTAGCCTAACCCATTCATCTTGTTTGGACAAAGAATCCATACCTATCTCTCAGGAGCCAAGATGTGAAGACAATCTCGGATTAAAGATGGCAAATTTCAAGTGCGAACTCGATTTCACTTGGAAATAGAAAACACGTATAGGATAGGTTATTCTTGTAAAAGCATTCGCTAATAAGACAGTGGCACTTATTTCGAAGTTTAATGCGCATGCGCTATGTTTGGTCTAATTGCCATAGTCATTTCTTAAATTCCACGAAGCAATTTACTTTGAAATTATCACAAACGAAAAGAGACGATTTCATGTTTAATTTGAAATAAATTTTTTCATCGTTGAACCTTTGAAAAGAAATGGGTGTGATCTGCTAGTTGCTTATTAAAACTAAGGAAACTGTAAAACGAGAGAAGCAGACAAAATAGCAATATCGAAGATAAAAAAAAAATGCAAAGGATTTTCAGTAACTGCAAGTGAGGTATAATCTTTAAATTGAACTGATATAGGCAACAGTAGAAAAATGGGAAAGTACCGGAATAAAATTAGGAGCTATTTAAATATGCTTATCCATTAAAACCAGCAGCGGACCACACAAACGCGCATATATATATATATATATATATATATATATATATATATATATATATATATATATATATATATATATATATATATATATATATATATATATATATATATATATATATATATATATATATATATATATATATATATATATAATATTTCTGGGGCACAGTTTCTCTCTAGTACAGATATTACTGGATAGCATTGAATACCTGATGTATCCTCAGTTGCATTGTAGCAAAGACTTCCTAGTATATAGAATAATCCCTAGAAGAGTGATTATATAGGAAAATATAAGGTCATCACGATAAAGGGACAAGGAACACAGATTGACTGACAGCATCCTATCTCTTAAAGAAAGATGGTATGTCAGTATGCTAATATGCATTTATACAAGCGCGTACAAAAAAAAATAATAATACAACATACCTACCGCGATATTTGTACAGCATGCTTGACATTCAACAACTGTCACACAGAGGCATAAGCCATCCATAACGTTACTAAGACTAGATGAAACGTTTTCGGCTGTATGTTGTAATTTGTTCTGCCTTCTAGAAAAAACTGGGTTTCCTACAACCCGCTGACGTCAGCAAGCAGGTAGCGGTGAGTGTGTCTAATCGGTAGATTTCACGCACGTGACTTAGGAATCAGTTATTATTACCAATACATTATCAAAAATATTTATTTTTATGTTATAACAGTTTTACTTTAAGGTAAGTAGAGAGAGAAGGAGAGGTGGTTACGTGTTGGGGTAGGGGGCGTTTCTCTCTAAGGAAATGTTAATAATTTCACATATATAAATAAATAGTGATCCTTTATGAAGTCTGATTGGGCATGCTTTTATTGCTGCAACGCTACTACGTATTTCCTCTTTTTAATTATCAATGAAACTGCTGTTCGTACTGTGATGGGTACCTTTTTTCCGGTGAATTTGCATGCATCATTCATTGTCAGATATATATGTATATATACATTATGTATACATGTGTGTATTCACACACATATATATATATGTATTATATATATATATATATATATATATATATATATATATATATATATATATAAACGTGTGTTGTGTGTTGTTTTTGTGAATCAAACTGGTTGCTCAGGAGCAAGAGCCTGTGTAGCACAAGCCTGGCCTTATCTAGGACGTGTCGACAGACAAACCGACAGACAGGACAGACATCAGTATAGGAATTCTGTTTTATTATTTATTTTTCATTTATTTATTATTGCGTGGGGAGCGAGAGGAAGGGAGTCCGCTGTCGGTATCCAAATTGCGTTATAAATCATTTTATTTTTAGGCGACTGCGCTATTAGTTCCGGAATTATTTCATGGAAACTTTCTTTTATGAGTCAGCTACCAAGTTATAAATACTATAACATATATCATTTTCTTCCGAGAATTATTTGAAATAGAATAAAGTTGTCTAAGGAAACATAGACGAAAAATACTCATTAAACCTTTATTTTCGGTTGTAAAAGATACCAATTAAATAAAATGCTATCAACTTTTATATGCAGTGCTTTGTAAATGGACGAAAATTTTCGTTGTAATGTTCAGTCTTGTATTAAATGTAATAATAAGAAAATGTGTACAATATAATCACTCGACTGATGAACATTTAGTTCCTATACTCAAAAGCATCTTAAAAAAAAAGGTGAAAATAATCACTTACACGATTATCATACCACTTCTGTGTGAAACATAAAAATATGAATAAATTTGAAACAAAATCATTGAAAAGCACGGCTGAAAGAATACGAATTTTTTAAGTGCTGGTTTTCATTAAGATAAAATTAATTTAGTTTTGTTAATTCATTTATTTTCCTTACTTTAAATTTCCAAATGAAAATCGTAAAGAGGACGATGGTCTTCATTCTATATAAATCATCGAATTTGTGTTATGTTTATGAAATATAAAAAAAGTTATTAGTCGTAACACAGAGGCGTTACCATACCATGCAAACAAGATGCAAAAAAAAAAAAAATTGTAAGCCAGGTATACCTTTCAAATCACCTTCAGAGAGAGAGAGAGAGAATATGAGGTTGTTACGCCGCACGCGATATTCGTGTTCGTAAGCAAAGTCCGTAAGTACATGCAGATCTCGGATAAGGTACGTAATATGCACGGGCACGAAAGACTGCGATACATTCGTGTTAAAATAGAAACCTCTTGACGTCATGAAGTTCATTCAGCTATGCATGGGAATATTTATGAACATGAGGATTCATTTGCATACCTCTTTTTTTTTATTTCTACAAAGATAAATTACGTGCCAGGCTTTACCTTGATTTTGTAAATCATCGGATAATCAACTCTCTCTCTCTCTCTCTCTCTCTCTCTCTCTCTCTCTCTCTCTCTCTCTCTCTCTCTCTCTCTCTCTCTCTCTCTCAACTTCGTCTTTTTTCAAACTGATAGGTAAAAAGAAACAAGGAACTTTTCGATGCAAATCAAGGATGTAACTTTTTCATAAGCCTACAATTATTTATTTTGTTATTTATTTAATTTTTAATTTCTTGTCATTTCCCGCCAGTTCCGCCTTTTAATCTTTAGCACCGTGACGCTTCCCTTCGCCTGTCAGATGCATGATAATTTGCGTCTGTTAGTTTCGCAATAGCTGTTATTACAAACGAATGATTTCCGTTTTATACACCACAGAACATCCTTTGAGTCACTGTGTGGTCTTGCGTGACCAATGAGCTACGGAATTTGGCTTCAGAATTTTACTTTATATTTTGTTGATGGAAAAGAGGCATATTGAAATTGAAACTCCAATGGTTCCATCGAGCACTCCTGCAAACGGTGTGCGTACAATGTGGGACGCCTCACACTCATCCCCCTTCTCCTCTTCATCATACCTCCACCTCTGGTCACCAACGCCGCAACCTTCTTTAACCTTCCGTCACCAGCGACTTCGGGCCTGGGCAGCTGCATCTTAATCACATACGTTACTTGATCTTGACAGAGAGGCACGTCGAATTATTTAGGGAATACAGATAAAAAAAAAATCCACATCATGGGAGTAAGGGGAACGAAGCTGTTTGACTCGCAGCTGCATGACTTGTCACGTGATATACTGTAATTAGCACAGATTTGCGAAGCAGTCTGTTCAGTGTCACTGTTCCAATAAAAAGAAGCAAAATGAAACTGACTATCCTTTGTCATAGAAACAGCATGAGCATTTGATCAAACCAATTTCTGGCTTTTGTTCTCTAAGAGAAAGAGAGATTTCAGGTGAAGGGTTGCTCTTGCTGAGAAATTAAGCTGGCCTCCCGCCAGCCCCGCCTTTTTCCTGCAGTCATGTGCCGCCTAAAGGGAACTTGCCAAATGTATATTCATAAGGAACCAACAATAAAACTCTAATCTGTATATAATAACAACATTCACGACTTAACAACATCAGAATTAATTAAAATATTGATAAAATACATGCATAAAAAATTGAGAAAAATATGACATATATAAGAATACGTTTATTTGTACTGTTTACATCGGCCTTTTGTAATTTTATTTCTTCCCACCCAAATGAAAAGAAAGTTAGAGAGAGAGAGAGAGAGATTTTAAAATGTCTCATCATTAGAAGCCAGCAAAAGATACATTTTCTTATACAACTACTGAACCAAGGAACGTTTTGTAGTACAGAGAGAGAGAGAGAGAGAGAGAGAGAGAGAGAGAGAGATTTTAAAATGTCTCATCATTAGAAGCCAGCAAAAGATACATTTTCTTACACATACAACTACTGAACCAAGGAACGTTATGTAGTACAGAGAAAGAGAGAGAGAGAGAGAGAGAGAGAGAGAGAGAGAGAGAGAGAGAGAGAGAGAGAGAGAGAGAGAGAGAGATTTTAAAATGTGTCATCATTAGAAGCCCGCAAAAGATACATTTTCTTATACAACTACTGAACCAAGGAACGTTTTGTAGTACAGAGAGAGAGAGAGAGAGAGAGAGAGAGAGAGAGAGAGAGAGAGAGAGAGAGAGAGAGAGAGAGATTTTAAAATGTCTCATCATTAGAAGCCAGCAAAAGATATAATTTCTTACACATACAACTACTGAACCAAGGAACGTTATGTAGTACAGAGAGAGAGAGAGAGAGAGAGAGAGAGAGAGAGAGAGAGAGAGAGAGAGAGAGAGAGAGAGAGAGAGAGAGAGAGAGAGATTTTAAAATGTCTCATCATTAGAAGCCAGCAAAAGATACATTTTCTTATACAACTACTGAACCAAGGAACGTTTTGTAGTACAGAGAGAGAGAGAGAGAGAGAGAGAGAGAGAGAGAGAGAGAGAGAGAGAGAGCGAGAGAGAGAGAGAGAGAGAGAGAGAGAGAGAGAGAGAGAGAGAGAGAGAGAGAGAGAGAGAGAGAGAGATTTTAAAATGTCTCATCATTAGAAGCCAGCAAAAGATACATTTTCTTACACATACAACTACTGAACCAAGGAACGTTATGTAGTACAGAAAGAGAGAGAGAGAGAGAGAGAGAGAGAGAGAGAGAGAGAGAGAGAGAGAGAGAGAGAGAGAGAGAGAGAGATTTTAAAATGTGTCATCATTAGAAGCCCGCAAAGATACATTTTCTTATACAACTACTGAACCAAGGAACGTTTTGTAGTACAGAGAGAGAGAGAGAGAGAGAGAGAGAGAGAGAGAGAGAGAGAGAGAGAGAGAGAGAGAGAGAGATTTTAAAATGTCTCATCATTAGAAGCCAGCAAAGATACATTTTCTTATACAACTACTGAACCAAGGAACGTTTTGTAGTACAGAGAGAGAGAGAGAGAGAGAGAGAGAGAGAGAGAGAGAGCGAGAGAGCTAGAGAGAGAGAGAGAGAGAGAGAGAGAGAGAGAGAGAGAGAGAGAGAGAGAGAGAGAGAGAGAGAGATTTTAAAATGTCTCATCATTAGAAGCCAGCAAAAGATACATTTTCTTACACATTCAACTACTGAACCAAGGAACGTTATGTAGTACAGAGAGAGAGAGAGAGAGAGAGAGAGAGAGAGAGAGAGAGAGAGAGAGAGAGAGAGAGAGAGAGAGAGAGATTTTAAAATGTCTCATCATTAGAAGCCAGCAAAAGATACATTTTCTTATACAACTACTGAACCAAGGAACGTTATGTAGTACAGAGAGAGAGAGAGAGAGAGAGAGAGAGAGAGAGAGAGAGAGAGAGAGAGAGAGAGAGAAACACTTCCGAATGTTGAGCTTCCGGTCTGTAAAACCCGTGACTATAACAGAGGCGAGTACAATAGGTTCGATAAATATATATCATCGGCTAAACGGCCAATTATCCGGTGTGGTGCAAGCGGGACTACTGAAGGATATCGGTAAGGATGTGAATCCAGTTTGCGTGAGCTCAAGGTATATAAAGTCCTCCATACCCTATTTCGGAGGCATTCCCGCGTCGATCTGCAATTGCGTCGTCGTCTTAGCTGTCTTTTTTTTTTTTTTTTTACTTTCTTTCGAGTTTCTTGTGTTTTTTTTTTTTCTGCAATCGAAGGTGAGTCACAATATGCAGTTTAATTGTTTTATGCCTTGTATGATACATACTTTTTCTCTCCCTAATCAAACACATACACACGCATATATATATATATATATATATATATATATATATATATATATATATATATATATATATATATATATATATATATATGTATTTGTGTAAGTATACATAGATATATCTGTGCATATTTATTTATACTGTATATATATATATATATATATATATATATATATATATATATATATATATATATATATATATTATATATATATATATATATATATATATATATATATATATATATATAAGTTTCTGTGTGTGTGTCTTTAAGCACTAGTCATTATAATAAAGTAATACAATAATTATGAAATACATACTTTTACGCACCAAATTCAATATAAGTCAGTAAAGTGTGCAAACAATTTTTCTTTCTTTTCCCGCGGGTACTAAAATTTTAAAAAATACGAACCGTGTCATATCATTATTTAATATGATGTCTTTTTTTTCTTTTTAGGGAGTTTGTGAGTATACAGATGTTAATGAAATACGAACACAAAAGTATTTATAAATTTTTAAATCTCTTTCTTGTGCTGATGCTGTATCACATCATGCTAATGCAGTTTTACTCTTATCTGCACCATTCTGTATGCCGCTTTTCAACCTTTATTTAGATTTATTGTTTTTAGTACTATTAACAGGAATCACAAACAACAGCAGTTATCGGTATCATAAAAGCATTAATATATTAATTCCTCTTTCCTGACCTAGATGTGGACAACCAAGATACCTCTTGTTTTAGTGGTCTTTTACTTCGGCTGGTGCCTTCAGGAGGGAGCAGCCTTTCTACAGTTGCTGCAGCTGGGCACAGGCACCGCTGCTACTTACGTCGCGAGTATTACCAATCCGGGCGCGGCCCTTGCGGCTGGGCTGGGCGGGGCTTTCGCCCTCGGAACCTTATCAGGGGCTTTGTAAGTTACTGTTATTTTCTGTAATCTGCGTCGAGGTTTTGTAATGAAAGCAATGTAATATTCTTATTTTATTATCCAAAGACTGACTGGACAGGCTATAGGCCTAGTGTCCCAACACGGTCTAGACTTCTACATCCGCTTCTTGAAAGACCACGGGGTGGAGGACTATGTGATGGGGGGTGGGGGTGGAAGAGGGAGGATTTGTCACCGTAAAATGTAGTGTGCATTCACTCAACTTCTTGCAGTTTGTTTTAGGCACAAAATTGGAACGGGAATATATAATTTAGGTCAAAGGCCAAGCGATGGGGCCTATAAGGTTATTCAGCGCTGAAAATGATGCTTAAACAATTGTTAGGAGAGGGTTAAAAGCAAGATCGAAGAAAAAGAATACGAACAAAGGTACGGTAAGAGGATTGAGAGGGGTTGCAGCTAGGGACCGAATGGACGCTGCAAAGAACCATAAGTAATGCAACAGCGCACCGCATGAGGTACACTGGCAGCTTCAATCCCCACAGTGTTTGGGCATCGACACGGTCTAGGTATGCTGTATACCTAGACCGTGGGCACAATATGGCCGTCTTTCTCACTTCGTTATTCGCAGGGGCTCGACAAGAGGTTCCTGGAGATGGCCGAGGTACGGTCGCAGCGTTGGTGCTGAGTCTCCTGCAGGCGCTGAAGTACACAAGGACTTCGCCATCGATTTGGTGGAATCCCTGGACAGAAGTGGCTGTGCTAAGAAGCTTCTGTGCGAGCAGGCCTTCCTAGAGGCTCAAGAAGAACAAGAAGGCAAGAATACCTTCGTAGGGGCTCTAGGGCAAGAGGAACAACAAGGCGGCGGAGCTCCTGGAGGCGGGGGTATTAGTGATAGCGAGAATGCAGGGGAAAAAGGTACTCTTTCGGCTGACGAAGTTGGGGAAATGATGCTTCTGTTCGTGAGGTAAGTTTATAGCAGTCCGTATTTGTATTCGAAATGCCATGTCATGTCTAATTTACGCTCAAATTCTTAATACACAGACACACACATATATATAAACACTATATATAATATATATATAATATATATATATATATATATATATATATATATATATATATATATATATATATATATATATATATATATATATATATATATATATATATGAATGATACCACCGTTCATTGCAACGATAATTCTCGTCCTCTTTTTCGATCGCAAGTAATCTACTTTCAGGAAATCATGACATCGTTTTCTGTGTTCGATTTCATGTTTCAGAAACAAGTCTAAATTATTCTTGTCTTTGCGAACGAATTAATTATCTTCTTTGATGTTAGTATACAGTGTTAAATCAACTAACCTTTCATATTGAACAAAGACTTTCCTAGAATAATCTAGATAATTCAACCGTTCCATTTTCGTCTTTCCAGAGAAGTCCCTTCGACAGACGTCTCAGCTGGGGGCTCAAGGGAGATGCTGCTTAAGGCAGCCGCCCTTGGGGAAGGAGGAGGCAACTGCTCAGAAGCGTTTCAAGGATGCCCTTACACTAGGACCGAAATGCTGAGCCTCATAATGAAGGGGGAGATCCTTTAGGCCTACTGATTAGGATTAGGGATTGCCATCCTTAAATCTACGAGATTTTCTCTCTTATTTTTTTCATTATTTTATCCCGGTAATGGCTGAAACATAATCTTACTCAGAGTGGTTATTGTTGGTGATTATCGTTCTTACATTAGTGATCATTTCATTTTATTTTTGCCTTTTATTTGTTGGAAGACTGAAAAATGACCACTTAGGCCTAAGTGCCTTTGATGGCTGACTGCAAACTTTTATATATACACATATTTTTTATTTTCATTTTTATTTAATTTTAATTTACTTCAAGAAAATTGAACTAGACCACTAACAATTTGCAAGATAATATATTTAGTTTTTTATTCTGTCAGAGAAAATACTAGGTAATAGATCAGCATTATGATAGAAATATTTTGTTTTAATTCTCATTTATATTTTTGTAGATCCAGGAGTGTCTAGTCGTTTACTTAATGCGTTATTAGTGTTCAGTTGAAAACAATACTGTTACCTTTATAGTGTTTTCAAATTAAAGATCTAGCAAATTTTATCAATTTGATAAAAGGTATTTTGTCTCTTTTTAACATAATTTTATTTATTTATTTATCCTATTTATTTTTATTATTTTTTTAAATTAAGAGAGTAGGCAGGCAGACTACTGTGATATTGCGTTACTAAAGAAGAGGATATTATCAACTATAATGCAAATATTATACTAATAGATGTTATATAAATACAAGAATAAGGTTTACTAATTATGGGAAGAATTGGTTTTCATTATTTTAGCCTGAATAAAAGAATATCTAAATCACTTGTTTTACTTCCCTGATTCAAATGAATTATATATATATATATATATACAGTATATATATATATATATATATATATATATATATATATATATATATATATATATATATATATATATATATATATATATATATACGTGATACCTTTAGTTCTGGTTTTAAACTGCTTAACTGTTGATGAGTTTAATATTTATAATTCTTCTAAATTTGTCAAGGAATTATTTTCTTTCGATTTTAACCGGAATTATTTTGCTAGAAACCTCCTAACCCATACTCGCATTTTACAAAATTCTGAAAAAATTCTTCATGAGAAGTTTTGTCCCAGACCCGTAGACCGGTGTACATTAATGCTAGTTAAAATGTAAAGTGCATTAACCTACCTTACATCGGTCGTAGTAGCTAAATGGTCCGAAAAGTTACAAGAAATACTTAAACGCAGTTTGCCTCAAATCAGGTATCAATTTAGTTTTACTAACCAATTTACCGTAAGATCACTATTGAGGGAGACAGGTGCTCTTCCTGTAGACCTAAAGTCATGTGTCGCTACTTGTTTACTCGTCCGCAAGGTGGTCTGCGTTACGCGGGACAGATCTCTTGCTAGCTCAGACACAGAATATTGGAACAGAGGTCTTTCTGTTAGAGCAAAGTTTCCTCTTTCAAAACCTCCCTTTTCGGTCATGTGAGAGCACAATTCAGCACGAGACCATCCGCTCACTGACCTGGATTTTAAAGTACTGTCTTTTAGTTCAAACAGACTGGACCTCCTAATTTCAGAGTCGTTGTTTATAGGGAAGATGAAACCTGTACTAAACAACATGGCCGGTATATGCGGCCGGTATACTATTAGCCATATGATTTTTTAAAAGGTACACAACAGGTTAACAGCCATTTTACTTTGTGTTTGCTAGTTTTAGTTTCCAGTTTCTCTTCTTTTTATGTCTGCCGTTTTTCATATTTGTATTTTTAGTCTGTACTTTCTGTTCTATTTGTTTTATCAACTTTTTTAACTTTGGGTTCTTTTTGCATTCTAAGTTCTGTATCTTTTTATTTGTTTTATCCCCTAAGGTTCTAGTCTAGTAAGACAATTTATTTTATTGTAATTTCAACCATTTTTTAAGTTTTGTCAATATTTTTCAGCCCGATGTTGAGTTGTATGCCTCGAAAGCTCGCAAAATAAAATATTCTACCTGGACTTGGTAGCCACACACACACACACACACACACATATATATATATATATATATATATATATATATATATATATATATATATATATATATATATATATATATATATATATATATATATATATATATATATATATATATATATATATATATATATATATATATATATATATATATTGTATATACATATATATATATGTGTGTAAATATATATATATGTAATATATATATATATATATATATATATATATATATATATATATATATATATATATATAATATATATATATATATATATATATATATATATATATATATATATCTTGCAGCAACGCTTAGCGGTCAGTTGCCAGCGGAACCTGGTCATAGTGGGGTCCCTTGAGCAGGCAAGGAACGATTGAACGGTAATCCCATAAAAATACATTTTTAACACGTAAATCACTTCCTCTACTGGATATTACTAGGATAATTAAACACCGGAGACAAACGAACTACTTTATTGAGAAAATACACCTAAAATTCATAAAGCTTACGAAGAAAATATTATTTAATTGCATTTTTTAATCTATTCCACACCTGTAAGTTTATATGGCAGTATTTACATGGCACACTAATGAATTTGACGGTGCGGTCCTCCTGTCGACCGCAAAAGGTTATAAAAAAATATTAAATAGATCCAGAAGACAAATGCTTTAATGAAGATATTTTTTTTAGTAAATAAAAATGAAACTTAATTCCTATGCTGGATCGCTCGATGTTCGTGGCTTCCCTTACGACACTCATCTCTCTCTCTCTCTCTCTCTTTACGGGCTGCTCTAGAAGCAAGAGCCTGTGCCGGCATGTTGCGAGCTTAATCTAAAACAACAACAACTCTCTCTCTCTCTCTCTCTCTCTACATATATACACATATATGTGTATGTACACACACACACATATATATATATATATATATATATATATATATATATATATATATATATATATAATATATAATACATATATATACATATATATATATATATATATATATATATATATATATATATATATATATATATATATATATATATATATCAATTGAGATGTATAGTACCACGACAGGTTAACTATATGCTTTAGTGGTCGTTTTTCAAGGGACTTGACCAACATTTGTGAAACTTTTTCCATAAAAAAGTGATATGCTGAAGCTATGATAACCTAAAAAAAATAGGAAAAAGTGAATGAGAAAATACAAAAAAAGTCAATAACAGGAAATAATAATGATATAAAACTCCCTTTCAGACGGGTTTACTAAATGGCACCAAAAGACTAAAAAAATAAACGTGTTAGAGACTTGCTGGCATTACTTTACTCTGCGTTTGTTTAGAGGTTAAAGAAAAGAATGCGAAAAAAAGTTTCTTTTAAAAGCAAGAAGCGCCGCTTTGAATGTAAAATAAAAGAACATAAATAAAAGCCTCTTTTGTACGATGCAATTGCAAATAAAGGTATAAGTATTGATTTGAAGGTTAGACATTTTTAAAAAGTGAAGATTATTTCGTTGTTTAGAACGTTATGAATAAAAATTAAGAAAGATATGTTCTATATGACAAAACACCAAAAACAAGAAAGAAGTGTTTATTTGAAAGTTAGAAAATGACAGATAAAACAAATGGTTCCTTGTATGGCAAAATCAGGACCCACTTACAAGTCCTGGGCAAAAAGAAAAAAAAATAGACCTCTTGATTTGAAAGTTACAAAAAAGAACATTAATAAAAGCCTCTTCTATATGGCACTATTTTTAGGAAGAAGAAGAAGACACTTCCGGTCCTAAATAGCCGGATCCCCGTCCACCATGATGTCCCCCTGCAGTGCTGACTCGTCCAGCATGTTGCTGGGGACAGCTGCCAAGTGCTGATCCGTCAGGTCGTCGTCGAAGTCGTCCTCCTCGCTCACGACCGGGCACTCGATGCATCTGGTGGAATGAGGGCGGGAGTTGAGTTGAATTGAGAGACAGACAGATAGAGAGAATCTTTTATTATTTTAAATTTTATTATGGTTATGGTTTAAGTCATTTCTGTGGCTTCATTAAATCTTGGAAAGGAGAAACATTTCCTGCTTTAGTCTTGGAAGAGAGAACTTTACCTGCTTTCGTCTTAGAAGGAAAACATTGTCATCCCTTAATCTCGAAAGGGAAAAACATTACCTGCCCTATTTTGGAAGGGGAAAATATTACCAACCTCTATCTCATAAGGAAGAAACATTACTTGCCTTGATCTCGGAAGGGAGAAACATTGCCTGTCCTATCTTGGAAGGGTAAAATATTTCCATCCTTAATTTCACAAGGAAGAAACATTACCTGCCTTAATCTTAGATGGGAGAAACATCACCTGCCCTATCTTGGAAGGGAAAAATATTACCAGTCTTAATCTCATAAGGAAGAAATATTACCTGCCTTAACTCTGGAAGAAAAAAACATCACCAGCCTTAATCTCTACAGGGAGAAACATTACCTGCCCTATCTCGTAAAGGAGAAATATTACCATTCTTAATCTCTTAAGGGAGAAACACCTACAGTAAGAATCTTGGAAGGGGGAGAGAAGAGACATGTCCTGCATTAATCTCGTAACTGAGAAACATTACCTGCATTAACCTCAGAAACTGAGAAACATTACCTGCTTTCGTTGACTCCGTAATTGATGCAGGAACCGCCCACGCATTCGCAGCATCCGTCGAAGAACCAGCGGTAGGCGGTCGCGCCCGTGGATGCGCAGTTGGCTTTGCACTTGCTACTGCTCATGCACTGAGACATGTACAGCACTGTGCAGTTCACGGTGATCTGCTCAACAGCCGGGGCTGCGTCCTGCGGATGCGCCACTGGGAGAGAGGAAAGAAACTGTGCGTCAAAAGGAAATCGATGAACAAGATCATTCGTTCTCTCGAGAGAGGCTTTCGATTTGTGAAATTGTATTTCATTGATCTGTTTTTATCTGCAGTCAAGATATTTGTGTTTTCTGTTATCAAGTCTAATGTCTTACTTTTTATTTTAAAATTATTATTATTATTATTATTATTATTATTATTATTATTATTATTATTATTATTATTATTATTATTATTATTATTATTATTATCCATTCCGAAAACTGGTTAGAAATAATCAACTACATGTATATATATATATATATATATATATATATATATATATATATATATATATATATATATATATATATATATATGCAGAATCTACTGGTCACTTTTACCAGACACATATGTAATTCTAATAGCCACAATTCATTGAAGATATGAGGGCATTGTGGCTATTAGAATTACATATATATATATATATATATATATATATATATATATATATATATATATATATATATATATATATATATATATATATATATATATATATAAATATATATATATATATATATATATATATATATATATTTATATATATATATATATATATATATATATATATATATTATACATATATTATATATATACATATATATGTATATAATCAAGAAAGCTTGAATGAAAGAAACTTAGAAATTATACATCTATGTCTTATAATGGACTATTTTTTACCTTTATTACTGCTATATTCATGGGCACAGCTTAGGATGGAAGGAGCCAAAAAAGCCCATTAATTTTCTCATAGATCTTTCAAATGACATCATCTTAACTTCAAAATGAAAGAACAGTACAAGGCTAACGATAGAGAGTCGCTAAGCATTGTGAAGTGCGTTTAATTCAAGGTTAATAGTAACTGTAGTACCGTGCGGAGAGCCAGGGTATAAAAGCATTGTGAACATAACAACAACAATCTCAACAATAATATTAAAGTAGCACCTCAACTTAACAAACACTTTGCGTTTCTGGCCTCTCTGATAAGTAACAAAGTTCATTAAGTAACAACGATCTTATACTATAGCCTGAGCTTGAATATTTTCTAGATAATTTATATTTAAAAGCTATTCCACATAGTTCCTATTACCTGTACTTTACACTTAACAAATCAATATAAGAGATATATTTACAAATTTATCACATCCAAAATGGTGGCATAGGGAGAAATAATCAAAATGTGGTAGCTGATAAGTACAGAAGTCCGCTAAGTTGTGGTGTTACTGTAATAGTTAAGAGCAGATGGTCATTAGCAGCCCTCGTTTACTGAACTGGTTGGAAAAAGTCGTGACTTCTGAAGGGATATTAGACCAACCTTTCTTGTATTTGACCTCGTCATGTCTAAAATGGTGGCATAATCAAAATATGGCAGCCGATACATACAGAAGTCCTCTAAGTTGAGGTCCGCTAAGTTGTGGTGTTACTGCAATTATTAAGAGCAGTAGCAACCTTCATTTACTGTTGAAAAATATCACGACTTCTGACGGGATGTTGAAACAACCTGTCTTGTACTTGATCCTGTAACATCTAAAATGGTGGAAGAGGAGGAAATAATCAAAATATGGTAGCCGAAAAGTACAGAAGTCCGCAAAGATGAGGTCCGTTAAGTTGAGGTGTTACTGTAACTGCTAGATTATATTTATTGGCCTTCATTTACTGTTGAAAAAAGCTAAGTATACCTTAGTTTAACCAGACCACTGAGCTGATTAACAGCTCTCCTAGGGAGGGCTGGCCCGAGGGATTAGATTTATTTTACGTGGCTAAGAACCAATTGGTTACCTAGCAACGGGACCTACAGCTTATTGTGGAATCCGAACCACATTATACCGAGAAATGAATTTCTATCACCAGAAATAAATTCCTCTAATTCTTCATTGGCCGGCCGGAGACTCGAACTCTGGCCTAGCAGGGTGCTAGCCGACAACTCTACCGACTCGTCCAACGAGGAACTCATTTACTGTTGAAAATCTTGTCACATCTAAAATGGTGGCACAGGAAGAAATAATCAAAACATGGTAGCCGATAAGTACAGAAGTCCGCTAAGTTGAGGTCCGTTAAGTTGAGGTGTCACCGTAATTATTAAGAGCAGATTACTATCAGCAGCCTTCACTGACTGAAATGACTGAAAAAATCGCAACTTCTGACGGGATGTTTAACCAACCTGTCTTGTACTTGATCTTGTCGAGGCTGCTGCCCTCCAGATCGGACAGGTTGACGTCGATGGGGAACGTCATGGACGTCCATCGAAGCTGGGGCTCCTTCTCGCTCGTCAGCGCCGTGAAGAGTTGGGGGAAAGGCTCCGGGAGGTCGCCGACTTGAGAGTCCCTCTTGCCGAAGTCGTGGGTCTTGGGCTCACACATACCTGGAATTATTATTATTATTATTATTATTATTATTATTATTATTATTATTATTATTATTATTATTCAGATGTTGAACCCTATTCATATGAAACAAGCTCACCAAAGGGGCCATTAACCTGAAATTCAAACTTCCAAAGAATATATTATTATTATTATTATTATTATTATTATTATTATTATTATTATTATTATTATTATTCAGATGATGAACCCCACTCCTATGGAAAAAGTCCACCAAAGGGGCCATTGACTTAAAATTCAAACTTCCAAAGAATATAATATTATTATTATTATTATTATTATTATTATTATTATTATTATTATTATTATTATTATTATTATTCAGATGTTGAACCCTATTCATATGAAACAAGCTCACCAAAGGGACCATTGACTTGAAATTCAAACTTGCAAAGAATATATTATTATTATTATTATTATTATTATTATTATTATTATTATTATTATTATTATTATTAAGATGCTGAACCCCATTCGTATGGAAGAAGCCCACCAAAGGGGCCATTGACTTGAAATCCAAAATTCCAAAGAATATATTATTATTATTATTATTATTATTATTATAATTATTATTATTATTATTATTATATTTATTATTATTATTATTATTATTCAGAAGATGAACCCTATTCATATGGAACAAGCCCACCAAAGGGGCCATTAACCTGAAATTCAACCTTCCAAAGAATATATTATCGGAAGATGAAGATGAACCCTATTCACACGGGACAAGCGCACCAAAGGGGGCCAATGACTTGAAATTCAAGCTTTTAAAGAATATATTATTATTATTATTATTATTATTATTATTATTATTATTATTATTATTATTATTATTATTATTAGAAGAAGAAGAAGAAGAAGAAGAAGAAGAAGAAGAAGAAGAAGAAGAAGAAGAAGAAGAAGAAGAAGAAGAAGAAGAAACTTCGAATGAAAGCCATAACATTATGGAGAAAGTAATGCTTGTGAATCTATTAGATATTGTTTCTCTCTCTCTCTCTCTCTGTCTTGACCATATCTATCCCGCACCCCCGAAGCGGATTCTGGAATTCCTTACTTGTAATTTTATTCCTATAAGTGCCCTTCACAGAGAGAGAGAGAGAGAGAGAGAGAGAGAGAGAGAGAGAGAGAGAGAGAGAGAGAGAGAGAGAGAGAGAGAGAGAATATTTTTGCTAAGTAATTAAGTTCTTTACAATAATTATGTTTGTGTACATAAATACCGTAAAAACAAAATTGCTTAATGTGCCACCTAAAAAGTATGCAACTATCACAAATACCCTTCCTGTAATAAAAAAGAAAAGGAAACATCAAACTTTAATATAATTCTCTAGATAAGAAATCGAGCAACGTATTATGTTGGCACAGGTGAATCTTTTGCTCTCGGTAATACAGGTACACAAGCGGATACACAAAAATTTCATGGGGGGGGGGCACAAATTTTCATGTTATACATACATACACACATATATATAAACATATATATATATATATATATATTATTTCTATAATAGATTTTTTCTTTTTTTCCGATTTTTATATTTCTCATTTATGTTATTTTATTATCTAAATCTTCAATATTATTATTTTGTCACCATTTTTCATGGGGGGGCCACGTGCCCAGGAGGCCCCCCGCCCTGGATCCGCTAGTATACAGGTATATAGATGGACAGACATAAAAAAAATTTTAATCAAATTCGTTTACCATTATAAAAAATATGCAACCAACAGAGGAAAATGTATTATTATTATTATTATTATTATTATTATTATTATTATTATTATTATTATTATTATTATTATTATTATTATCCACGCACATTAAAAAGAGTGCTAGCAAAAAAGAATGTCAATATGTGATAGAAAAATGGCAGAAGAAGATAGTACAGTAGAACATGAACAAAAATAACGAGAGAAATTACATAAAATGTGGATAAATAAACAAGTGTTTTGTGTTTATGCGGGGCATCATTATACTGTGACCGAAAATAATCAGTGAAAATCCAGTTATATATATCAGTAAAAGCTGCATTTTGGAACAATACAGTTCAAAAGATTTTTTTTTAATCTAGTGACTTGTATTGTTTCAAAATACAGTTCTACTAATAAACGCAATTTTGGCTTTTCACTATATATATATATATATATATATATATATATATATATATATATATATATATATATATATATATATATATATATATATATATATATATATATATATATATTTTTTTTTTTTTTTTTTTTTTTTTTTTTTTTTTTTTTTTTTTTACTTACCTAAGCACGAACAGCACTCCGTGTAGAGGTAACCTAAACACTTGGCGCAGTCGAGGCAGCAGACGCAGTCGTTTAGAGGCGAATTCTTTAAGTCGCACTTACAAGCCTGCGTCAGCATGCATTTGCTGACCATACTCGCGCAGACGACTTCGTTGCAGCCGTCAGCACGGAGAACCAGGCCGCTGAGGAAGATCGTCAGCAGGTAGATCAGTGCTAACATCTGCGGGAAAGATGGAAGAGATGAAATGGTAAATAGCTGGTGAATAATTTCCATATATTTATGTTTCTCAAAAGATTAAAGGAGCTTTCCGAATACGGTAGTTTCTCTCTCTCTCTCTCTCTCTCTAGATAAATAGGTGAGATAGTTCCTAATTGGTAAATAAATTCAGAACTAAACCGGAGAAAATATCAGAGATTTACTGATACATTATTTGTGTACACACGATTATGTCTACATGTACACAGACATGTGTAAATGCAGTACAGGTATTCAAAAAAACTAACTAATTTTGCATTTCGTTTTAAAAGATCATTGATGAGAAAGTTATTTCGCTTGATATAATTTGGTAATGACTTTAGTCTAATGAATTTTTCATATAAAGAGAAGGAAAGAGAAAAAAAGGGTAGCATTGACGCCTTAAGGAAGTTTTGACCAAAAGATGTTAATTTACAGTACTACACTCGGTAAGAACACGATGAGAAATAAATTATTGAAATAACAAGGATTTTGTTATATAATAATTCATTTGTTAGAAAAAAATATACGTATCTTTGAGTAGTGTTAATGAAAGTATACCAGGGTGAAAATTTGGCAAGTAAAATGGATTCTGAAATTGACGACTGGATTCAGTCAATACAAGTAAAGGTAACAGGTATTTTGATAAGTCGTGCCCAAAGGATTTCCTAGATTATTAACAAGGCTAAATAATCTATGTGCTGAAGCCGAGTCATTATTAAAAGACAAATAATCGGGTGTGTGTTCGCTGACACAATTTACTTTCATTTGCAATGCTCGAAATTATTTCTTTATTATTATTAAAACAGTTTTACCAGACCACTGCTTATCAGCTCCCACAGGGCTGGCTCGGAGGGTTTGTTTGCATTTATATATATATATATATATATATATATATATATATATATATATATATATATATATATATATATATATATATATATATATATATATATATATATATATATATTTTTATTTTTTTTTCTAACTTGGTGGAAAAAGAAGCCATGTTGCTTTCTGTCCAGCAGTAGAATCTTTCCTTTGAATGAGCATTTGAACGTGTCATGAATCTTCACCAAATTTTCTCATGGACTTTCTTGGTTACTTGGGCCTCATTGTGATCCATCATCGCTAATACCAGGCTCCTGAGGTCTGTTGCAAGTTTCACTAAACGCTACGAGAAATTTTTTTAACCATTGTGAACGGAGAATTTTATATTATTTTATTTTCATGTGGACGCAGACATCTATCCAGTCCCTGAGATCAGTACCAAATTTTGGCGAAGGTAATATAAGAGTGATTTGACAAAGAAGAAATTGATGATAATAATAATAATAATAATAATAATAATAATAATAATAATAATAATAATAATAATAATAATAATAATAATAATAATATTATTATTATTATTATTATTATTATTATTATTATTATTATTATTCAGAAAAGGAACTCTATTCATATGGAATAAGCCCACAGTGGCCACTGACTTGAAATTCAAGCTTCCAAAGAATATTAAGGTGTTCATTGGAAAGAAGTATAAGATGAGTTAAAGGGAAATACAGAAAGAAGTGATCACACTTATCAACAAAAGAAAAAATAAGTTAACAAATTAACAATAACCTTCACTTGATTTCATTTTAATAAAGTTGTCCGATTATTTATAGAACCTCCACAGCTAGCATCTGTGATTTCCAAAAGAAATTGCTAACAAGAACTATAATTGTGGCAGTCACTCATGTTGCCATAATTTCATTACCAAAACTATCAAAGTGTCCATTACACTACACTCATTATAACTTCATTAATATCGCCATTTCCATAATCCCATCTTTAATACCATAACAGCAATGACTCAAACTGCCAGATTATATTTAGTTTGTATCTACCACCGTAAACTTCACTTCTTAATCGGCTGATTTCTAAAAACAATGTAAATAAAGTCACGTGACATCCGGGAAATTCACGAAGGATGGGCAAGTCAGCTTCCTGTAATGGGTTTGTTGGATACAAAGGAGATTAAGAGCTTGATGAAGTATTGGAGTTTTCGTCTTCTTTGCATGCAAATCCGTATATTCCGAATAATGACAAACACGGACAAAATGCATGTACACACTCACGTGCGTAAGTATATAAATGAATAAATACCCGCACACATATATACATATATGTATATGTATATATATATATATATATATATATATATATATATATATATATATATATATATACATATATATATATATATATATATATATATATATATATATATATATTAATAAGCCTTTTCCCTTACATGATAGCATCAAGCGGTGCAACTCTTCCGGTTATCAGGAAGCACTCTCAGATGTTGTTGCGACGACCCACAACAGTCGATTGACCATCAGCTATACACACACACACACACACACACACACACACACACATATATATATATATATATATATATATATATATATATATATATATATATATATATATATATATATATATATATATTTTCTCTACCCATAAACTTTGACTGGCTTATTTTCACAGCCTTAAAATAGTGGGATAGATTTTTTTACTTTTTCTTTGTCTTCCCCTGCATTCACTTACCTTCAATATTATAAGTACTCTAATCTGAAATTCTTTTTATGCCACTTCTGTTGAATTAAATTTGACAGCAGCTTAACACACTAGTTCATTAAAATGGTCATTTTTTTTTATTCTTTGAAATTATGGTATCTCTCTCTCTCTCTCGTCAGGTGACAGGTTACCCGTTTTGCAACACGTGTTAAAAACACTGATGGTCTAATGATAAGGACTTTTAAGACGTCCTTTCATATCCGTTCAAAGGAGAGTCTGTGAGTCGGATGTTATTGGATTAAACAGGCCTTATGCCAGCAAGGGCTTGTGGTCTTATGAGCACCTGTAGCTTAAGAATCGGTGTCATTGCCCCCAGAACAATAAAATAATTCAATAGGCCTAGCCTACTGGATAAGCCTAAATGGAGGCCGCTGTTAGTGTCTGTTATTTCCAGACATGAGCTGGGAAATCAGATGTTAAATTTGCTCATTAGGTTTTAAAGCGAATTCTTTTACCATCAGGAAAGAAGTCTGGCTACACTTATACTTAAATGAAGTAGTTTTCTCTCGTCTTTAAGAAAATTATCAAAAAATAATCATTGAATAAATATTCCAACCCATTTTTCCATAGAAAATAACAACACACCTTCAAGGGACATTAACCTTGGCCTAAAATAGTACTCTTTTTGTAACAATTCTGATTAAATTAGGTTTTCTTTATTGAAACAAGTACCATAATACACTATCCGGTAGTTCAAGGAAAATGCGTTGTCTTCATTTGCAAAATCGGAGACTTTCACACGAAGTTCATATGACATCATATCCTTATCCTGGATTTCCAGAGCCCGATATTAGCCTCCAGAATCTTGTGATTATGTGTAACATAATAGTAACTAGTACATTCAGCCCTTTTAGAGAAAGATAATTAGTACTTTCACAACGCAATCAATTCCCGATTATCGTGACGGTCGCGTAACTTCTTACCTCTGTCGTAAGGCTAAACTAGTACCAAGCTCAGCACTGGAGCTGCGTCACATACCTTGTTTGTTGAAGAGTTGTGGTTTTCCAGCGATGGACCACTTCCTTAGACTGGAATCTGGAAACACCTGCCTCGCCAAATGGACGAGATTCAGATCTCCCAGGACGATTGTGCAAGATACGGCGAGTGCACGATTTCTGCCACTTTCCAAGTAACTCCACGGCGAGAGGGACACTAAGGAGTAAGGAGTGAGGAGTGAGGAAGCTGCCCACTGCCTTGCTTCTCTAGACCACAGGTGAGACTAGTAGAGGCCCCGAGGGGTACTGGAGAGGTTCCAAGTTTCGCTATTCGGGGAAAAATGGCGACACTTTTTATTCTGTTTTCTCGGGTTGCATTTCACTTACGAAACTTGTTGTTTTCTTGCCCTCAAGCGAGCGAATATGGAGATGAAATAACCTAAAAGACTGGGTAAAATATCACTGGAATTTCAAAAATCGCCTCTGCCTGGCATCTTCGCACGGCGAGCGAAGACGGGCAGGTGGAGAGCTTCTGTGACGTCAGAGCCCGCAAATGAATGAGAGGCATGAGTAAACAGACCCATCCGGGTACTTTGGGCACGGTGTTCGTCTGAGGTTGTACACATCGAACTGCACAAGAATTGATGAACGCCAAGTTAGCCCATCCTCACTGATTTCTTGGTAACTGTAACTGACTATGCCTACTGGGAAATAATGTTCTCATTACTGCGCTGATTTCCATTCATTTTATATCTGTGTGCGTGTGTATATCCGTACATGTTTCTCTGTCTGTCTAAGAGAGAGAGAGAGAGAGAGAGAGAGAGGTAAACACGCACAAATGCGTATGTAGACATATGTATATACATGAACACACAAGCATACTATCTTTTCACACAAAATCAGTGTACATAGAGTGTGACGTTTGTGAGCCTAAATATAATTAAAAAAAAAAAAAAATCCAAAACGGTTTTCAGTGTTCACAAACAATTTCCTTAAAAGTCGAAAAATTACGGAACGCCTGAGACGCAAGACTGACATCTGTCATATTAATGACCCCATTAAGATCTTCCTTAAATTTACAATTGGACGATGAATACGAAGCGGAGAATTAAACGCGGACATTTCAAGGCAGATGGATTGCCTCACAAGACTGAATTAATCCACAGGATTCAATGAATCCCTCTAAAAGGATTGTTGGACACGAGACTGAACAGAGGTAGAATCTTTCGTAGTCTACCGGTTATAAAAATTTCATAGGCACAGATTTTCTTTTACACTCACCTGCATATATATATATATATATATATATATATATATATATATAGAGAGAGAGAGAGAGAGAGAGAGAGAGAGAGAGAGAGAGAGAGAGAGAGAGAGAGCTGTGAGCATGTGTGTGCGCTTTAGCGGTGCCTTTACAACGCATTTAAGATTTCATACGTACACTTTTTATCCTCGTCTTTCTCTAATACGCAGTATCTTTTAAACTTCATGTCCTTTCTCTCCTTTTTGGGCGTATTTAGCTAAAAATACCTCCGATGACTTATACGTAAAAAGACCTTTAATTTTTGAAGAATATTCTACAGCAGATGACAATGTAGAGTTGGAATGTCAAGTAAAACATCGTTGGCCTAACTCGAAGAGAAGAATGGGGGTTATTATTTACGAAAAAAAATTAATTTACATATTCTCATTACATTAACAACAAGAGCAGTTTATTTAAAATTAGTTACATTAGAGAAATTGCATCACATTTGCATCACACAGTGTTGCATAAGCAATGAAGAATATTATTATTGTATATTATTCAGATGATAAACCCCTTTTCATATGGAACAACCCCATAGGAACCATTGGCTTTAATTCAAACTTTCAAAGAATATGGTGTTCATTCGAAGGAAGTAAGAGAAGGTAAAGAGAAATACAGAAAAAGGAGATCAGTTATTAGAAAAACAGGTAAATTAACAAATAAATAAGTAAATAAATAAATAAAAATGTAAGTAAATCATTAAAATACAAGGAGAATAGTATTAGGGTAATAATGCAATGCATCTTCGCTTGAACTTCTGAAGTTCCAGTTGCACGACATCGTCAGGGAGGCTGAATATTCATATACCGATACCGGGATAGCACTTGGGAAGGAGCGATGAAACTGTACTATAAAACATTTGTCACAGCGAGGATCATTATGCATATCAAATGAGCGAATCGCGGTGACGGTGGAGTTGTAATGAAAATAACGGCTCTAGTACCATTGCAAAGACGTCAGTGGATTACTATATGCACTTGCACTTGTTAGGATTAGGCATATAATAAGGTAAATAGAATTCGTGCGTTGGCGGGAAACTTTGTTTACATTCAAGATTGCTTCTATTATTTCATAAGTCAGGGCAGGGAGAAGAGTTACCGGTGTGTTCTTTTACGGTCATTTTCGTCAGGGAGCAAAAAGAAAGGCGGAAGAGCAGATCGAATCTGTTCCTTTGTGGCTCTAGCGCATCGAATTTCGAAATTAGCGAAGTCGAACTAATTTCAGAACTTGCGTCAATAGTTAAAGAATAAAAAACATATTCTTAGTTTTATTCCTGGTTTTCTCTTTGTCCAGTGTGAGAGATAAATGTGATTGTTCATTTTCAGTGTTCATTCAAACAAATGGCCTAGAAAACTCATT
Organism: Macrobrachium rosenbergii; assembly: GCF_040412425.1. Classification (NCBI taxonomy): domain Eukaryota; kingdom Metazoa; phylum Arthropoda; class Malacostraca; order Decapoda; family Palaemonidae; genus Macrobrachium; species Macrobrachium rosenbergii. The sequence goes on from NC_089756.1 coordinate 16,319,793, forward strand.
TTTTTTAATACATCAAACACCCTGTTGGGCTCAGCTATACTTGAATGATAATATAAGAGCAGTGACTCTGACACAGATACGAGGTTTCACATGCTGACAGTAGACGTAAACATCGTAGGATTACATCTGTCAAATTACAGTTTAACGTATTTAAATCTCAAAGTCTTCAACCGTATTAGCCTTTTTAAGTGAAAACATCTTGTTGGTTAATTGGCCTCCAAGTTGAGCAGGGGCTCATTTTCTGAACAAGAAATTAGGAAAATGTTTTACCAATTTCTAAAACGAGGCCAGAATCCTATTCTTATTTTTCTTTCACTTAAATGAAGACACTAGAATTTCAGAGGCAAATCTGACAACCTCACACTTCACATATCTTAAAGACATTTACTCGTATAAACTCGACTAAGATATCTACCAAGGTTTTAAAAAGATTTTTAACTTCATTTCATATCACACAACAACAAAAACAATAATAATAAAATAGAAACTACTTTTCCTGAGAAACGGTTTCTTACATAAAGTACAGACTTGCAGAGTTCGGACCTAGATTGAATTTCATGCCTCTTTAACTTGAACTTAATCTGAGAGCCTAGCCACTTGCACCAGATTCTTCCAAGCCAGGTGTTCATTCTATAAATCTTTTCACTAGATTAGCCTTTACTTCATAAGGTCAAGGGGTTGCTTTTTACTGGAAATAAAACTGTTGGCCTGAGCGTTGCTCCTCCAGTCACTAAGATTCCCGAGACCTAGATCTACGCCTTTGCTAGAATTCTCTAGCGCTAAAAGGCCAATAGGACTATGGGCTCTGCAAGCTGGCTTAGCTCTCTTTCCCTCACGTTATGGTATATCCATATTCACGCATTGGAAGGAGTGGCAGGAAATTTATCTTACCGGAGCAGCAGTGCTTCTGCCCCGTTGAAGTCTTTTTTGGGTGCTAATACCCTCCGTTCTGAGGCCGACGGTAACAGATATGGTTGATTATCCTTCCAATATTAATATAGCATTATAGTCATAGCCTACAAGATTGATTCGGCAGTTATAAATGCTGTATAAGAACCCATTAAACTCGTATCGATTATAACGTTCATCCAGTTTAAAAGCAAAATTCCTTTCCCTCCCTCTCTCTCTCTCCCTTCGACAAGAACCTAGATGCGGACAGATATATGACTAGGGTTTTGTCTAAGCTCTATCCCTGATCGTATTCACAATAATAATCACTTATTGATGACCATAACAATAATAATCCTTACCATTATTATTATCACCATGATACTTAAACCCTCACAGTCCGGGCTAAAGTATATATTAAGCCCGAGAGAGAGAGAGAGAGAGAGAGAGAGAGAGAGAGAGAGAGAGAGAATGTATGTGAAAACCATCGGAGCTTTGAAAATCAAAAATAAGTTTGAACTCAAACTTTCTGATGTGATTAAATTTTTCACCTTTTCCAAACCATGGCTTGAATCACCAACAACGGTTCCTAATTTATATATCACTTATCTTCGCTAACCCAACAGGTAAAGAGGAAATTTCCCAGAAATTTTTTAATTCCATGGGGGAAATAGCCTATAAATTACGAGAGCCATCAATTTTCTTCCAGAAATTCGACTTTCCAATGTCCTCGAAGCAGCCAGTGAACTGTTACTAAGTCAGAGAGATCTCCGTTACTGCCTTGTCATTGTGGCAGAGCCTAGCGACCAGGTGTCTTCGAGCGAGAAGGATCGGCTTTGGCTCCGGCGTAGTTTCAATAAAAGAAGTATTCCAGTTGTTGCGTCTGGTCCCGGCAGTGAGTCCACTAATGGGACAGGTAAGTTCGTCTTATCGAATGCAAATACTTTTACTTTCAGATCTAAAGCCAACGACTATCAGCATTTTCCACTTCTTTAGAATGAATTGTGGAAACGTACAGAATGGCGACTTTTAGCTGATATGGCCCAGCTAATTCACTTATAAGGAAAAAATGCATTGATATGTAAATTGCGAATATGCTTCGTTATGAAATTCATCTGTACGAACATGCCATTCAGCCTTGAATTATGATGCTAGGTATTGCATGTGGTTTTAAAGATGCTGTTCCGTTATGATCTTGCTCTGAATTCAAACCAGCGGTCGACATTCAGGCTGGCAACAATGTGGATTTTTGGCAGTTTATCGTGTCTTAAAAATATTTTCTCTATATCATTAAGAATAACGCCTGACAATATACATATACTAAGTTAACAGTGATAAGTTTTCAATAATGCAATTAGGATTTAGAGAATCAGAGTAATGAATAACAGTACATAATTCTGATAACCAGATAAATGAATAGTCGTCAAAAAATAAATGTAATGAGTCAGTATAGATGAAATAAAGAAAAAAATGTAAAAAAATGTGTCCCATGTAAAAAGTAGAGAGATTAGTTTTGTCTGGAAAAATTGGGTTTTGATGGGCATTCGTAGCAATTTAGTTTAGTAGTTGAAAATTTAGAACTTTCACTCCATTTCTAACTGGAAAATCGCTGTCAATATACTGCCTTGCTGTCGAACTTCTGAGTTTCAGAGGTCCTTTATTCCTCACAGCGTTGGACTATGAAACCGTCTCCCTGAAGAGGTTGTGCAATTGAAATACCCAACGTTCAAGCATAGATGCAACGCATTACAACCCTAAAACAGTTCTCCTTGTCTTTTAAAAATTTACTTACATTTTTACATATTTATTCATTTATTTGTTAATTTATCTTTTATTTTTTTTTAATAACTGATCTCTTCTTTCTGTTTCCTGTTACTTCTTTCAAATGAACACCATGTCCTTTGGAAGCTTGAATTTCAATTAACGGCCCCTGTGGGCTTGTTCCATATGAATAGGATTCATTTGCTGAATAACGATAAAAATAATAATGACATGTGAGTCTGAAGTCAATTTTACCATTTTCCTGTCTAGTGCCGACGAATTACCGCCAATTTACTCACTACTGTGACTGTTATAATACTGAGTCCGTTTAAATAGTCAAGTTTTGTTCAGTTTCCCGTCTATATATACATCAAATATTCATAGTCCGCTGACTAAATATTCTCATACAAGCAAGTGACTTTTACTCATTTTTCTGTCTGTACACGGAATAATAAACAACAATTTACATTCTTGTTATTAGCATCAACACAAGGAAAGATCTCAGTTGGGTGCGCCGTGAGGGTCATGTTTGCAAGCGATAATTGGCAATCTGGCACCTCGATCATCCCTGGCCAACTCCTCGGAAATTCTCGCCTCCATGTCCTGTTTTTGGATGTTCCACCAAAACAGTCAGGTAAGCCTTCGTTTCCCGTGGGTATCTAGGTATGTACGTGTGTGTGATTCTATTAGAGGAATTTAGAAGTAATTATTGCCAAAACTAACGTAAAGATATTTTGGTTTTAATACACTGTGTTTGCAAATAAAAGCTGCACATCAAGACTACTGTAGTACTAATAAACTATTATAGTTTTTCTTACTGGTTTAAGTACTTACAAAAGTTTTTAGTATTTTGTTCTGAAAGTATTTTTCGTTTAGGCCTAAGTATTTGCAACTCTTATCGTCAGTCCATAGATATATACATCTACAAATTTTTCATTTGGGCGGGGAGCGGAAGGCGCTATTCTACGGGACACGTTGGCCGCTGTATTGTCGATTCCCGTCCTTTACATAGCCCATGACTACCTTTAACAGCTCAAAAATGCTTTTCTTTGCCTTTATGATATACTGACTTGAACACTTTCTCCAGTTGTCAATAGGGACTAACCAACTGAATCGACTTTAAATTTTGTACTCTGCCCGTGAGAGGCGTGTATGTTGGACAACGTCCCTCGTTAAGGGAATATCATTAGCATAAAACGACCAATGCCTGAAATAGATGCGTTCTTTTTTGTAGGCCGAGGCAGAATTCATGAACTGCTGACGTCTCAAAAACTGAAAAAAGCTCATCAAGTTCTCTTACTAACAACGACAGTTAAGGCCTCAGGTACGTATTATATTGATCACTTTATTGTCTGAAAAGGTTATATGTGAGTTAAGGAAGAAATAATCTTGCAAAGTACTGCCTTCTAAAGAATTGTTACAGATTGCAAATAGCAATAGGAACGATGTTTGATTCTGGAACGTTATTTAACATTGACTGATAGATAATTTCATTTTCAAGAGTTGTTTTATTTATGACTTATAGCTAAACAAGCGAAAACAAATTATTTATTGGGTTTCTTTCATTCCACGTCAGATATAGGTTATAAATAAATTTACTATTATTATTATTATTATTATTATTATTATTATTATTATTATTATTATTATTATTATTATATATCTTACAAAAACTGGATGAATATAGAAACAGTAAAATGCAAATAGCTTCTATGTACTCTGATTTCTAATCACTTTCATTAAGATATTTTACATAGACAACAAAACCACATTTCCGCATAATACTGTCGATGTCAGGTGAGGTTGCCATGTACGGCAGGTGTCTCCACTGTGCAGCGAGGAAGGTAGGAATACTGTACCTAGATTCCTGGACTCCCGAGAAAGGATTCCTGAGACGGGTGGACATTCTACGCGAACTGTTCAGGTAGCATTTTTTTTTTTTTATCAAATAAATCAAAACATAAAACTTAAAACATGTTTGACACGGAAAACAATAGCACTAGAATGGCGTTGTATGATTTTCTTTGGTTTCTTTCAAAATAACATAATTATGAATCCAATTTAAATGAGAACATGACTAAATGTAATCTCGAACTCCACTTTAAACAAGAAACATGACTAATTCCTGTCATGAACTGTGTGCTTGTGTGCCTATTAGCACGATATATCGAGTACTAATGAAAAAAACTGGATAAAAGTGAGTTGAAAAATGACAGGACACTGATGGAGAAATGACAACGTATTGCCATTATAATCTCTCATTTTTAAGTGTTCCAGTTATTTTTAAAAGAATAAATCCTGAAAACCCGAAGCGTAGATTCAGAAATAAAGTTCAATTTTTATATATTTCGACAGTGAGTCTAATGATGCTCATGTGCTTTCGTATAATGTAAGGTTTCTTATCGTTTCCACCAACTAACCGCAATGGCATATAGGTGCGCTGCCTACAGAATGTTATTATTATTATTATTATTATTATTATTATTATTATTATTATTATTATTATTATTATTATTATTATTATTATACTGGAAATGCTTTCAGTAATTTCCACGGCCATGTCTTCGAGACGGTTACAATGGACTTTGCCCCTTTCATCGACTACACGCGAACTATCGATGAACCTGGCGGAGTAACAATCCCAAAGGACTCCATGGACGTTCGCATCCTAAAGGAGGCGGCGAGGCTGTTCAACTTCTCTTTCATCATGCGTGAGCCTAAGGATAATCAGTGGGGGTTAGTACGAACGGATGACTCTTTTGTTTTTTTTTTTTTTTTCTATTATTACTTAGCGGAAGCCATGGGTGTCGATAGCGATCACGTAAATGTTGCCGCTCAGTTCCAGCTTTTTTCCTCAGCTCACGGCCTAGATCGTGGCTTAGCTTAGCTTTGGTTAGCTCAGCTTCGTTTGGCTTTACTTAACTTAGTTCGCATTCTTTTACTCTCCTCGAATATCTTCGTTTAGCTCGGCTTATTTTTGCTAAGCAACCCCATACTTTCCTTTCAAGGTACCTCCTCGAAAACGGTTCCTGGACCGGCACCGTGGGTACCATTCAGCGCTCCGAGGCCGATTTCTCCATGATGCTGTCCGTGACTTGGGAACGAACTTACGCCGTCACTTTCACGAGGGCCTATTACGTGGAACCAATGACATTCGTCATGAGAAAGCCGGGACCTCTACCCCAATGGCAAGCCCCTATCAAGCCCTTTACCTGTGAGTTTTAAGTGCACAATAGTGCTGGTGAAGTGACTGATACCAATTCTTCCTGATTCATTCAACTCTGACTAACATTTTGTGTCAACTTCTCTTAAGTATGGTCGTGGCTTTTTCCAGAGGTATAAAAAGTCTTCTTCTTCTTCTTCTTCTTCTTCTTCTTCTTCTTCTTCTTCTTCTTCTTCTTCTTCTTCTTCTTCTTCTTCCTTCATTCATAACATCACTGACACCAGATTTAGGGAAATGTATTTGCTGCTGGTGTCAAATAATTTCTGATAGAAAAAGCTCCATTTATTTGTAAAGTGAACACGTGAAGTGAAAATCACTAAGTAAAAGATACTGAAAATTTACTAATTTCATATATTTCGCCAAAAAAAAAATCTTTTCAAAGAGATTTTGCAGAGACTAGTTACTGGCAGAAAAGGTATTCATCATACGGAATACTTTGTTATAATATCCCAAACTAGCAAAAAATTTTATTAAGAAGCTCAAAGCTAATTAAAATGGTAGTATTTAATTTAGTAGAACTTCCAAATTACACTGTTATAGTTGTGATAAAGTTATGAATTAATGAAAAAAGGGGACGTATAATTTACCGGTCGCTTTTTCCAGATATATACGTATTTGTAATAACCATAACCACCTCTTAACTTCTCGATGTCTTCGCACTTTTTGCATACGCTTGTCACTACAAAGCCCTCATCATCATTTCGAATTCAAGGCTTTGTGGTGACGAGCGTATCATAAAAATGTGACGATGATGATGTTAAAAGAGATGTTAAAACAAAATTATATTAAGAGAGCAATTCTTTTCAATCGCTTTAACCAGGGGATACGTGGATCTACCTGCTCGTAGTGACTGTTTTCTCCGGACCACTGTTGTGGGTCATCTTCAAACTAACGCCGGCAAGACACTTCCTGGAGGAGGAGGCAAAAAAGCCAAAAAGTAAGGCTTTAAATTCTGGGATCGCCATAGAAGAGCAGGATTTGAGTTTTGGCGAAGTCTGTTTGTATATGATAGCTCCATTGCTGGGTCAGCCTTCTCCGTTTTTACTGAGGTAGGTAACCGTATTCATTTAATTCGTGAAGAATATATATAGTGCAAAATAACAAGAGCGTAAATTTGCATGTCTGGTTTTCCCCTCTACCTTATTCAAATAGAAAAGTTACTCAACTAGCCAGTTTGATTTTATAAAGTTATATATAATTTTTCTATAGACCATTACCATTATATATATGGTTTGCTTAAACCCTCTTGTGAGCTTCCCTAGCTATAACCTCTCTTCCCATGCCCCACCAAGAAGTGCTAAAAATTAGATTACTGCACCTACAGTACACACCACTCGACTTCTCAGAAGTTCGCCCAATTGTCTGTTAAGCATTGTGCTCCAGTGAAAAGAAGACAAGAACACAGAGAAAATATTGCAAAGTTTTTCACTATCGTAGAAAGAAAACACAAGTGACTGTATTTGTCAAAAACAGGTCCTCCAGCGGCAAAACCTTCTGCTGCCTGTGGTGGTTCTTCTGCTTTCTGGCGACGACCCTGTACAGAGGGAGTCTCATCGCCTGTCTCACCGTCCCAGAAGTCAGCCCAACTTTGGATACGCTTGAGGAACTGGCTGACAGCAATATTAAGTGGGGGATGCTTAACACTTACGGATCAGATTACCAGCTCTTCAGAGCATCAACTGTTAGTCTCATAGATTTGTCTTTTACGTTGATTTTTTTTTTTTTAAGTTAAGTATATCTTAGTTTAACCAGACAACTGAGCTGGATTAGATTTATTTTTACGTGGCTAAGAACCGACTGGTTGCCTAGCAACGGGACCTACTTTTGTTGTAGGGATGTGTACTTGGAAAACAGATTGGAACACTTATAGGCCATAAGCTGTCAAGTTTTATGTCTATGTTTCTCAGAAATTTCCCCTTAGTGGTCTCAACGAACTGGAATTTATCCCAGATGTTTAATCGATTTGGGCTGATTTTACCACCTCCGATTCCGTGTGTATGAGTGTATGTTTGTGTGTGTGAGTGTATTATTGTCTCAGATCAGCTAAAGAAGAATGAGGCACAGACATCAATGTCTGGAAAGTATTATGCGTTATAAGAAAGGAAATAATCGGCAAAAGATGTTAAAAGAACCACCTTCCAACAGGTTCCGGTGTACATGAAGCTATTTAAGAAGATGCACTTCCACGGCGAGCGCGATTCCATGGAACTAGTCCTGCGTGGCGGATACGCGTTCATTTCCTGGAAGACCTACTTCAGAAACATTATAGTGAGGGATTACTCCGACAAGAATAGACAGACGAAGGTCAGTTTAGTTAACTGGTTCATAGGAATGTGGCGCCACACAAAAGAGAAAGGCAGAAAAAAGAAAAGAAAGGTCGGCTGGTCCTTCCTGGAACAATATCAAGGAAATGACTGGCAGTTAGATTATGTATATAACCTCTTCAGCATCTTTATCGTATTTTGTCTATTTCTTTGAAATATCTTGTATTCAAGTTTTATTTATTTATTAGTCCTTAGTTTTTCTAGGTAGCGTTGCCTTTAATCACATTTAAAGTTATTTTCCAGATTTTGCTTGACAAGATATTTGGTCAGAGGTTGCAATCAGACAGCGAGTAAAATAGGTAAATCTGTCTTATAGATCTGTTTCTTCTACAGCCGTCATTAGCTTCCGAAATGGCAGTTTTCTATGTCCCTTGCTGATACTCTTGTCCCTTACGTCTGTCCAATTCTCTCCCAGATTCGAATCGCTCGCGAAGAATTCTTTCCCGGAGGTTTCGGGTGGTCCTTTCCAAAGGGATCCCCCTACACGGAGAGTTTCGACCGCCTCTTCCAGCGCATCATAGAGGCCGGTCTGATCAAACAGTGGATGAAGGACCTGATTAGCCTCTCGGCCTCGGGATCTACTGCGTCTACATCGTCGTCGTCCTCCTCCTCCAGCGCCGCCGAGGGAGAAGAGAATAGCCTTCAGGCTTTCACAGTGTACCATCTGCAGGGCACCTTCTACTTGCTAGTGGGAGGCTATTCCCTTGCTGGGCTCGTTTTGATTGCAGAGATATTCTTCGGAAACAACAAATGAAAGGCTGGGAATCTTCCCCTTTGTGACAATGAAAGCGATGGAGAAAACAATAATTATGTGTAAATAATATATATATATATATATATATATATATATATATATATATATATATATATATATATATATATATATAAAATTATATGTATATACTAAGAAATGAAATCAAGAACATGCTTTCCACAACAGACAAGCATGGCTAATGGGTAACTATCATAAACTGCAATGAATACTGAATGTGTCTAATACTTCATTTCATCCCTGTTCTAAAACTTTATACTACTGTATATACGCATTTCCCAAAAGCCTATAAGATTCCAAAGGCTAATGACCTCTCGAACAACAACCTTTAATAGCCAACAAAATAGGAGCTTTTAGTGGACATCTAAACCAAGTAACCTTGCCATTCTCTTGTGGCAAAGGAATGGCCCTTCCAGCTCTTTTACCTCTATTCAAAGTCACCTCCTCTGTTTCCCTTCCCTACTTTGATACGCTGGCTCCTCCCTCTCAATTAATGGTGTAAGTGCCCCGTTCTGTCCTACTGGCAGAAACAATTTAACATTAATATTGCACAATAAAATTATAAAAACGCCTTCTGTTGCATTATGCTTGGAGCTCACCAAAGCAGCTTCTGAACTCAAACTAAGTTTGATTACCGTAAGCTTATATATCCAACTTTCAATTGATAACCGTAGGCCTATATACAGTACATCCAAGCTTCAATAGATTGCGGTAGGCCTATTATATCCAAGCGTCCATGAAAATTATAGCAACGATGATGAAGATAATTATGATGATTACCAAGGCCTTGATTAAGTCTAGTTACAATCGGTTGGTTTGTTGGTTGGTGTTATGGGGGATAAGAAATAAGAGGACTTATGTAGACCTCTGGACTCTAATTAAACAACAGAAACCAAATAGCAGTCTCCTTGCTGACGTATTAAAGGCTGGAAAGAAGAAATGAATGTATCTAAAAGGTATTCTTGTGGAAACGAATGTATGAAGATAGTTTTATGGAGACAAATGTATTTAAAATATTTTATAGACAAATGTCTATAAATAAGCATGATTCTGTAGAGAAGATTATATTAAAAAAAAACATATTTTTAGAAATTAGAGTATCTAAAACAGTGATTCTTAAACTGGGGGGCGCGCCCCCTAGGGGGGCGCCAGAAGCTTCCAAGGGGGGCGCAAGCAGAGTTGCCAGATGGTGCCTATTATTTTTTAATTTGTGATGTTAATTACAACATTGCCAAAAACGTTATCACTGCTTCCATATATTTTCTAATTATTATCTCAAAACATGCCAAAAATTCAAAATATAAATCAATTTTAATTTCAAATCTTGTTTATGAATTGCCTTTTATTGTTATAAGTATAATAGCATACAAATAGACAACATATTGTTTATAGATTATAGCTGGCAGAAATTTCAGGGGCAGGGGGGCGTGGGATTTATACATAATGGAGAGGGGGGGCGCAAGACAAAAAAGTTTAAGAACCACTGATCTGAAAGATAGGTTTATGGAAACGAACGTTTTATGTTATTTCTACGAAAGTTAGGATACAACATATTATTTCTATGGGAATGTATCCAAAATGATTTCTAGAGAAGAGACAAATACGTACAGTACATGACACCCCAATTCACACTCGATCGTCGAAATTTTACCTGGTGTAATAATTCTCCATGAAAGATAGGTAAAAATGAAAGAAATTTCAGACGAGCACACGAAATTGAGGCACTGACGTCTTTATGACTATTTGAGACAATATACCTATTCTTTTCTTTTTACCAAGAATCATTGCTGGAAGTCTGAATAATTAAGTGCTCCCATGAACAAAAAAATAGTGATGAAATATATGTATGTTGAGAGAGAGATAGAGAGAGATTAAACAAATACAGTATGTATAAGATAACATGTGATAACACACGTGACCAACTTACCATCATGATAAGACTGACAAACCACGCCACACTGATCGTTACGCTCTTTGAGGGAGAGCTTATGAGCACAAATTAAACAAAAGATTGAGGAAAATGGAAGAAACAAATATTAAAATGTATGAAAATTAATATTTTTATAAACCATCTTGAGTCAGATAACGCAATAAGGGTAATTTCTGGTAAGAACAGGGTTGAATACAGACTGCTGGAAGATGATAAAATATGTCAGATTTTTCGTGTCAGGTAGAAATCAATAGAAATCAACTTAATGTGCTTAAAATTAACGGTCCGTTCAATCACTGATATTTTTTAAAAAGCTGCAGTGGAAAGGTATAATATATAATGCATACGAGGTGCCTATGCAGTGTCCCAGCATTTTACGTAGCTATGAGTCTTTAATAGTTTGAATAATGTGAATGTTTCATTGAAATGAGTTGGATTAATATTAAAACATTATTTTGAGTCTGAAGTTATGGAGCAAATTTACGATCTGACGTATTAAGTAATTTAACCACGCATGGGGAATTAATGGGATTATAGAAAGAACTAGATACGTGCTTGCTAAGGATTTGACATATTAGGACACATACCTTTGGTAAAATCTTATTTTTAGCTTTTGATGCTATGTAGAGTGTTATACTGATTTTCCAATCGTACAAAAATATTTTACCTGAGTTTTGAATTAAATTTCCCCAATTGTTTATTTTTCGTCATCCACAGAGTGGCCTCAGTATACTATAAAGATCTAGACAGAAGAAAAGTGTAAACATTCAAAATGGCCGAGTATTTGGCATCGATTTTTGGCACTGAGAAAGATAAGTATGTATATTATAGCTTTTCTCTGTTTAAAAATTGTTTCCGAGTGTATTAAATCAGTCATGAATATATGCATGGTGTCCTTGTCCAGGTATTTTAAACAGAATTGATCGCAGTGCTACAAAATTTTGTTAAATGAAAAGGCTCCCCGTAGGGTTTTCTTCATCCTACCGGTAGCTTAGGATGATCTTGACATTTCATCTCCTTTTTTAATTGTAGCATCCACTCTCGACAACTATGTCGTAACTGGCTATAAGCTTTATGGTTTTGCTTTTGGTTACTATTTTAGAGTAGTGGAGATAAGCTAGTGTAAGTTGCTTATTAATTAATACCAACTTCGCCAACATGTCGAGTTAATCCCTTGTTTATGGCTTTGCCTGACTTGAGACCTGTCATGTACTCTAGCAATTTTAATCCGTCGTTTATGGTTTTGTCTGAGGCCTTGCATTTACTCTAGTAATTTTAATCCCTCGTTTATGGCTTTGCTTGAGATATGCCATTTAGTAATTTTAATCTATCGTTTATAGTTTTGCCTGAGACCTGTCATTACCCTTTTAACTTGAATCCGTCGTCTGTTTTGCCTGAGACCTATCTTTTACTCTAGTAATTTCAATCCCTCGTTTATGGCTTTGCCGGGGACCTGTCATTTAGTCATTTTAATCCCTCATTTATGGTTTTGTCTGAGACCTGTCATTTACTGTAGTTTCTGCTCTGGCTTTCCCTACTTTCCTGTCACACTGACAGCTTGAGCGCAACAATAGTTCTTTAAATAGATGGTTTGTTTAACATTAAGCCAGTTGAGTGACCTAAATGCCCTGTGCTGCCCACTTGTCACAGAACCTGAGGTTAGGTAGCGAAGGTTAAAAATTTTGCTGGTAATTCTAAGTATCAGCTCCACGCCTGTTTTTACCTTGGAAACTGGTTTTTTCTACACTTTTAGGGCTTCTGATACTGGCGGTGCATTTGTTTGTTGTCGGCCAAATGGAATGTCCCTTCGCCGTATTTAGAACTGGCGGGGGCGCGGTACCCCTACATTAACAAGTTATTGCACTTGCCGGACGGGATATGAACCGTCCCAAACAGACGTAACCGCGCTCCTCTGTCTGGTGAAGATCACGTATGAAAACCCCTTGTTGGGTGGGCTTCTGGGGTTAATTACAGGTTAATTACATTCCACACCCCAAAAATAACATTAAATTGTAAATAAGCAACCACAATACTATAAGAAACTGCCATTTCTCGCTAAATACCTGCCGTGTATCTATTACTTAGATCTACCATTTTGCCACATTTCTGTTTTTTTATGAAAAAAATTAGGTTTACAATAAAAATATCTCAAGTCAGATCTGTTTTTACTGTCAGTTTGAAGCTCATGACAATTATTTGGGAAACTTTCACTTGAGTAGACCCTTACTTTTATTGGCTAGGGTAATATGAAGTTTTCTTGCCTGCGTGAAACTTGGTATAAAAAAAATAGTTGCTTGACAATCATTTTCCACAGAGGTGTAGGCTGTGAGGGGTCAAGGAAATGATTGGTCAGAGGCTTATTTATCAATAAAAATAGGAAGATTGCATTGTTTTTTTAGGTCTCTTTTTATTGTCTTGAAAGTGTTCTGTACATTATGAACATTTTTTGAGAGGTATGAGGTGTTTGTAGCACAGGCGAAAGGCTAGGCCTAGGCTAGGCTACACAAATGCTTATGCAATCTTTTTCTTTCCGTTACATAGTAGTTGGCCTAGGTACTGGTAACTTTTTAGTCAATAAAACTTCACAACTTTACCCAATGTATTGAACAAGTGTTTCTAAATTCTGTCAGCTTTCACCAGTTATCACACAATGCATTGTTTAACACTGGCTACCTTGTATGTAAGGCACAAAAGGCAGTGATGGCCATTAAAAGATGATGGTGTTTACATGCGAAATGAAGAGTAAAATGACTCTATCCATCTTGAAATAATCCTATCTGCTGGTAAAGGCATCACTACAGAAAACAAATTTGCTGTCAGTTAGTTACTCAGATTTAGACAAGATTAACGAATGTGCACCTTCTGGCTACATTAAGTGCTTAGGTTGGGATGTGGGATGCTCCCGTGCTAGTTAGGCTATAATCCAGTGTGCAAGTTTAGGTTGGGATAAACTTATTTTATGCTTATGATTCATGATTCTCTAGGGCAAATTAGGTGGGGCTGTTCAAGAGGGACCATAGGTAGGATTGCCAAACATCTCTTTATCTGAAACATGTCCCTTATTTGATGATGATATCCTGTCTCCCAAACTGTTCCATGGTGTGGAAGAAATTATTGGTAAGGAAACAATGCTTAGGAGACCTGCAGGCCTGCCTAATCTAGCTTAGGCAGTACAGAGAGACTTGGGGTAGACCAGTCTATCATAGTTATGCTTTTCAGGCTGAACTGTGTAAATTGCCATCAGTGTATTCAGTAGAATATTCCAGCTTCTTGGTAGGCCTTTTTGTTTAAGCCTAAGTATGGCCTAACACAAAAAATTTTTCTCCCCATCTTAGAGTTGAAAAACAAAGTTTCTTCTCTGTTGTTGGTAGAGTCAATAAGATTATTTTCCTCCTCTCTTTCTGGGTTAAGGAAGAGATTTTTTCTCTCTGTTGTAGGTGAGTACAAAGATGATTTTCTGCCTCTTGTAAGGTTGAACTACAAATTTTCTCTTCTCTGGTATAGTAGAGAGCATGGATTCTAACTAAATGTCCTTTTGAAGTGTCCTTTGGATTACAGCTCTGTTGTTGAAAAATTGTTTAACAGACAGCACCCATGGCAATATACTTTGACATCAAGGAGAGGCTTACAAACACATGGTGACTACCATCTGATTTTCCTTGGGTAATCATAGGGTGGCAGGATCTAGCTATAAGTTTATTGTTAACTGAATGTTACTTACAGCTCTTAATATAAGAAATTTTGTAATTATGGTATACACTTATGTGCTGTGATAGTGAAACATTTAACTTTTGATCACTGTAGAAGCAGTTTTATTAGTAATACACTGTGCTTGGTCATCTTAATTGAATAATTTCATGCAGCCAGTTCAACTCATTTAGGAAGACTGTTTTCATCTAAGAGGTTTACAATTATGGTACAGAAAAACTGAATTGTGGATGTCGAAGGAAACTATAGTTATTTCAACATTTTTCTTGTTTATCACCAGACTGTATTCTAGCGCTGATTTTGTTTTTTTCCTGTTTTTATAGGGTTAACTGCAGCTTTTACTTCAAAATTGGAGCTTGTCGACATGGAGACCGCTGCTCCAGAATCCACAATAAACCTACATTTAGTCAGGTAGGTCTGTTATGTCACCTTTTTAGAAGTTTTTTAATGGCAGCTTGGAATTGACTCTTTTGTCTTTGTATAATGAGCTCAATTTACAAGTGTCTACTGATACTTCATGGACTTCTATCTCATAACTCCAAGTTAGGTGTTTGCGTATATATTGGCTATTTTGGAGTTTGTAGCCTGTATCATTGTATCCTTATTACCTCTTCATAGAGAAGATAATTCCCTGTTTGTTCTCAGATACTTGTTAAGCACTTTTGTTGATTATCTTAATGTGTTGATTGACACTTGTGATTTTTTTAGATTTTTAAAAGTTATCATTGTCAATTTAGCCTTGTTTTTTTAATAGTTATATGAATTTGTGGTGATGCAGATCATTTCTGAATTTTAATAATCAAATGTTTGTATAGCATACATTCTTAACTGTTAAAGCACTTACTGTATGAAGTGTGGCTTCACAAGCTGTAGATGGCTTTGGTCACACACATCATTGATATTATCTACTTTGCAGTAGTGATTGTTTGGTCATGTGAAAATATCTTTTGATTTGCTTTCACCTGAAAGATACTGTCTTTTTAAAGTATACGAAGTTGAGGTAGTGTTTGGCCGATGGTACCGTAAATTAGTCCTCCTGTCTGGAGGTGGGTTGATTGGTTGGTGTGGTGGGTATTGGGGAACAAGTGGCCTCTTGTGTGTGTGACCCACTCAGTTGTATCTTTGTCTTTTTATCTAGCCAAGTATGATCACTCTGAGCCCAGGTTATCATACCAAACCAGCAAAGAACTACAATTACGCACATTCACTGGGTAGAACGTGAGATGGGTTAGTATGACTTTGTTATTACCATTCATCCTACATCCTGGATATTCATCATATTGTTCATCTTATAGTTTTTTTTCTGTTTATTTGTTATATACAGCTTAAATATACCAAAGTGTGCTGCTGTATCATAGATCAGTACATGAAGTAGTTTTCTGTCAAGAAATAAAATTCAATGCCCCTGTAAACCTATTTAGCATCTGAGATCTGGAATGGGCACAAAGGGGTGTTCCCTTGAATATAGTTATCTCTAATTTGTTAAGTTTCATTTGAATGTGAACATTATGGTTTCTCATTATACTATCCCTCATGCTTTGTTTTTTCTTCTTACTCCAGGCAAACCTATGGTTCTGTCATGTTTTCTGATAAATAGATATATGATTACTTGCTAAGATAAAAAGAATACGTTATTGCTGTATGCAAATTTTACATAACATGTTTGTTTACAGTGTGTTCCGGGTATTATATTCAACCCCTCTTCCAGCTAATAGGCAAAAGGTAAAAAAAAAGGTAGTTTTCCATCACATTTCCTCAAGTTTGTGTTGCTTCTTTGGATGGAGATGGAAGCCAGAGTACATGTCTTCACTTCTGCCATGTTAATTAGGTTCAAGGCATGATGTAATGCATCACACACATTAATAGCAACTTGTGACAGTTTAATGGTTATGAAAGTACAAATGTACTTGCCTGTAAGAGGAACTACATTGCTGTACTATTGTGCAGTAGTAGAGTATCAGCTTGGTTACTAAATTGTTTCAGGAAATTTGGTCTCTTAAGGTATCTTGTCCTTCTCACTGTGAGATGTCTTCTGAGAGTAAGTTTTTGTTTGTACCTTTTCGACAAAAGAATAAGTTATAACTCGGTGTTTGAAGATTTATTAGCCCAAAGAAGGTAGGTTGTGTTCTGTAGAAGGTAAGTGATGTCAGTTTATTCTTTTAACACTTTAAACACTTGTGAAATTTTTTTAATATAGCACCACTTATAGGTGATGGTGATGTAATACTGGTTGTTTTGTCTTTTGATGCATTTTTAGGAAAGATGTATGTTACTGTAGTTCCAGAAGTAACATTTTATAAGATGAGGCTATGCAAAAACAACTTGATTTATGCTGTATCAGTTTTCTTGGCTTCCCATGAGACAGTTTCTACAGGTAATTCCAAAAAGAATATCAAAATACCATCATTGTCTAAAGAGTTGGTAAGCTATAATTTTTATTTATTTATCAGAACCTAAAATAGCCATACAATGCAAAGTCAGTTTTCCTGGCATCCCATGAAACAGTTTCTACAGGTAATTCTGAAAATGAATATCAAAATACCATATTGTCTAAAGAGGTGATAAGCTATAATTTTTATTTTTTATCTGAACCTAAAATAGCCATACAATGCAAAACCATGTCCATTTATTTTACAAACAAATTATTTTGCTGATACTATACTGCTCTGTTTGGTGCAATGTTTGATGAGAATAGTGTCCTCAATATGCAATAGAAATCTTGTGGTTTAATAGAAAAAGTTGTGGTGCTAGTTTATGAAAGTTGAGGGTGCTATCATTGTTTGAATTCTGTAACTTCATCCATTGGGCATGTTATACAATTACAGAGAACAGCAAGTTTTCTTTTGCACCTTGCAATTAATGACACACCATATAATGAATCTTTTAGTTTTTGTGTACATGGAATGAAATACAAGTTCTTTTGTTTATTGAAATTGTTGGGCAGTTTGTCACCCTGATTTTTTTTCTTTTTCACAACTTTATTTTCATTTGGCTATGATTGTTACTGTATTTTCTTAATATACGGTTTGGTTTTTTGTGTGCTTTATGCTCGTTGTTTTACAAAGGGAAGGTGTTGCAAATTATCCCTGTTAGTGCCTCCATATTTCTTATAACAGGTGATTGGTAAATATTCTACCTTCTAAGCTGGCCGTCCTCTATTACAAGGGAATGTAAGTCCTTTTGGATAGAGTGAGGTCACAATAAGCTACACTTACGTGTAGGACCCCTGTCATCCTGGACATTGTGCATGCTGAGATGAACAGGAAGTTACAGGGGTTAAACTTCCTCTGATTGCTAACATGACAGGGAAGGAGACATGTATGGGCATGAGATCAACATCAGTTGTGATATCTAGATAATTCCTCCCACCTAAAGGCTAAATTTTCTTATAAAAGGAGGAAAAAAGGCAGAATTTCGAGATTATTTGCATTTTTCCTAGATACACAAACCTGGAAGTTGCCAAAGTTAATTATAATAAATAATAATATAATAAGAATAACACTATCAAGCATGCCCACCCAAGGTCCTTTAATAGATATAGGTAGCTATGAAAGGAACTTAACAATTTTGTCCTAGAATGGAGAATCTCCCCAAATGGCATAGTATTCGATGTGAACAAACATAGTTGCAGTGAGCATGAGCAGTACTTTTTACTCATAAAATTATGTCTGTACAGTATATAATTTTTGTGAATTTCTGATAACCATCCCCCATCAACACAGCTGACACCGTGTTACGTTTGCTTGATCCTTAAAATGCCAACAAAAAGTAAGTTCCAGTGCTATGAGAACCTGTAGGCTTGTTTCTTCTGAACCGTCTAGACATCAGTGTTTGACATGGTATGATCCTTCAGTTACATCACCACTTATTTAACTGTCCATCACAACAGGAGCTGCCCCCAAGTGTTGATGATTCCTTTGACAGACAGTGTATTGCATTCTTCATTCCTTATCACAGAGTCTTTGTGGACTTCAGTCATTTTTAGACAGCAAACTATACCAGGGATGCAAGGCCTTTTTGTTGACACTCAAGGTTATAATGCAATTTTATCATGGATCACAAAAACAAAAGTATTAATCTGACAGTTGATTGAATTTTAGGACCAGATCATAGTCTTCCAGCTTCAGTCTTGAACTTTTGATTCTTCCAGCAGTGGCTGCAACATCCTTGCCCTGGTAGCTGAAATTAATCTTTTCAAATATTTGTTATCGGTCTTTGCCCTACTCATGTTGGTCTTGAAAGCAAGAAGCCATTTACTGTTTAGTCTCTCAAGGAAGTGGGACCCATTGCCATTTCAACCTTACCTGGTTTCAGTTTTGAGGGCTGCGCATCACTTTGCTTTACTTTAGACTGACCTTGAGAATACACTGCCTGTTGACCAGGTGATCAAGCTTTCTTCATATCAATAAGTATGTCATAAAAAGAATTGCTAGACGCTTCAGTTCTTGGTGGGTAGAAATTGTTTCAGTCACTGATAACTGGAATTCATTTGACAAAGGTCAGGACATTATCTTGAGTTTCTGTTAGCCTCTTCTGTGATTTGGTGTAGAGTGCCATTCTCCTGTATTATATCTCATTGCTGTTATCAGTACTTCATTATCATTATTTATTTTTGGAGTTAGGACTAGATGAGAGAACAATTTTTAACAGTTTCCATATCACCCTGTCACTTTCTTCCTTCCATTTTACCTGGTATCAGTGATGATAAAGTGCAAAAATATTGCCTCCTATCAAAATTGCAAGTCAGCATGGGTGAAATGCATATGGAGCATTTTACCTTGTATTGATACACAATATGTAAAATAATAGTTAAGTTTTATAGATACAATCTTGTTAGTTTGTTGGTAGTTCTCTCTTGTCAGCTCCTTTGTTGGAGACCAGTGTTTTGATTAATGAGTAAAAGGCCACACTAATGTAAATGAGAGACTGTACGAAGAGGACCGTTGTGCAAACAGTCGAAAGCTCCCCTGTTTTATCCTTTTTGTATTTTGGAAAAGTACAGTCTCTCATTTACATTAGTGTGGCCTTTTACTCATTATTTCCGATCACAATATAGTGATGCACCACAGATAATGTTTTGATTGTCTAATTGTGACTTGATGATTTAGTGAAAATACTTCATGATGATGATAATAAAGCATTGTTACTGTTTTCCCACATCTGCATCAGCTTAGAGCTTGCAGTGTTGTTGTGAGTAGCCTTCCTTTAATGAGGTTACCCTTCAGAGAGGAAGACTAGAGATGACTTTTGCCTGTTGATTATAAATCTGTACTGAACAGTTCAGTAAAGTATTAGTAAAGTAAGAGTTTTGTGTTTACGTAAGTTTCAGATTATTTAGAATTTCGCATTCTATTTTATATATCTTAAGGTTACTGAAATATATGATAATGGCAAAATTGTAAACCAGGTTCAGAGTAACTAGAAATGGTCAGTACATTGCCCATGTTGCTATGGTTTCAATAGGAAATTAATCTCTCTCTCTGCTAAAATAATTTTATTAAGTAAAAATTGAGAATACTGTGCCTTTTTCTTGAGCTGTTCTCTTATATAAGTGAATAGTTTCATTTTGTTATTAATTGCATGAAAAAATAAGTGAGAAAACCACTTAATAAGGAATTTTGGTGTTCTTATCCAGTGAACCTATTTGTAGTACCTGTCTCCTCGTTCCAGTGCAAGCAGACCAGTCTCACAATGCCTTTGCTTAGCCTCTCATGATGATGAATATGGATTCAGTGGTTTCATCTTAGTTGATGTAATGAACACATCTAATACATTACCATGTTGAGAGTGAATAATGAACCTCTCTAATGCATTATCATGTTTAGAGAGAATGGATGGTGATTTGGGTGCTTTTTTTAAATCTTTATATGTCAAGAATTTCATGGTCCTTTCAGTAAAGAAAATTATAACACATATATAGCACAGGAGTTTTGAAAGAGCAGCTGTCATTGTGCAGTTGCAGGTGTTGATAGAACTGTAACTTATTGTTTGGTTATTGTTGATTAGAAATGGAAGTAATTTAAGCAGTTTGGCATGCATTTTCCTTTCATAGGATATATTGTGTCTTGTACTTCATAGATGATGGTGTTTAGGTCATAGACCCATCATGTGTTTCTTGCTTTTATAAATTGACTTTCCATTTGTTTTCTTAAATGACATCTTTTTCCCTTTTTTTTTTACAATGAATTACTTGTGTTAACTATCCATTATATGTGTTGCAGTGCAACTTAGAATTTATATCCAGTATGTTTCTTATAGGTAATTAATAATCAGTACAGACTTCAAATCCTCTCATGCCAGCTATTGAATCTTTTATTTAATTAATGGTGAAATAGATTGTCTGGCTGAGGTTCAAATTATATATGTACAGTATAACCCTTTCACATTTAGCTTAGACTGCTTGTTATAGGTGTAACCTTTACAAAAATAGCTTTGCATTTTTGTGATTGATACAACCTTTATCAGGTAGATCCTTCTCTGAAAGTTGGTCCCTTTTTTTTGTGACTCTGTGAATCTATACTGTGCCTTCTTGGAATGCAACTTCTGCTTACCTGGCTGTCCACTTTCCTTTTAGTTTTTTACCACTAAGAACAAATCCATCAGGTCAACCTATAAGAGTTTGGACAATCTGACTTGATGATGTGGTTAAACTGTTGTTTAATAACAGTAGCAGTAATAATTTCCATGTTTTTATAACTTATTGGGAAACACTGAGTTGGCATTTCATTTTTCAGAATTCTGTTTGCTTAGTGTGAACATCTGCAGGGCTACTCAGCAAGTTCTCAGAAATTTTAGTTTTACCTTACACAGATTTGAAACTAACAAGAATTAGCTGTCTACAGTGGTCTCCCTTTTCTTTGGTTTTTTAGTCATTTTGCTTACTCATTACTTTATTCTAATGCATTACTCTTTCTTTGTAATATATGTTATATGTCATTCTTTGTCATTGTTCACTATTTTCTTCTGATGGAAATTAATTACATTTTCCATTCTCAAGCCTTAACTCTTCAACATGCTATTAAGGTGATGGCTGGGATTGAGGCTTCAATTCTTCCTAACATGACTTTTCCCTATTAGTTAAAGTACAACTGTTTTTTTCATTAACACAAACTTTAGATTAGGTTTAATGTCTTTTGCAACATTATGTTTGCTAATGCAAAGTATTCTTATGTATTCACGTATACATTATTGTAGAGCATATATCTTTTTTTACTACTGCTTTAAAGCTATCACACTTGACTGTTTTACAGCTTACTTCAAACTTGTCAACCTCCTATACTCTTAAACTTTAGTCATTTCAAAGGTATTGTTGTAGTTATAAATGTGTCCTTTTTTTTTTACCTAAACAAATAATTTCTTAATCCTATTAAGCATACAATTTAATTATGAAACATTTTTTCCTGCAAACCCATCACCCGTCTCAACATGTTTGTGGTCTTTGAATCTCCCAGACAATGCTTTTTTTTTTTTCCTGACAAAAAGAAGAGTGGTTCAGCACTTGCACCCTCTTTATCCACAAGTGCACAGCAGGCGACACTCTTACCTTTCATGTCGTCTTCTGGTTAAACTACTTAATAATGATAATAGTAATGTGATCTTGAAAAAATCAGAGGGGCTGGGAGGAGGATATTTTTTATTTAAGTTATGGGTAAGTTTGAGAAAATTACCTTTTTATCTAGGAAGATAAAGTTGTTTGTTGTACCACAAACCCATCAATTATATAGCAATAAAGAATGGGAGGTTCGATGTGGTGAATACCCCAGAATTAACAGATTGTGACCTGTTGGAGCATGGAATTCAGAACTCTCAGAGAAGCACGGAGTTGTATAAAACAAGGTGTGCATGAATCTGGAAAGCATGAAGCACTATTTTTCGCAAGATGAGGTCCTAGTGGCAAATAACCTAGACAGTCTACATCTCTGTGGATGCTTTAGTTTTTACTTATCAACTGGATGAAATAAGGTGAAAGTGATGATGAAAAGAAGTTAAATGGTATAATTCATTGGTTTAATTATGTGTTATTTTTTTTTAGATAGCTTTGTTGGATATCCAAGTTTATGGAATTTTGAGAAGCTGTTGATACTACTGCAGACACATGAAAAGTGAGGCATTTGACTGCTTTGGACCTGTGGATCTAGGGGGTCACATATGCTGGACTATTTGCACTCTTTCTGTGTTAAACAAAAGACTGCAATGTGTGTGTGTGTGTGTGTATGTGTGTGTGTGTGTATGGGACATTCAAAGATCATAAATGTGGCAATATGTGAGTGATGAGCTTGTTGCAAAACAACAACAGTATCTGTGAAGTGCCTTGCATAATAAGTCTATATACTATATTCATGTAGTTAATACCCTGTAAATATTCATACTTACAGTTCACTCACAGCTTGCATATTTTTTCTTGTACAGAGTTGTATGTACACAGTTTGGTGTGAGGTATCAATATTTTAAAGTATTATATTATTTCTCATAGCATTCGCTTATTATGTGCTTACAGTTTTTGTTATTTGGTAATTTTTCTCAGAAAAAATGTTTAATAAAAAAAAAATACCCTATTCAAGTAACTTACCAAGTAATTACATAGCTATTGGTTCCCTAACCTATGGCAGCTTAAAAATTAAAAATTTGTGCTGGGCCACTACTATCATCAGTGTGTAGGTGACAAGGTCCCGCCCACTATCCGGGACTTGAGACAACCCAGCGGAGGGCTCAATTCGTTTCCTGCCGGCTTCCGGTCAACATCGGAAGTTTTCATGCAGCTGCTTCTTCGCTTTTTGGCTTTTTCTATGCACGAATTTGGTGAAGTATTCAGAATTTATTGCTTTGTGGCTTACTATCATTGTTGAATTGTTGTTCAAGACTTTACTTAACGATGTCGGATTCCACTTCATCCATTATTCACTTTTGTTCTGAGGGTTGTAGAACTAGGCTAACTAAGCTTTCGTACTATTCTAATACAAAATGCATTAAATTTAGGGAGCAAGAATGTAGTAAGGATAATACTAGCATAGGGTGTCAGGGTTGGGAGGATAAGAAATGGAAAACCTTGAAATCTCAGCTAGAGAAATTAGAAAGAGATAGGAAGAGGAAAGCAGCCATTAGAGCTGAAAATGGGGCCAATGCAGATTCCATTCCTTTGGGTAATGTAGGGGATGATAGAAATACCACTCCTCCAACTCCTCCTCCTTCTCCTATCCTAGTCCTCGTACTTTACCATCCACTCCTGTTCCAGGTTCCCATGATTCCACTTTTAGTGCCATTGCCAGCCTCGAATGAAGGTTCGATCAGAAATTTAGTATACTATCTAATACATCTAATATGGAAATGGGATCAGCTATTAAGTCTCTAATGGGAAAAAAATGTGAATTTTGACAATGCAGTGAGAAGTGAGAGTGGTATGAATGTTGAGGAGGTGGCTGTCTCTCCCACCAATGCTCCTAGACGAAGGTCACTGTCCCTCTCCCCCGCACCGGGGAGAAGACATACTGGAGGTCCAAGGGAGGCTGGTGGGGTTTGCCCACGGGCAGTGGCCTCTCCTCTGTTGAGCCTGTCGTTTGCTCCCAGGCTTCAACTAAACGCCATTGGAAAGGAATTCCTTTGCATCTACTTTCTTCAGATTCGGAATCTTCCAGTCCGCGCAAGAAGCTCCCATATTGCTACTCTACTTCTTCATGCCGGCTCAAGAGATATACGGATCTTGGCGACACTTCTCCCCTGGCTGTCAAGAGGTACAGGGAGACTAGCTCACAGCCTTCCTGCAGTTTTCAAGTCCAGCCTGATTCTCCGGCTCATCGTCGTCATTTGTTCAGAGACAGTCCTGAGCGCTATAAGCATTCTAAGCGCCTGACTTCTTCTGAGCGCCTAGCCCCCACCGACTCGCGCCAGACTTCTGCTGATGAGCGCCTGGCACCCACCATCTTGTGCCAGACTTCCGCTGATGAGTGCCTGGTGCCCGCCGTCTCGTGCAGACTTCGGCTCTAGAGCACCCAGCGCCAACTCCCGAACTTCCAACGCCAACAGCTGAACTCCCAGCTTCTGCTTCTGGAGCCCACGCTCCTTCTTCTGTTAATCCTTCTTCCTCATCAGTTCAGGAAGATTCTTTAGCCCCACTCAAGTGCCAATTGACTGAGCTTATGGGTTTTTTGAAGAAATCCTCTTCTGCTCAAAATTCCAAGGATAAATCATTGCCTCCTATCTCTTCAGAGGAGGAAGAGATTGTTCAGGATACAGTTCCCTCTTCTGCTTACTCATCTCTTCTGCATTTCCTCCTGGATAATTTCCCTGATTTCTTCGTGCCTGCTTTGCCTACTTCTCCAGCTTCTACCTTCCTCATGAAAAAGCATTTGTCAGAAGGTACCAGATTACCCAAGCTAGTTCTTTCCTCCTCCTCGAAGAAGGCTCTCAAAGAAGTTCATGTCTGGCCGGCCGCTAAGAGAGAACAGGGCAAAGCAACATTCGCTTTTCCGCCCAGCAAATTTTTTAAGATAAGGTACTCTTACTATGCCACCAGGGAAGCTTGCTCCTTGGGAGTTTCTGCCTCCTCCCAAGGGAACTTCTCTGTTCTGGTGGATTCGACTCGTAGAATGGCCTTTTCGTTGGCCAAGGTAATGTTTTCCTCAGCTGAACTAGATCACCTTATCAAGAATATTTTTTAGGTGTTTGAGATATTTAGTTTCCTTGATTGGGCCAGCGGGGTGCTAGCGAGGAAGATTGAAGACTGTCCTGAGCTAGCTGAAGATTTTGCCTCCAATTGGCTAGGAGCCCTTTCATGCTCAGACAGAGCAATTAGAGATGGCTCTTTAGAACTCGCCTCCCTATTTTCTATAGGTGTCCTTAAGAAGAGGGAGCTCTGGTGTTCGTTCACCTCGAAAGGAGTCTCGCCAACTCAGAAGTCAGTTCTACTATTCGCTCCTTTAGACAGGTCTCGCCTCTTTCCTCAAAACACAGTGAAGGAGATTCTTTCGGACTTGCAGAGTAAGTCTACCACTGACTTGTTGGCACAGTCCACTAGACATCTGAAGGAGCCTGTGCCTTCCACATCAAGATCACTCTCCCCTCTACAGTCTCAGCCCTTTCTTGGAGGGAAAGCTAAGACCCAGCCACGACCTAGATCAAACTTGTGACCTCTTACGAAGTCCATTAAGAGGTCTTCCTTCAAATCCAACCCCAAGAAGTGAGAAGTTAGTCCTCCACACCCAGGTAAGAGCCAGACTTCTACTTTATTGGAAAGAATGGGAGAGCAGAGGAGCAGATCCCTGGGTGATCAAGGTTCTCCAGGAGGGCTACTCCATTCCTTTCGTAAAAACTACTCCTTTAGTTACATCTCCAATCGTCTTAACAGCACATTCAAAAGGTTCCATGAAGTTTTTGGCCCTATCTCAGGAAGTTGAATCCCTGCTTTCCAAAGGAGCAGTGGAAGAAGTGCTAGATCCCCTCTCAGAATGTTTGTACAATCGCCTTTTCGTGATTCTGAAGGCCTCGGGGGGGCTGGAGGCCAGTTCTGGATGTCAGCGCCTTGAATGTGTTCGTACTGAAGACGAAGTTCTATATGGAGACCGTTCGCTCAGTCATTTCCTCAGTACAACAGGGGGACTGGATGGTCACCCTGGATATGCAGGATGCATATTTATTTTCATGTCCCAGTTCATCCAGACTCACGAAAATTTCTATGCTTCGTTTTTCAGGACAGGATACTACAGTTCCGGGCCCTATACTTCGGCTTATTGAAGGCTCCTCAAGTTTCACACGAATCCTTGTCTCTCCGGGGAATTGGCTTCACCTTCTGGGAATCAACATCAGCTTATATCTAGACGATTGGCTTTTCCACTCGTTGTCGGAGGAAAAGTGCGCGGAGGACTTGAGAGGAACTCTTTGCCTGACACAGGAGTTAGGCATTCTCATAAACAAAAAGAAATCCCTTCTGACGCCAACACGGTAGATTCCCTGTTTAGGGATGATACTGAACTCTCGGACTTTTCGGGCTTTTCTGTCACCCTGAAGAGTCGAGAACTGCCTTCAGACTGTCAGTCAGTTCTTTGCTCTTCCTTCCTGCTCAGCAGTGCATTAGATGAGTCCTCTGGGGACCCTCGCTTCAGTAGAGCAGTTTGTAAAGTTAGGCAGACTGCACATGAGACCCCTTCAGTTTTTCCTCAAAGCGAACTGGTGCGGAAAGACCCAACCAGATTCTTTCATCTTCCCAATTACGTCGAAAATCAAAGAGGATCTTCAGGAAGGGAAATCCCTTCTCCCAGTGCACCCAGACCTTCTATTTTATTCAGATGCCTCCGACCTAGGCTGGGGTGCCTTTCTGGACGGCCAGGAAGTCTCCGGGACATGGACTATGGTACAAAAGAATTATCACATCAACGTAAGGGAACTGAGAGGTATTTGCATGGGCCTTCAGTCCTTCTCGGATCTGGTCCGCAGCAAGAAGATTGTAGTACACACGGACAACACCACGGCACTTGCTTACCTTGGCAAACGGGGCCACTCATTCCTTCTCTCTGTACAAGACGGCAAGGGATCTCCTTCTGTGGGCGGAGGAGAACCAAGTCACTCTTGTCACCCGGTTCATTCAAGGGAGAGTGAACGTGATTGCGGACGAATTAAGCCGCCTCAAACAGGTCCTTCCAACAGAATGGACCTTAGATCTGATAGTCTGCAACAACTTGTGGAAATTGTGGGGCAAGCCCACAGTGGATCTTTTCGCAATGTCGAGAAACCACCGTCTTCCCCTCTTTGCTCTCCAGTCCCGGATCCTCAAGCATGGAGCACGGACGCCATGCTTTTGGACTGGACAGACTTAGATGTGTACGCCTTCCCTCCCTTAGGAATGATCAGGGAAGTAATCAACAAGCTGTCGACGCATCAGAACACCTCCAGGACCATAGTAGCCCCATTTTGGCCAAACGAGGAATGGTTTCCAGACTTGATTCGACTCCTGGTAGATTACCCAAGACTCCTTCCACAAAAACGGTCTCTGCTCAGACAACCCCACTTTCTCAGATTCCACCAAGGGTTATGCGCTCTGGCCCTGACAGGCTTCAGACTATCAAGCGCCTCGTCAGAGCAAAAGGTTTTTTAAGACAGGCTGCAGAGGCATTTGTGAGATGCAGATGAGCTTCTTCTATAAAGCTCTACCAATCAAAATGGGCAGTCTTCAGAAGGTGGTGCAGCTGCCATAATGTCTCTTCTTCTGAGACATCTATAAGTCAAATAGCCGACTTTTTGATATTCCTAAAGTCCGTCAGGAAGCGATCGACCTCTACCATCAAAGGATATAGGTCGATGCTCAGCTCAGTCTTTAAGCACAGAGGAATGGATCTGTCTTGTAATCAAGATATCAGCGACTTGATCAAATCATTCGATACGTCCAAGAAAGAAAGTGCTTTCCAGCGTCTCTTGGAACTTAGACGTTGTACTGAAGTGGCTTTCAGGTTCTCAGTTCGAACCTTTTTATTCTGTTTCTCTCAGGAATCTCACAAAAAAGACTCTCTTTTTAGTGGCTCTCGCTACTACCAAACATATTAGCGAGTTACAGTCAATAGACAAGAGAATAGATTTTCCACAAGAGGACGCAGTCTGCTCTCTTTCTCTTGGCTTCCTCACAAAGAACAAGGACCCTTCTAAACCCTAGCCTAGATCCTTCGTCATCGAGAACCTTATGGATATCTTAGGACATGAGGAAGAAGAAAGACTCCTCTGTCCAGTGAGATGTCTCAGGTACTATCTTCAGAGGACAGAAAAGATTAGAGGACCTTCAAGCAACCTCTGGTGCTCTGTAAGAAACCCCAGTTTGCCCACTTTCCAAAAATGCCATATCCTTTTCTCTGAGAGAGTTAATATTAGAAGCCCACTCTCAGATCCAGGAAGAAGCCTTTCCATTACTTAAGGTTAAGGCTCACGAAATTAGGGCGGTCACAACTTCCCTTGCTTTTAAACACAACTTGTCTCTTTCCACGATCCTACAGTCGACATTCTGGAGATGCAGGTCCATTTTCACCTCACACTACCTCAAGGACGTAGAAACCGTGTATGAAAATTGTAACACTTTAGGACCTTTATCCGTGGCTGGCATGGTGCTGGGAGAGGAAGCATAGGGAAACTCTCCGTTCCTTTGCTATCACTCGCCTTGACTTAAGGTTTTGAGTCAAGGGAAGCCCCGGGGGTACACTGTACCTGGAGTACCCACCAGTTTCGTTTGTTTTATTGGTAATGGTTGGGTTATGGTTTCATTCTGTGGTGTAGGTGATAGTGTTGTCATTTTGTATTCTGGTCTTCACCCAGGGCAAGGGCACCTTTTAAAACTATGTCAGCATATAGTGTACTTCCTCTGCTGCAAAGTTCCCACTAATGTAGAGGCGACCCTTGGCTACACTGCCACGTCCAATATAAGTTGAGAGAAGCGCCAACCAGAGTCAGTACCTACCTGCAGCAGCTCTCTCAACAGGTAAGGAAACAACAAACATTTATTCAATGTTAGCAACCTTTCTATTTCAAATTCCTTACTTACTTAATGCTTTGGAGTAGAATATGTCCATGCTCTTTCCCACCTCCTAATAATGTGGAATCAGCTATGTAATTACTTGGTAAGTTACTTATATAAAAATGACATTTTTATGATAAAATAAAATTTTATATATGCTTACTAAGCAATTACATGATCAGAGCCCGCCCTCCTCCCCTTGCATGGACATTAGAGCATGAAACAAATTGAGCTCTCCGCTGGGTTGTTTCCTCGAGTCCTGGATGGTGGGCGGGACCTTGTCACCTACACACTAATGATAGTAGCGCCACAGCGCGAATTTTGAATTTTTAAGCTGCCATAGGTTAGGGAACCAATAGCTATGTAATTACTTGGTAAGTATATATATACAGTATATAGCTTTACAGTATTTTATCATAAAAATGTCATTTTTAGTAAAAGGCTTCATAATAAAAAGTGAACATATAACAAAATGTTTAATGCATTAACAAGGCCTAAAATGGTTACAGATAATACACAGTACATTGCTTATGAATTTTACAGTATTCCTTACACTAAAATTTACTTCTTAAAGTAAATTTCATTTGCATTTTTGTCCATACATATTTTTAATAGTATGTGTTGCCTAAGAATCACAACCACGTCAGCATTGTAAGTTTTATGCTTATATATACAGTATTTGCCTGTGAGTGCCAAAACATTCTTTATTAATATGAAAAGTGGCAGCCTGTCAGAGTATTTTGCCCCACACAGATGAGTTTTTGTGGCAGTTCTCAAGCTTTACCCAAATGTGCATTGTTGGAAAAAACACAGCTATCTTATAACTCATATAGGATCTTTATTTCCTGTATTTTTTATGTGGGTATCTGCTAATTTGTTTTAGTGGTTAATCAGGCAGTAGGGATGATTACTAATAGTTTTTATTAGTCTGTTGTACCTTGTACAGTATTAGCCAAGGACTGAAACACTGGTGTTTAATAAATATAAGTCTATAGCACTAGTTAGTGAAAAAATGCAAAAGAAATTTTACAGCTAGTAGACTTTGTGAAACTCCTTCTTTATTATTATTATTAGCATGGTGAGTTGTGAAAGTATTCAGTTAAAAGGTTATTTTCTGTTCAGAGGGATTAAAGTATACTGTAGTGTTTGCGTGTGACATTAGATCTTTAATGATAGCCCAGTTTGAATAGCTGTAAGGTGAGGCAGAGTTAAATTGGATAATACTTTTTTAGTTGTAGGGTTATTTATTGAATGTAAGTACAATAATTAGTAAAACTATTGATATTTATTTTTATGCAAACTGTGACTCTTCTTTGCAGTTTGAAGATTGTTGCTGATTTTTTTTTCACAAAACAGAACAATATCATGTAGTATTAGGTGTGTTCATGCAATGGCAAATCCCCTTATTTTACTTACACATTTTATTTTGCACCATAACTAGTAACTTAGAACTGTAGAGCCCTTCTTGAAGGGAGGATAGCTTCCAACATTCCTCCAGGTGAGTATTCTCAGAGTTAGGCTAGCCCACATTTAACTACATCATCATCTTTGATGAAGCAGATATGAATTTGAACTACTGGATCCATGCTTGTGTAGTATTTAAAAGGAACTGAAGCAGCAGATAAAGTAGCCCAGTCTGCAACTGCAGTGAGTAGGAAAAATAAAAGCCGCATAAATAGTATGACATTGCTGAAGCCAAAATGAAGAATAAATGGCAGGATATGTGGAAGAATTAAATGAAAACAACATTAAAGTAGATTAAACCCACAGTAGAGTAATAACAACCATCAATACAAAAAGGGACATATAGAAGTGATATCCTCTCTAAGAATTGGGCACACCTGATAAACTTATCATTGCTTTCTCAACCCCTGAAATATGCAGGTTTTCTGTAGGAAGGTCTGAAAGAGGGACCATCAGTCAAACCTAGTTCTCTGGTTCCCAGCAAAGCCCAGGAAGAGATACTTTCAGTGGTCTCCTGGCTCCCCTGGGAGGTACTTAAAAGAACCCATTGCCAGACCAAGAACCAATGCTTCCTCTGGATTCCCCATAGGATTGCCCTCAAATAGCAATATTAATTTACTTTAATACTGAAAAAAAGGAACATGACCCAGCTGTTTTCAGTGATTCTTGAATGGCCTTGGATTCATAGGACAATGTGTTTTGAGGCCATTTTGGATCGATTTGGCTCCTTGGATGTGAAATTAATTCCAATGCCAGCCTCAAATAGAACAACTGGCATAATGGATCCAGTGTTTTCAAGGAATCTTAAGAAACAGGAACCAAGTTGTGGGTTTTTTAAATTTTTATCCAAATTAAAATCATTATTATAAACACTAAACAGTATTCTCTCTCAACACCGTTGAACTCTCCTTTAGGGTATTCTGTAAGGAATCCAGTGTCCTTGGTTTGGCAGAGAGGCCCCTGTCATATTACCCTGGGGAGCTTGGGAGCCGTTACTCTATAGATTGGGCTTCTTCCCAGGCTTTTTTGAGGAATCCAAGGACCTTGGTTTGACTGAGGGCCCCTCCTCTGAAGCTTCCAGTAGAAGCCAGGACATATCTGAGGTCTGGGAAAGGATGATGTTTCGAGTCTGAAAGGGCTGATGTCTACCCCACATAATCCATTTTCTGTCATGAACACATTACAATAATTAACATCAAAACATGTTTTGTATGAATGCTAAAATTTCAGCAAATAACAAGTCTTGGACAAAATTCCCCCAAAGAAATTATGTCTGAAATTTCAACGTACAGTATTCAGATTATCCTATTATAAAGCTTTTAGCAAAGCTATCATCAGTGATGCAAGACAGATTTTATTCTCTGAGAAGAAACCCTCTGGGCCAGCTCTGTTAGGGTTTAAGAATTTTAGTTTGATTGTTTAGACCATCATCTGCAACTAACTTTAAACTCCTTTTTTTATTCTTTGAACACTTGGTGGCTGAGTCCAAAACAATACAGGTATTTTTTGTTCATGGTGAGTATTTGTGAAGTATACCGTGACTCCCAAAAGTCTGATATTGCTACCGTAGCTGAGTATACAATATCCTAGATGGTTAGTTTACAAGGTGTAGCTCTTAAAATATTTAAAGTTCTTGCAACCAGTTTTTTGGGTTTCCAATCAGTCAGAAACATTTAAAGCTGTTACATTGTAAGTAGGTTAGAAAAATAAAAGACTTACCCATTGAAAGAACGCAGTAAATTTATAGTTTTAATATTATGAATACAAACCTTTTATTGAATGGGAGTGTCATCCTAGCCCATCAGATTTGGCCATGTGTAGCTTCATCACTCGAGGCTGGGAATGATGTAAAAAGACATTTAAAGTAGATAGACAGTGCCCCTTGTTGATGGGATAGGCACTCAGGAGAATGAGGGGTGTGGTTATCTGCTCAGTCACCATGTGTACATTTCTCAGTCAGGCAAGCCACATGGACTTATAACTCTCCTTGTAAGGCTTCCTGAGAAAAATTAAAATGTGGACGAGATGTAACTTTTGAATTGCCATTGTCACATGCTTGGGTAATGGTTTTTTTACATAATACATTATATTTTCTGAATTATTTGCGTGTGTTTGGAGCCTACCTCACCACTGTTTATGGCACTACTTATCCACTGTATTTCCTCTTCCTTAAAAGCCTGATTTCCCACTGTCCATGCAAATAGCCCTGGGTGAAAAGTCTGCACATTGACCATGTTGATACCCTCAGCCAAGATTTCTTGATCTAAGCTAACTAATTTTGCTATAAGTGATTATGTTTTAAGTGAAGTAAGAGGTTTGTATTGGTAAAACATACAGATTATTTTAAATATAGTATTCATAATTGTCCTTTCTCTTCCCTTCATTGTGAATCCCACTTAAAAAGTCACTCATAACATGCTTTAGCTAAGTGTTAACATGTTAATTCTGACTGCTCAGGGATCATGGAGCTTACAGTAATAGTTCTGTATGTATGCAAAAAAATATTCTCTGGTAAATCATAATGTGTAGGGATTTCTCTGTGCATTATAGACTTTATAGGTAATAGAACTTATAGTGGGTTATTTTAATTTTTTCATATAATGTAATTTAATATAGGTTTTATTTTACCTTTCTCATATTGCTCGCTATAATATGTAACTTCAAACTTGCTGATTTACCTTAGGTATGACTTCTCGGGGTAAGTTTTCTTACTACAGTAATATGATCAATGTAAAGGAATGATAAGCACATGATGGCAAAATAGTGTACTCATTGGAAATCATTTCATTTGATATATAGTACTGTACCACGCTTTATTATTTATACTTGTGATTTCATATTTTACCACGCTTTATTATTTATACTTGTGATTTCATATTTTACTTCTTTACAATTTATCAGACTTTTGGGTAAACTTGTGGAATTTAGTGTCAGAACAAGAAAGCAGAAATTATTACCATGCTTGGTGGCACCATGTGCATTGTTTTTTCAGGTTTTCATCAGCATGAAATTCTTGTATTGGAAATGTTCTCAGACTATCTGATAATGGGTTGTTCAGGGTTGTTTTCTTCCAAATAAACCTTGAGAATTCATGTTCCTTTCAAGCTGTGCTTGTAGGAAGAGAGGAAGAAAAAATATCATTTCCAGATATGAAAATGTTATTAGTGGAATTGCAGTTTCTATGGTTTTTTGTGCATTTCTGATAATTACTATTTAATTGCAAATTTTCCCTTGAGGACTTGGAATGGTTATTGATTGGGAAGTCTGCAATTGCTTGCTGTGGTCCAGCCATCCCTGTGGGAAAGGAGTTTGAGGGATATTTAGGAATTGTGTGTGGCTAAGGAATATCTTCGGCTTACTTTAGTCTGTGCAACAGCTGTAGTTGTAAGGTTTGGAAATGTAGGCCTTGGTAAACATTGTGTAGGGCATCCCTAATTGTATCCTAACTTTGCAGACTGTGCTGATACTGAACCTGTACTGTAATCCCCAGAATTCAGCAAAATCTGCAGATGGGTCTCACTGTAAGTATTGTATTGTATGCAACCAGTTAATAGACATTTGTGAGTAGTGTGGCTTAAAAATGTTTCTTAAAAATGCACTTTGTGACAAATATTGCCTACCTTTATATGTCTTAGTGTTTATTTTATACCATATATTTCTCTTCCTGACTATTTAAGGTTTATATTGATATCAAATGAGCATTTAACTGTTGATTTAATGAAGAATAAATCGTTTACATATAGGCTTACATTGTATGTTTTGTTATTGATAAGAGAATAAGAACTGCGTAAACAGAGAATAAAGTTAACAAGCATTTTAGTTCTTTAATTTGAACATGCAAATGAACTTATTGTTCATCAAGTTCGTTCGTTCTCTCTCTCTCTCTCTCTCTCTCTCTCTCTCTCTCTCTCTCTCTCTCTCTCTCTCTCTCTCTCTCTCTCTCTCTCTCATGGAGTGAAGTAACATTGCTTTATTGTTTACCGTAAATATATGGGATGTTTATTGACAATATGTTAGCAAAACATACCATTCATTGTCAGATGCAACAATTTGGAGTATCATTTGGAATCTAAAATAGATAAAGTAAAACTGGTAAGTGCATTATGAGTTTTCCTTTGTCCAGAATCCTAATGTGTTTGATCATAGTTGTGGTGCATGTAAGTAGTCCTTGCTTTTAAAAGAATGAAGAATGGTCTCCAAAAGTTATACTTAGTCATGAAAGCCGGAATTAAGAAGAATGGTAAAAATAAACCAAAACCTCTGCCAAGGCAATTGATGTATGAATGAGCAGAAAAGCTTAATAGTTTTATGTTATTTTAGTTTGATAGTTGACATGACACTGTCCTTACAGCTACTGTGAGTGATGAAGAAATGCAAGAGCATTATGACAACTTCTTTGAAGAAGTGTTCGTAGAATGCGAAGATCGCTATGGGGAGATAGAAGAGATGAATGTGTGTGACAACCTCGGTGATCACCTTGTAGGAAATGTTTATATAAAGGTTAGATTATTTTGTAGATGTACACACATTACAGTAGTTGAAAATAAGCTGTTTTAGATGGGCAGTAGTTGAGAGTAAGTTGATATTGTATAAAATTGAACGAAACAGGTTGTTTAATTCTTGTATCAGGTTTATCATTTTCAGTGTACTGTATCCATTTTATAAGATTTAATTATGTCAAGTTCATCATCATCATCATCATTATAAAGAATTATAAGTTATTAGATAAGATTTAAATTTTATTATTGAAGGCAAACCCATATGGCCACCCTACAAGAGTCAAGTACTTTAGCTCAGTGGTTTAGTTACACTACCTAATAACAATAGGTAAGGTTCACTTTTTGTTAGCTATCTTAGGTGTTGTGATCTTAATAGTTATAGTATGCAGTTACTTAGTTGATTAGTTAGTTATAAAAATAGTTTAACCAGGCCACTTAGCTAAAAATCTTTGCTCTCCATGGGCTGGCTTGTGAGCTTCATAGTTAGTTGATATTTTTTATTCTTTTAGTTCAAGTATGAAGAGGATGCAGAAAAAGCAGTTGTGGATTTAAATAACCGGTGGTTTGGTGGCCGTGCCATCCATGCTGAACTTAGCCCTGTGACTGATTTTCGTGAAGCTTGTTGTCGACAGTATGAAATGGGGTAAGTTTTTTAATTTTTGCAGTTGTCAGTATTTTTGTTTTGAAAAGCACTAAAGCTGATAGATGTTCAGATATCATTTAAAGTTATTACAGTATAGGAATGCAGTACTATTGCTCAAGTATGCTTAAGAGATGAGCCATTGCCTTGCTAACCTTAAACTTTGGCACAAATTTGGAAACCATATGCATATTATGAATAGTCATCTTGCTTAGGTGGATACGAACACATGCCTATTACTTTCCCACAGAGAAGTTCACTCTAGTAGTACTTGATGGATGGATTTGCTCCTCCTTGTAATAATTTTCTTTTTTTAATTTTGATGTTCTCTTTTCATGTAAAACTGTCACTATATATATATATATATATATATATATATATATATATATATATATATATATATATATATATATATATATATATATATATATATATATATATATATATATATATATATATATATATATATATATATATATATATATATATATATATATATATATATATATATATTATATATGAGAATGTATATACACACATTATTAAATGGAAAATTCAGCCCATTCATGGTATTTTTCACTGAGAAATATTCAGTAATTACTGTATTTTCATATCATTTTCATGACTAAATGCACCTTTTGTGATAAAACTATTAAAATACTCAGGTATAAGCATTTTTAGAGGGTTTTTTGTGTTTAAACTCTGAAAATAGGCAGTTGTAAGTGTTTTTAAGAGGGGTTTTAAGTATTCACGGATTTTAGCTATTCGCGGGGGGTGCAGTACACATCCCCCAAGAATATGGGGGGTTTACTGTAATATATATGTTACACGGAACAGATCAACACTTGTTTTGGAAGTGTACGTAGCGTGATCTTAGCGATCTAACTTCAGGAAAAAGACGTAAAAAGGTTCGACCCTGATCTCACTAGCACTTTTTCCCCCTCTCTCTCTCTCTCCCTGACCTCACTCATTCTCACAAGTAATTAAATGGACTATTTAAAGAAACACAATCTTTCCTACAAAAATAGGTTTATTATTCAAATAACCCAACAAGAAATGAATAAAACAAAGCAAAGATTAAAATGCATAATAAATGAATTATCGAGTCAGATAACTAAACTCTAAATTGCAAAAGCACTTCTGACTAAAGAAGTCTCATTATGGCTAATAGCCTGAAATACACAAAATCTCACATACTCCCAAATCAACAACTAAACGTCATGTCAAAAAAAAGGTCTACCACATAGAGACTGACATTGCAAATGACTTGCATATGTCCTCTTTATCAAACCACCCAGCTATTTCCACAAGTCCACAGACATCTGTCGAAAGAATTAAATATGATAGAAAACTCCCAAAAATATATGAAATACAAAACACAATACAGTAATGGAAAATGTAAAATGCATAACCAAGATATGGCAAACGTAACATAACAAAATAATAATATAAAAGAGGTATGAATATTCATATTAAATTTCCCACACCAGTTCATAAGTTCATAATGATTAGAAAGTCATGGTAAAAATCACAAGTTCAATTTTCTCCCATAAAAACAGAGATTTGAGACTCTACCTTATCTGCCGATTTTCAAAGCCTGGAACCACTTCAAAGTTATGACTGGATAACTGCAGTTCTATCACGTTAATGAACGATCAAACTCACTTTTAGGGCAGATTTTGGCATAATCTAGATCAAAGTAACGCACGTACTCACGAACATACATAGCGCTTCGGAGATCACCTGATCTCCAATATTGCTGAGCTTCTCGCGCAAAGAACTGAGGAATCAAACTATGCACTGTTTCAGCAATCTTGCATCAAATCTCTCGACCTAGTTCGCTCTCACTCCTAACCTTCCACGATAACATCTTAAAGCATTGAAGCTATGAAATGCATATATGTGTCCTTTAAATAGAGCTCGGCCACCCCATAAGAGCGTCTCGCTCTCTTAATGGCGAACTAAAAATAAAAAAACATATGTATAAACCATAACAAAATAGAGCTATGCTCAATTAGCAATGTCTACTGCACTGCAGCTTTAAGGACTGCTCTCATGACGCACTTCCAAAGTCACTGGGGTTGTGTTCTTAGAGCAATCTTACAAACACGAATAAGCTTTACTACCCCCACAACAAGAATTATCAGTAAAATAGCTATTAAGACGATTAAAATTGTCGGCATAATATATTCCTGATACTCGAACATCACGGGATCGTCGATGTCTTCCAACGGTGGAACAGTCATTGGCACCTTGGTTGTAGATACCGCCACTACCAAATGCTCGTTATGCGTATGACGCATAATTATCTTCTCGGAACTGTTGAATACAGCACGGCTGATAACCAAGAAGTTCGTTGACATCACACGGCATGCAGCATCAAACAGCTTGGACCCTTGAAGAACGAATGATGTCGACTTGTTCCCCTGGCACATCATTGTAACTGCACACTCCTTGCAAAACACGGCAGTAAGGGTGCTTGTGGACACAATGTGGTAATCTCGCAGGAACTGTCTAAAGTCACATTCTGTCGGAGTCTGTCCATGAACTAATGATAATTCACAACCACCCACAGATACAACTTGCAACTGGAAAATACTACTGTCACACACATACTTCTCTCTAACTAAAGTACAACTTGTCTTATAATCAACTCCCGAACCCTGATACTGATCTCCCAAAATGAACATGGTCTCCAATCCATCCCATGTCACTACTGAGTCTCCAAAAACACTTGAAAAAGGTCTAATAACAAAAAGGTTTCATGTTACTGAACCAAATAAAACTACTAATGCAAAAGTCAAACACTCTTAATGTGAACTAATTCCAAGTGTGTATCCGGAATATCCACAGTCAACTCACTATTAAGCACAATAACCCTACGGAACTCACTCATAAAAAAAATTCTATCCAACAGAAAAGAAATACTCGAGAATCCTATCCAAACACTAAAAGGTATCATATCTCGTAAAAGATATGAAAGTTCTACTCCGGTTAGCAAATATTTCGCAACACCTGACTAATTCTCAACAAAATAGCAATTGACGTAATGGCAATCGCTCCCATGATCTTAACAACTACAACTACTCACAATACAGCTCCCTTCATTTTAAAAAAAGAAACTGAAAAAAAAATCCAAATAGTCAAATTCGATATCCCAACCAGAAAAAAATAAGATCAGACTTGTTCGGTCCGATATACTAAGTACCTCCCCCCCCAAAAAAATAAAATAAAATCCTAAACAACAAAGATATTGCGTCAGATGACAAAATACATCATAACACAATCACACAATAACACACGGGTCAAATCTCGTATGAAATTAGCCCATGTCTCAATTCCTAAAATCATTCGAAAACAAATGATTAAGAACTTCAACATCTAGAATGAACAAGAGACAAAAAAAAAATAAATATCATATATATACAAATATTAACCCATTTATCCCTCTAACTATATACAAATATCCCCTTACATAACTATATACAAATATTCCATTACATCCCAACTTTCTTCAACTTCGAAATAAGAGTTAATTTCGTCACACCGGTAATTACATCTTTAACTACAAATCTATTCCCTCTTTTGATCTCTACAATCTCAAAAGGTCCGTGGAACTTCGGACTTAATTTATAATTCAAATCATTCCGAACATTCACTTTAACAAACACTCTATCACCCATCGAAAAAGCTACTCCCCTCGATTTCGCGTTACTTTTCTCTACCATTGTGCGCGAACTAAGTTCAAGGTCTTTACTGATATGTGCAAATCTTTCTCTCGCTGTATTTATCAACGAAGTGACCGTAACATCACCCTTAACTTGCTCTGGCAACAAATCAAAAGGTCCTTTCAACTTGTACCCATACAAAGCTTCTGCTGGAAACAACTTAATTGTGTCATTCGCCATAGTGTTGATACTATGTCTTACCTCATCTAACGATCTGTCCCAATGTGTATCGGAACCGCCCACTGTCATGCGCAACGCTTCGATTACTTTCCGATTCGCCCTCTCACATAACCCATTCGCTTCTGGTCTATACGGGATTATAGACACTTTCTTTATTCCCAGTAAATTAGCAAGACCGTCTGAAGTCTTATTAACAAATTCCCTACCATTGTCTGTGAGCAGACATTCAGGAACACCATATCTACAAATTATCCCCTTAAAGAACGCTATAGCAACTTCCTCAGCTGATTTGTACTTCAGTGGGAAAATCTCGACAAAGCGAGTCAACTCATCAACGACCACTAATAAATGTCTATACCCATAAGCAGACTCTGAGAAATTACCCAGAATATCCATATGCACTCTCTGAAACGGCCTATGTGGTATGGGATATGAACCCAAACGACACGACACTGTCGTCGCTGGCTTATTTGCATTGCAAATAGCGCACTTCTTCACAAAGGCTTCTACTGCGGAAAACATATTTTTCCAAAAAAACTTTGACCTGACGTTTTCATACGTCTTGTCCACACCTAAATGAGGAGAACCAAATTTACAATGTACAATGTCTAGAACTTGTGGTACT
Organism: Macrobrachium rosenbergii; assembly: GCF_040412425.1. Classification (NCBI taxonomy): domain Eukaryota; kingdom Metazoa; phylum Arthropoda; class Malacostraca; order Decapoda; family Palaemonidae; genus Macrobrachium; species Macrobrachium rosenbergii. Next base: position 16,360,020 of record NC_089756.1, read on the forward strand.
AGACTCTCTGGCACGATGATTTGTGTAATCTCACCCATGCTTCGAGTACTTCATAAGTTATACTTAACTTTCCTCACCAATAAATTATTCTCTAACTCTAGACCAGAAAAGGCAACTTATACCCTTTCTTGGTGAAACTCCCCTAAGAAATGCCTTAGCATCTGACAACAATTTATCTTCATCTTGCTTTTGTTCGAGCAAGCCTATGTCCCAAGTGACATTTTCACCCGTAATATAGCACACGGCGTTACTCTCACTATCACGAACAACAGTCTCTCCCAAGACTGCCGACTCACTATTTCTCCCCGAAGTATGCACTGTAGAAACGTGTATGTCCTCTACATGCGATATCTCAGAACTACTAGTATCAGAGACATTAGACACCAAATATTTACTCTCGTCTTCCACACAGGATTTGGTGTGTATTTCCTCATCCTCAACTGGAAAATATCTGCTCAATGCATCTGCAACTACATTATGCTTACCTTCAATGTATTTGAGGTTTGCATCAAAATCTCTCAATGTCAGGAACCAACGTGCTCTCTTGGGCGGCAAATTTGGCTTATTAAAAAGCTCTGACAACGGTTGATGATCTGTAAAAATCTCAACTTTATTTCCCAACAACAACATCTTAAAATGAACAAGGCTAGAGACGACTGCGAAAGCCTCCTTGTCCACAACTGACATCAGCCTTTCGTTACTACCACGCGTTTTGAACTTTCTGCTATAGAAAGCGATTGGATGAAACTTTCCTTCAAATTTCTGCATCAAACATGCACCTATACCTTCCTGACTCGCGTCAGTCACCAAGGTGAACGGTTGACTAAAATCTGGAAACTTCAAAACAGGTGGGTTCACCAAAGCGTTCTTAAGCTTCTCAAAAGGTAATTGCTGACTATCACCCCAAACAAACTTAACGTCTTCTTGTAACAAATCTGTCAATGGAGACGCTATTGTAGAAAAATTCCGCACAAAACGGCGAAAGAAACCCGACATACCTAGGAACGAACGAATCTGTTTCCTGGTTTTGGGAACTGGAAAATTCACAATGGCTTTAACTTTCTCATCATTCACTCTGACTCCCTCTTTAGAGATAACATGTCCTAAATAGACAATTTTTCTCTTCAGAAACTCACATTTAGCTAATTGGACTTTTAATCCAGCAAACTGTAATCGCTTGAGGATTTCTTTTAACACCTTTAGATGTTCTTCAATTGTATCTGTGCATATGAGAATGTCATCCATGTACACAAACACCGACTTTCCTAACAAGCCATGAAGTACTGTGTTAACCAGTCTAGTAAATGTTATTGGGGACCCTTGTAATCCAAAAGGCATCCTATTAAACTCGTAATGTCCCTTTGGTACCGAAAATGCTGTATATTTACGGCTACTCTCACAAAGCGGAACCTGTAAGAACCCTTGCATAAGATCTATAGATGAATATATATTCTTGCCACCGATCTCAACAAACAAATCAGGCAAACAAGCTACAGGATATCTATCTGGGCATGTTTTTTCATTCAATTTACGAAAATCTACACAAACTCTGATACTACCGTCTTTCTTCGGAACCGCAAGCAAAGGAAAATTAAACGGAGAATTGGACGGCCTAATAATGCCTTCCGACTCCCACCTCTGAACTTCTTTTTCTACTTCTTCTCTAATCTTAAAGGGAATTCGATATGCTGGAATATATATGGGATTGGTACCCTTTTCTAAGCAGATTGAATGTTCTAAAACATCTGTAACTCCTAATTTATCTCCCTTCAAAGCAATTATATCTAGATATTCTTTCAACACTTTCTCTACTTTATCTGAATATTCAGGATAATCAACTTTAGCCAAGTGTTCATGCAGAACCTGACTTCGGAACTGTTGCTCCTTCCTGGGAAACGTGTTACTGTCTCCACAAAAACTCACTATCTTATGTTCTTCATTAAACTCTTCAAAATCAATTTCATAAGTACCCTTGTGATATTTTTTCACTGAGTCTTGATAGCTAACTAATTCTACTGTAGTCACGCCTGCGACTGAAACTTCATTTACTGACACCGTACTCACAACGTCTTTGAATTTCTCGGTTCCCTCAACAACGCATACTTGAGAAGGAAACTTTTTCTCTTTCATCGACACTTTAATTAATGTAGGAACTCGCGGGTGCAATTCAATATCTTCAACAAAAATCCTTTGAAAGATTTTTGAATATCTTCACTCTCTAATGACTGTGTTACACATGTCTCAGACTGCGTCTTAGGTTTCTCACAAGTTTTTTCCTGTGTATATATGGAACAAAACAACCTGGCTCACCTATTGTAATCCCCTGAATTCCCGTAAGAATGTTGATGTTATGTCGCATGCAAGAAGGGTGTCCTAGCAAAACCATTTCACCTAAGGCTAATCCTTCTATGACCAAAAATGATTCTACTATTGTCTTTCCGCCGATACAAAGCGTAAGAAATGACGAACCTAAAATATTCAGTTTCCACGCTTGTACGTCACACACTGTCTCACTAGTAGGGACTAATTTGCACTCTGGAAACTTCGAGTGAAAAAGGTCAGCATTTACTAAGTTAACTGAGCTACCAGAATCAATGAAAATAGAAATTTCACTGCCATTAGAAAATCCACGTACAATCGGCCTAGGTTCTAGTGATTCTAAGACCTGATTGCTCATTATCCTGTGTCCGTCTTCGAACTTATCTTGTGAAAATTCTGCTGTTCCTTTGTGTATCTAGAACTTGCATCATGTGGAATTCTCCTGTCATATCTAGAAAAACCTCCCTGTGACTTCCCTGAATAATCTCTATTCTTTGTGGCTGGGCAAAATTTCCACCCATGATCTGAAGATTTGCAAGCTGAACAATATCTCACTCTGCAATTTGATTTACTATGTCCTAGTTTATCACAATTAAAACAACGTATCGTTGTGACTGATCTCTCTGGAATTTTCTTCGATTCTACTCGTGCACATGTCTTCGCTGTTGCATCATTTCCCGAATGCGAGGACTAGCCTTATTCTGTGGTTTCAAACCGCAGCAGACATCTTTGCACCTCCCTGTACAAAACTACTGTCCAGTGTCGGGCATTTTGATAGATTTTTATTAATCTGTGCAAACAAAAAGGATTTGTCTGTATCCAGATCAATTCTTTTGTCAAAACTATCTACAATTACATCTGGGACCGACATTAAAAGGCAAGCAAAGTGTAACAATCTTTCAAAATTATCTAAGGAGATATTATTTCCAGTTACCTATGGAGAGCCTGTTATAGATTTCTTTAACTCACCTACTGCATCAAATAAATTCGCACTGTATGTGACCAATGAATCGTTGCCCTTCTTTATTTTGAGAAACGCTCGCAAATTCCGAACTGCATACTCATGTTGAACTCCGCCATAAGTAGCTCGTAGAAATTTCTGCAGTTCATTCCAAGTTTTACACCTTCTGAACCCGAAACTGCGTGCCCGTTTCCCAATATCTCCTTTATCCAGATCTAGAAACGCTTTAGCCTCTGTTAAAGCTTCAGCGCCATTCGTAATTTTCTTGGAATCCAGGTAATTGTTCACTGACTCAATGAAAGTTTCTATATTTTGGGTTGGCTTCCCGTCAACTAACCCTTTAAAATTAGTAATTCCCGCGCTAACGCTCGTCACCTTATGCACCACAACTGATTGGGATGTGCTTGCTGCATCGTTCTGCATTTTGTAAGTGATTACACGCCCTGAGCGTAACAACATAAAACACTAGGGAAAAGCAAAAGTTACCCCCTCTAAAAGAAGAACAGAAAACTGAGCGCCTATCACTCGTGAAACAGAAAAGAAAACGAGTTCTGCGCAAATTTATGAGAATGGGGTACTCACCAATTTGAAACAGAAAACGGAGCTCTGTGCAACTTGTGACGTCCGCCAACTCGAAAGAAAATGGAACGTGTTGACTTCCCACTATTGCTTGGTTAAGCATAAATATCGTGATTTTTTGATCACCATTTAACTTAATTAACGCCCAATCACCACTATTCACACATATTTGGGTATTTTGTTAACCCCACATTGCTCTAGAGATCACCCAGATCTATTTCACAACTCCCCACTCCCAATACTCGAACATAGACAGAAAAAAAAAGATTCCCCGTATTAAACAGTAATCACGACCCACCTATGAAACTCGCTCTCTTAAGACTGGTGATCACTCATCACGCTCACGGCCCAGTCGCCTTAGGTCGCCTATGCCTTGGGCATCAACGTTACCAATTAGTCTATTAGTAATCTCCCTCTTTCGCTACCCTAATTGAGACTATTTAACTTTTTACCGCTGCCACCATTACCATTCGCACACCGCTGCCACCATTAACATCTGTTACACGGAACAGATCAACACTTGTTTTGGAAGTGTATGTAGCGTGATCTTAGCGATCTAACTTCAGGAAAAAGACGTAAAAAGGTTCGACCCTGATCTCACTAGCACTTTTTCCCCCCCTCTCTCTCTCTCTCTCCCTGACCTCACTCATTCTCACAAGTAATTAAATGGACTATTTAAAGAAACACAATCTTTCCTACAAAAATAGGTTTATTATTCAAATAACCCAACAAGAAATGAATAAAACAAAGCAAAGATTAAAATGCATAATAAATGAATTATCAAGTCAGATAACTAAACTCTAAATTGCGAAGCACTTCTGACTAAAGAAGTCTCATTATGGCTAATAGCCTGGAAATACACAAAATCTCACATACTCCCAAATCAACAACTAAATGTCATGTCAAAAAAAAGGTCTACCACATAGAGACTGACATTGCAAATGACTTGCATATGTCCTCTTTATCAAACCACCCAGCTATTTCCACAAGTCCACAGACATCTGTCGAAAGAATTAAATATGATAGAAAACTCCCAAAAATATATGAAATACAAAACACAATAATGGAAAATGTAAAATGCATAACCAAAATATGGCAAACGTAACATAAAATAATAATATAAAAGAGGTATGAATATTCATATTAAATTTCCCACACCAGTTCATAAGTTCATAATGATTAGAAAGTCATGGTAAAAATCACAAGTTCAATTTTCTCCCATAAAAACAGAGATTTGAGACTCTACCTTATCTGCCGATTTTCAAAGCCTGGAACCACTTCAAAGTTATGACTGGATAACTGCAGTTCTATCACGTTAATGAACGATCAAACTCACTTTTAGGGCAGATTTTGGCATAATCTAGATCAAAGTAACGCACGTACTCACGAACATACATAGCGCTTCGGAGATCACCTGATCTCCAATATTGCTGAGCTTCTCGCGCAAAGAGCTGAGGAATCAAACTATGCACTGTTTCAGCAATCTTGCATCAAATCTCTCGACCTAGTTCGCTCTCACTCCTAACCTTCCGCGATAACATCTTAAAGCATTGAAGCTATGAAATGCTTATATGTGTCCTTTAAATATATATATATATATGTATCGAGTGAATAGAGAAAAATGTATTTTTTCGAAGTAGAAATATCCTATTTCCATTTGGGTCAGTACGAAGGACCATAACGCAATAAATCTCCCAGTCTGTCAAAACAAGTCGCCAACCATATCTTCAAGAACACACCAGCACTAACGAGGTGCTAAGAGAAATTGCATCTGGCCGTGCCTTCGAAATCCACGAGGGTCCTGCGAAGGTTAGCAGAGTGTGGGAAAATACACCCAACCCCCCTTGACTTCGAGGATAGCCCAAGGAAATAAGCCACGCCCACAGGTCAAGCCTAGATGTTTTGGCCAATCAAATGCCATCAGTGCCAGAGACCTAGAGACATCCTACAAGGAGCAAATACCCAATAATCAACAGGAATTCCTTAAAACACACCTCCAAAAGTTGGAATGAAGCAAGTGGAGGAGGTGCCTCAGAAAGCAGTACCTGCCCAGAATATGACGTCATGGTTGACACAAGGGAAAATGGGAGATATAAGGACAGGCATACAGGAAAGGAGACAGAAAAAGGTGGGAGAGAAAAGAGAGAAAAAGTCATGGAGAGAAAAGAGAGAGACAGAAGAAAAGTCGAGAGTGGGAAGATAGAGAGAGAGAACTATTCAAGTGTGGGAAGCAGAAAAGACAGAAAGAGAAGAAGTGTGTTAGTGAAGAAAGACTCTCTCAAACAATAGTCCCCGTAATCTAATTCGTTAAGTCTCTCGAAACCATTATTTCAAAGTCTCGAAACCATTATCTTAAAAGTCTCGAACCATTAAGAAACAGTTAAGAACTATAGGTGGAACTGTAAGACAAAAATCACAAATAAAGAAGAAACGGGAACAATTAATCATTTTCCCTTTAACCTCGGTAATTTACAATTTAATAACTGTTTTAAAGAGTCACTTGTTCCTACTTACAATAATTACCACACGCCCTACGCCGGACACGTTACCTTAGTGTTGGGCCCTTTGAAGGAAAGAAACAGGGTCCGACAACAGCTGGTAGCGAGCGGTGGGATAACGAAAGCAGTGGGATAACAAGAGCTAAGTGGGATAACAAAAGCTGCAGCCGATGGCGATCGGTGAGATATCAACAGCTAAGTGAGATAACCGCGGGTGTACAGGTAGTTATCACGAACAGTCGGCGAAACAGTGAAGTGAGATAAACAATTGAAAATAGAATAAACAAGTGATCAAAGAAAAACACCAAAGACAAAACATAACATACGCCACTCTGCAAAGAAGAAATAAAATACGCCCCACGCAAACACACACAACGCTACGACCAAGCAGAAGACTACGCCCCAGAGAGAGAGAGAGATGATTCCCGTGACCGAGTGAGAGCAAGATCCCCAGCTAAGGCGCAGTGACGGAAGGACGTTGAAGAAGAAGACGAACGAACAACCTAACCCTTGGATGAAAGCCTACGAATAACGAAATCAAGCTGCCGAGAGAATACGCGCAGAAAGACGAGAGAAAAAAACGACTCACAGTAAGAATGTCCTTACGGTCACACACACACACGTAGAAAAATTTTTTTTCTTTGAGTTAGAAACACACAAAATTAAGTCGACTAAGAACACTTGTATTGATATTCATTTGAACTCAAAACTCATACGTAAATTAAATAGACTTGGCAACAAGAGTATTTTTTCTTTTTCTCTTTCTTTAAACTAAGCACTATCGATCTTTTTACTAAATTTTATACAACATTTGGTATTACTAAACTTTATTTAACGTTTGGCATGACTAACCCATAATTTCTGTATTTTATTTGTGTCATTCTACGGTTATTTTAAGCATTTAATTTCTTATGTAACATTCATTAGCTGAAATTTATATATTTTTCGATCGAGAAATCTCAACTTGTTTTTTGTTCGCTTAAAGGTGTTCAGAATCATAAGTTTTTCGAAGATTATTTTTCTTTAATTTTTTTGAAGCAAGTGATAATTTCTTTATTTGTTTTACCAGCACTGTCAAGGATAATTGGAAGTTAAGGGATTTTTTTTTTTTTTTTAACACCGCCAATCAGTAATTTAGAAGTTCGGGGAAATTTTAGCAATTGATTAATTTTACTTTAAGTAAGGTAGAAGTGTTTATGATCTTTTGTGAATTTTTTTTGTGATTTTAAGAACTGGTTGACTTTATTTGCTTTATTATTACTGCCATTATACTCATTGGTTAAGAAAGTGTTGGTCATTAGTGAATAAATGCCCAGGAGGAGATCGGCACAAACTAATAGTGTAAGAACTCCTGTTTACACAAGAAGTCAAACCAATAATTTAACTATGGATAGGGGAACACAGTCAACTAGCCCAGTCTCTGCAGCTGTAGGTACACATAAAAGACATGCAATTAACCATATAGCCAAATTTTGCGGAAGGAAAGAAGGTCAGGGTGCCTGTAACTTAGAAAACTGGATAGAGCAGGTAGGCATACATCTTAATAACATAATAGGCACAGATAGCGAAAAACTCAGTGAAGCGAAGAGTTATCTGGATCTGGAAGCAGGGAGAGACTTATGCTCGTATCCAGAAATCATACGACGGTTCGTTGTATGCGATCGCGATGGTGTTGCCGTATCCAGAAACCATGCGAACATACGCAAGCATTCGCATTTGACAATGTAATGTTGGAACCATAGTGAAGGAGGCGTCGCATGGGTACCCCCTTGCGATGGCAGAATTGAAAGAATGTAAATTTCAACTCTGCTTCAAAATACGTGCGCCAAAGTGATTTATCTACAATGTCTATTGAAAATATGAAACAATTTGTGGTGAAAAGACCTGAATAACAACGCAACAAAGGTCTTGAAAAGAATACTCTTAAGAAGTCTTTGCCTGTCCTTGCCTGCCGACGACGGATGAATTCGAGCTCATCGTAACAAAAACAATGGCAGTCGGCCACCTCTGTTGGAATTCTTTTCCTTCAAAATAGGCTTCGTTGACGTGTTTAGAGTTTCGTTTTCAATACAAAATTACGTATTTAATTGGTATACATCTAGAAATCTTAATATGTTAGTGTTATATTGCCCAAGAAAGTTGAAATGAGTACAGCCACTGAAGCTCACAGGGAGACTGCTAGGTGATGCAAGCTTGAAATTCCATGTAGGAGCTGTTTATAATAAGGAAATTAGAAAGTATATGGTGCGGTGTAAATGACTAGGCTAGGTTGCATGTGATGCGAAAGTGAGATTGCCCAAGCCTTTTAAGAAAAAGTATGAAGCTAATTGCCTAAGGTAGTGGCTACCTATATGGATTGCCGATGGCTTTCACAGGCAGTGAATTGCCAAATTACTGATGCATGACAGGCTATATATATATATAAAGTTCTAGTTTAGTTACGGAGAGAAGCATCTCTTGTCGCTCTCTGCGCTGATATATTTATTAAGGAATTTTCAGTATTTCCTTTAGGCTAATAGCCAGATACCTAACCCAACTTAGAATCCTGTTCCTTTCCTAGATCCTAACGGGGCTTCACCCCCTGGACCCCCTCCTGACTTAAATATGCATCCATAAGTAAACTAGAATTTTACCAATTGCCATTCCCTAGCCTAGTGAATATAAAAAATATGTTATGTGGAGGATGGCATGATTCATTTTTGCAGAGAGCTATGTTGGGTGATGTAATTTTAGTGATAGGCAAAATTGGAGAAATACTGTACAAACAACCCATACATGGAGAATGTTAATATATATATATATATTTTTTTTCATAAAGCTAATTTGGAGGATGTGGAAATGCATTTTCTTGACACGCTAATTTAGAATTCTTTATTGTTTTTTGGGAGGCCACAGGTAGATCTCATGGGCTTAGGGTTCATTACTCATGACTCCAAAATATTTTCTACCTCAAGACTAGCACAGAGCCTAGAATCGGGCATGCATAGAGGCTTTTGTTGGGAGACAGTGGTTATCCATGCCATTCTTATATAATGATACCATTTCGTGTTAATACACACAAAGAAAGACGTTATAATGCTGCGCACATCAAAACTCGCAATCTTATAGAACGTGCCATAGGACTACTTTATAAAAAAAAAAAGGTTGCAGTTATCAATACCAGTTAGAACAAAGTTTAATAACACTAAGAACATAATAATTGCTTGTGCAGTCCTTCATATTTGTGCCATAACAAACAAAATACCTTTATAGGATGAAGAAAATCTTGAATTGGATGATGCTGATGAACCTGATGTGGGTATCATTGAAAGGGCTGACAATATCCAAGAAGCTCAACGTAGGGCCCACATTGTTGACAGTTTTTTTTGTAGGTTGAGAGATTATGTATTTGTTTTGTGTTAATTAGGTTTAAAGTATATTTTTCCAAATTTTGTACATCCCAAAAATGCACCTAGGATGATATTGCAGCTGTTTTGCTTACAGTGCAAGGAACCCTCAGTTCTGGTGACTTGCACTTTAATAACAATAAATCTATAATCTTATCACTTGCATCATTTAAGAACCCTTTAAATATTGAAGAACCCTTTAAATATTGAACTGGATAGTGACAACACATTAAACCAAGAATGCTTTTGTCAGAAAGCTAGCAGCTGTATGTGCATGGTAAATTGTACCCGATACCAAGAAAATGAAAATACACTTCTTATTGACTTAATGAAATATGAAAATATAACTTGTATGTTTGCCTTTAAAAAGGAACACTAATGGATTTATTTATTTTTTGGTTCATCCTGAAAAAAATATTCAATGGCAAAAGCAATCTAGGGTTAAAAAGAGGTAATTCATTCTAGATTACTAGAATTGACTGAAAGGATAAAGGATAAATATTTTTTACATAAGATTTATTCAGGAACTCTTACCATAGTTGTCAATCTGACACCTTGAGAAAGACATGACTGTTGTACTTGCAAGATAAAAATGGTGATAAAATATTTGAATACAACTGTGCTTCAGGTCAAATCAGAACACCATTATTTAGAACTTCACTTATGATGTCTAATACAAATTATTCAGAAACACTAGTTTAAGAATTATATCATAACAGGCTGCCAACGCAAGAGCCAGTGTCCTGCAGAAGGCGAGGCAATCTTTAAGTTGATCTTGATTGTATTGTAGAGGTAGCATCATTAGAAGAAACACCACTTTCTAATTGTGCTGAGGTTAAAGGCAGTGGCTCCGTAATACCTGAAAATAATAAGTAAATAAATAAATAATTGATCTACTGCACCTTAGATGTAAATCTCTTCTGCAGCACACACACACATATATATATATATATATATATATATATATATACATACATACATACATATATGTATACATATATGTATACATTACATACATATATATTAATATACAATTATATACATATATATAATGAAAAATTGCTAAAATTACTTGTGTTGCATTAGATACTTCATTAATTACACCATCTTCTAGCACAGTATTGCTTCTAGGCTTAAATATGTGCAAAACAGTGAAAGATGCTAGGCTATAAAATCTTTTGGGCACTAAATAGTAAGCTATTTAAGAGGCCTACCCGTGATTTTAAAAAGCTTTACTGAAATCTGGCAAATCAACATATTCACATGACCTTCCAACTAAGCGTTCACACTTCTGAACTGAGTATACAAGTGCTGGAACCTTTAGGGGCACACAGCATTAAAATGTTATCTTAAACCCAGCCATCAATAATAAAAACATAACCATTTTGTTTTCCCCAAAGGCATTACAAACTTTCCTGACAGGAAGAGTGTAATGGCCATCAAAAAGTTGAAGGTTCACTAGTTTATATATTTCATTCTTGAAAACATCAGAGCACTTACTTATTGTAACATCACGTATGGGCTCTTCTGTTTCATCAACTTGATGAAATGTTTCAATCACATCTTGTCCATGGTTAATTCTTCTGTCATCAGTGATTCAGCTATGACAAACTCTTCAGAAGACTTTCGAAGAAATGGTGGAGGACCACCACCAGTTCTGCATAAATTCTTCTTGATGGCAGCATCTACCTGCTTCACTCTAGTAAAAAAAAAAAAATATATTAGAATAAAAATATGTTTCCCCATTGGTTTTCTAATTTATTCTAACGACTGTGACTTTAAAAAGGGATTGCAATGATTATTTCAAAATATAACAAAAAACCTACCGTCCTGTGTACTTCTCTTCCACCTCCAGAATAATAAGTTAAAACATCTATCGCATGTTTGAATTCATAAGAAATGTCATTTAAGCATTTACACAAATATTAATGAGCACTTAAGAAAATAAGGTGAGCTTTGTGTGGCTGGAAAAGTGAGCTGCACATTATAAAGCATAATAATACCACCTAAGCTAATATAGTCTAGCCTAAGCAGTTCACATACCTGCCACAATGTATCGTAGCCTTGCATACTGGTAGGCATTATGCAGGCTTCAGACATGCTAGCTTACGTGTGAACTCAACTTAAAAAAAAGGGCTAGCCTATTTCAGGTGTCATCCTGTGATGACCACCTGCAGACAACAGCCAAGATCTCAAATGTCAGCCTAAACTTTTATTAAAAACAATCATTTAGCCTAGTTTGCAAGCAGGTACCTAACGTTAAAACAGTTTTATAATTTGGAAAACCTCGTATACCCATAAGAAAAATAGCCAAAGTTTTACCATCACTTTTTAAAATACGAATAAACTGGCTGTAAGCTAATGAATGCTTAGTTTACTTGCAAATCTACCCAATAACAATATGATAATACTACTGTGTGCTCCAGCCCTTCTATCCACCATGAAAATAAATTGTAAGACCCTCCACATAGCTATTCTGAGCCTAAATTAGAATATTACCCAAATTTCCTAATAAAAGACATTAATAGTTACAAATTCACGTCAAATTATACAAACCTAATGCCTGATACACCAACTGCTTTTGTAATAAGCTAGACATTACTGACCTAACCTCTCCTTGAGCACCCATGCTTATTTAGCTGGGGGCTATGCCCCCTCAGACCCCCTATGATTTGGTTAGCCTAACCTTACTTAACCTATTCTAATATGTTCCATTCTATTTATTTGAAGATTAATATATTTATATAATATAAAAATAGCTTTAGATGATAAACTGGTGTTCCCTTGGATAAGCTAGGCTAGGCTAGCCTGATGTGATTATTATTAACAATTTAACAGGCAGCACAAGCCTAGGCCTTTCATAGCCTAAATTTCTTTTAACCTAACTGGTAGTTTACACACCATTTTACTCACAGCAGCCTAAAGTTGCCCTGACTACAATTACAAAACAAAAATGGTTTCTTACCTGCGGTTTACATGGTCGAAACAGCGCTTGACTGCATTCATGAACGAGGAGGTTGGTCAGGATACATGGCGTTAAACTAGTGTTACATCTTCCCACGACCCCTCACGGTTTTTTCCAAAGTTCTGCTTCCTGTAGATCGGTCGGTGATCACATTCTCATGCTCCTTTATTAAATTAAGAAGCATTAAACGCTGAGAATCAGCTATTGTGGGTGCACGCTCCATATTCCTGATTAGTTGCTTGCGTATTTCCCGACTCTTTGTTTACATTTTCGCGCGGAACCAGGACAGCAAATATCAAGTAAAAAAAATATACTACAGATATGCAGTATCTTTTCCTAATAAACAGTAAAGACATAAAGACATTTTAATTCAATGTCACTGTAATAAAAGAAATTGTCTATGATACTGATACAGTATTGTAATCGTCGATTCCAGGCATTTCATTCCCAGTAACCGCATATGTTGGTAAGCCTGCTTAACCAGCGATGCGATGCGATGAAGTCGAGGGCGTCGTATGATTTCTGGATACCACGATAGTTCTTCGTTTGGGACCATACAACCGCGATCGCCTTCGTATTGACAAATGCGATCGCATGGTTTCTGGATACCAGCCTTAGAACGATATGTCCATTCCGAGACATATCAGAGACTTAAGAATTGGGAAGAAATGAAACAGTTCTTTAGGAAGGTATATTCCACAGTAGGCGAAACAGATCCCGTTATCAGCCTTGCAAGGATAGCTCACTGTTATAAGGCAGACAAAAGAAGCTACCAAGGGATGAGTTCCCAGCTATACAACAATATGAATGAATGGGGTCACTTAGTTACATCCACTAAATGGGCAGAGACAGATAAAATGTCAGTAGCTGACGTCAAAACCATTATTAGGTTAGCATTCATGATTGGAAGTTTGCCAGCCGAAGCTATTGGAAGGATGACCCGAAAATGGGAGACTTCAGATGACATAGCTGAGATCGAAGAGGAAGTAGCAAGAATCTTAGATAGAAATCACGAAGGGAACCCCATATACAGACCTTTAGTCACCATAGGACAAGAAGAAAGAGGACAAAATAGTTCTAGGAATTCAGATAGAACCAGAATTAGGACGTTAGGTAATACAACTCAAGGGGGATTTTCAACAGTCACGTGTTATAACTGTCAGAAGAAGGGACATTATGCCAGTGACTGTCGAGGGATAGCTTACTGCCCTTTCCATAAGAGAGCCGGGCATAGCGCTCGAGACTGCAGAAATAGACCTGCTTCAACACCTAGATATAGATCTCAGCCAAGAGGCAGAGGTAGAGACCGTAGTCAGTCTCCACAAGCTAGAAGGAATAGGAGTTCAAACCCAAATAGGTATCAAGATACTAACCAAACTGCGAGTATATCAGATGACACAATGGTAAATTTTCACTCCAGTGGTATAATGGGTCTTCCTTCATAATAGAGGGAAGGACCGGATTGCAAAACCTAAGCCAAACTAGACAGGTTAGCAAAGTTAATATAGGGAATGAATATAATTATAGACCAGTATTTCCCGCACATGTTGGTTTAGAGAAACCTATCGCCACATTCTTTGATACAGGGAGTCCTAAGAATATAATGTCAGAAAAGGTGTATCAGATGTATTTTTCTCACTTAAGTTTGAACCCAGCAGTAGACTGCAGAATCACAGACGTTCAGGGTAATAATATCAGAATAGTAGGACAAATAGATTTTCCTTTTAAGCTAGGAAGAATTTCACTAAAGGAGAAGGTTCTAGTAGTAAGAGATATACAGTTAGGGTTTGCACATTTGCTAAGTGGTTATCCAACTATGGCTAGAGAAGGTATCAGCATTAATGCACCTAGAGAGCAATTAGTGATTAGAAGGGGTCATAAAATTTCTAGAGTACCTCTACGTAAATTAACAGGAAGAATCCCGACTCGAGAGCACTCTTCATTGAGAAGTACTCTAAAGAAAGACACGACAGAGGGAAGATATTCAGTATACAGCACAAGCTCTCAACAGATAAATACTCACTTAGAATCCAACCAAGAAACTTACTTGAAATTAGACAGGAGTTAAGACTTAAACCTGGAGAGAGCGCATGGATAGAATGTACAGTAAATCCAATTTTTGAAGGGAAGGAAATTCTCACGCTTACTGAAGAAGCACAAGTAAAGGGGGTACATTACTCTTCTAGTCTACATGAAGTCAGGCAGGGTAAAATAGCTTTGCAGGTTATGAATAACAGAGGAGGAAAGGTTAGGCTAACACAGGGAACAGAATTAGGTTTAGCAGAGGTATACACCATTCCCATTCAAGTTGTAGAGAAGGAAACGGTAGCACCAATCAATAAAGAAACTGAAAATTTAGCCCAGGACATAAAACTGAGAAGAGCTAAGATAGGGTCTCACTTGAAAGATATTAAAGAAGATTGTGCTAGAGAGAAACTCATAGATTTGCTAAGTGAATACCAAGACATAGTCGCTATGGAGGGCGATACACTAGGTAACACAGGTGAAATAACGCATAGAATAGACATTCCACAGAACACAAAGCCAATCTACATACCAGCCTATAGAGTAGCCCATTCCCAGAAGGAGATCATTGAAAGAGAAGTACAAAAAATGGATAGGCAAGGAATAATAGAACCATCAAAATCTCCATGGTCTTTCCCACTTTTGCTAGTTCCAAAAAAGGATAAAACCTACAGAGTAGTGGTAGATTTTAGAAGGTTAAACAAGATAACCGAAAATGATCCTTATCCAATGCCGTCTATGAGAGATCTTATCACAACGATCGGATCCAAGAAATACTTTACCACAATAGATTTGTTGCAAGGATTTTTACAAATTCCTTTGGACGAGGAAAGTAAACCATTAACTGCCTTTAGTACAAGCAACGGTAGATATCAATATGTGAGAATGCCTTTTGGTCTGAAGTCAAGCCCAGTAACCTTTGTGAGATTAATGGATAAGATTTTAGGTGATTTATTAGGCAAGGATGTACATTGCTATATAGACGATTTGATAATAGCAACAGATACAATTGAAGAACACATAAAACTGGTAAGAGAAGTACTAAAGAGACTAAGGAAGGCGAATCTTAAATTGAAGTTAAAGAAGTGCAATTTCCTCAGAAGGAAAATAGACTACTTGGGACACACACTAAGTGAAAAGGGTGTGGAAGTAAACGACTTAAAGATTAAGTCAATCAAAGAGTATCCTACACCTCAATGTACGAAGGATGTGAAGTCATTTTTGGGATTAGCAGGTTTTACCGCAAGTACATAAAGAATTTTGCAACAATATCCGCTCCGCTGACGGAGTTATTAAAGGAACACGTGTCATTCATATGGAAAACAAGGCAACAAGAAGCATTTGATGAACTAAAGGAAAGGTTAACTCATTCTCCCGTACTTAGTTTCCCAGATTTCAGTAAAGAATTCTTTTTAGCTACAGATGCATGTCGCACTGGTATAGGAGCATGCTTAATGCAAAGACATGATAACAAATATAATGCTATAGCATATTACAGTAGAAAGCTAAAGCCCACAGAAGTAAACTACTCAGTAACAGACCTAGAGTCTTTAGCCATAATAGATGCTTTAAAACACTTCAGGTATATCATATTCGGGTACAAGATAACCGTATTCACTGATCATTCCGCCGCAGTAGAAATGCTTAAGAATCCGAATTTTTCCGGACGTAGAGCTCGTTGGTTTATGACAGCCCAAGACTATGACATAGAGTTGAAATATGTTCCAGGGAAGGCCAATAAAGTATAAAGTAGCAGACGCCTTATCAAGGCATAGTAACCAAAAGGATAGTATAAACATGATAGGTCACGAAGCAGAACAGGCCGAATTCATAAGCAATGTATTTACCATGCATTACACAGAAGAACTTTCCAGACAAAATTTCATAAGTGAACAAAAAGTGATGAAGACTTGAAGGAGATCTTCGATTTTGTAGAAAATAAAAGAGAATTTAGTCAAAAGGAACGAGCAGAACTAAGTAACAGAATTGGATGCCCCATAGACGCGTAAACGTCATAGACGACGTACTAGTTTGGATGTGTCACGAGTGTGACCCGTTTGATCAATTACTAGGAGTACTCCATAAAAGAATAGTACCAAGGAGCCTAAGAAATAAAGTCATTGAGTTAATGCTGACGATGACATGAGAGCTCACCCAGGAAGGGATGAGACAGTTAGACTAGTTAAAAGATCTTTTCATTGGAAAGGAATTTACAAGGATGTTAGTAATTACGTGAAGAGCTGCAATACTTGCAACAGTTACAAGGGAAGAACAGATAAGGAAGTACCTCTGGGGAAATATCCCATTCCGCAGACTCCATTTGAAAGAGTAGCCATAGATCTGATCACTAATCTTCACACCACGAGTAAGGGGAATAGAAATATATTAGTGTGTATTGACGCACTCACTAGATATACAGAGTTAATACCATTAACTAGTAAAGTAGCTAAAGAGTGTGCAATCGCTCTGTTTGATAAGATATTTTGTAGGTATTCTGCCCCACAGCTCATTATATCTGATAATGGCACTAAGTTCAATAACTCATTAGTTCAAGAAATTTGTGATGCATTCAAGGTAGAAAAGGTAACGATACAACCGTATCATCCAGCTAGTAATGGATTAGCAGAAAGAAATAACAGAAAGGTTCTAGATGCATTAAGGCATACAGTAGGACAGGATCCTGATTGGGACGTCAATTTACCTTTAGTCCAATTATCACTAAATGCTAAGTATCATACAAGTACTCAAGCAACACCCATAAAAGCTTTAATGGGATATGAACCAAGATTACCATATGCGTGGCTAAATCAGCCACTACAGCCTAATTACTCTGAAGACATTATGAAAATAAGAAATGGGAATTTCAGGGTAATTCATAAGCAATTACACAAGAATTTAGAGGAAGCTCAGAAGAATATGATAGACAGGCATCAAGAAGGATTAAGGCCAGTAGATTACAAGATAGGCGATGAAGTTTACCTCAAGAAGGAAGTAAGAAGTGGAATTAATTACAAGTTAGCCACTAAATTCGCAGGGCCATACAAGGTCATAGATGTGCAAGAGACTAAGGTGAAAGTGAAAAAGGTGAATGAAGTAATACCTTCCACATATGCTGAATCATTAGAAGAAGAAGGATTTTGGATAAATAAAGATAAAGTCAAGAGAACAAAAGAAGTTGAAGAGGCAGAACTGACTGAAGAATTAGAAGAAGCTACTTCAGAAGAAAAAACTAGATATAACCTAAGAAATAGAAGAGTCACATTTCAGTAATAATGATAAGAACAAACCCATCAATTCATCCTATTATTCCCAGTATTTGATTTCTTTGTTGCTGAGTTTGCCTTTATTGGTTGACCTATTAATGAAACTATTTTTTTTATAATGTTGCAATGCTTACTTTAATTAGTCGGTCTTGTAACAAAAGAATTTGGGGTTAAGGCGCCGTAACTTCGAATTTACTTTTTCTTTAACTGAGGGGAATTACTTAGGAAGCAAGAAGGTAAAGTAAAATTTCTGAAATGTAACGTATTAAAGTTAGAAGGGTTAACAGTCATCTTTAGGGATTTGCAACCCACTATCACTAATAGAAGAATAAGGTAGAAGTTTAAGACAGGTTTTTAAATGATTTCAACGAGAATCTCGTTTTCAAATCACGAATATTTGTATCAGTGTACTAATCATAGAAGTAAAGGGTAAAGAAATGAGAAATACAGTTTGTAAGATTTGTGAGTATGTTAAGCATACCTCATCAAGGCGAAGTCTTGGCATAACCCATAACATGTCAACATTGAAAGGAGTGCATGAATTATACTAACACTAGAAGTAGAAATAGTAATTACTTATTTTCCCGTAGAACTAACACGTTTACGATCTTCGTTTCTTAGAGATACTTTAATTAGCGAAAGCTCACCGATTTGTTTTGCCAGTCACAAAATATTCATAAGTACTACTTTGTTTTCCCGACCCAAGTTGCCAGTCATTCTTTTGAGTTAGTCATTAAAATGTAGAAGTTTCCTATGCAAAGAGAAGTCTATACTTGCATTGATAAAGTCAAGCAACACATACACAAGTAAGTTACACATGTTAGTTACACAATGTTTGAATACACCCAAGATACAAGTAAGGACATTATCATTCGTTTGTAGCAGCGAGCCCAACAAGAAATCCATGAAGAACGGCCAAGAAATGAAGATTGCCGCCTTATAATTGTACAGATTGATTACTTTTAAGAATTTAAAATCCACCTGTTAGGCAGCTAGGTATGAGGGCTGAGTAAATCCAAATGTAACTTGGATAGATAATTGCTAATGTTTCTTTGCTCTTTTATATCATTTACGATTGTTTAATACTTAAAGCCAGATACATAGAAGGAATTTGTCATAAAAAACGTGCATATTGTTAGAAGCCCTCATAGTCCATACTGTTTTGTTTATTTAGAAAACTGTCAGGAGCCAGTTAGGTAGCATGGTCCAGACTGTATCGAGTGAATAGAGAAAAATGTATTTTTTCGAAGTAGAAATATCCTATTTCCATTTGGGTCAGTACGAAGGACCATAACGCAATAAATCTCCCAGTCTGTCAAAACAAGTCGCCAACCATATCTTCAAGAACACACCAGCACTAACGAGGTGCTAAGAGAAATTGCATCTGGCCGTGCCTTCGAAATCCACGAGGGTCCTGCGAAGGTTAGCAGAGTGTGGGAAAATACACCCAACCCCCCTTGACTTCGAGGATAGCCCAAGGAAATAAGCCACGCCCACAGGTCAAGCCTAGATGTTTTGGCCAATCAAATGCCATCAGTGCCAGAGACCTAGAGACATCCTACAAGGAGCAAATACCCAATAATCAACAGGAATTCCTTAAAACACACCTCCAAAAGTTGGAATGAAGCAAGTGGAGGTGGTGCCTCAGAAAAGCAGTACCTGCCCAGAATATGACGTCATGGTTGACACAAGGGAAAATGGGAGATATAAGGACAGGCATACAGGAAAGGAGACAGAAAAAAGGTGGGAGAGAAAAGAGAGAAAAAGTCGCGGAGAGAAAAGAGAGAGACAGAAGAAAAGTCGCAGAGTGGGAAGATAGAGAGAGAGAACTATTCCGAAGTGTGGGAAGCAGAAAAGACAGAAAGAGAAGAAGTGTGTTAGTGAAGAAAGACTCTCTCAAACAATAGTCCCCGTAATCTAATTCGTTAAGTCTCTCGAAACCATTATTTCAAAGTCTCGAAACCATTATCTTAAAGTCTCGAACCATTAAGAAACAGTTAAGAACTATAGGTGGAACTGTAAGACAAAAATCACAAATAAAGAAGAAACGGGAACAATTAATCATTTTCCCTTTAACCTCGGTAATTTACAATTTAATAACTGTTTTAAAGAGCCACTTGTTCCTACTTACAATAATTACCACACGCTCTACGCCGGACGCGTTACCTTAGTGTTGGGCCCTTTGAAGGAAAGAAACAGGGTCCAACAACATATATATATATATATATATATATATATATATATATATATATATATATATATATATATATATATATATATATACAGTGGTACCTCGGTTTCCGACGCTAATCCGTTCTAGAAGGAATGTCGAGATTCGATTTTGTCGAATTCCGAATCAATTTCGACCATAAGAAATAACTGAAAATGGATTAATCCGTTCCTGACCACCAGTCACTACTCCAACCTTGTCTTTTTATACAAAACACTACACACATTACAATTAAATAAGTTCAGAGTTAAATAACTTACCTTATTAAAAGTCTTCTTACAGTTTTAAATGCATACTGTATCAAAAAAATTGGCCTACCAGTGGTAGACCGAGCGCTGCAGGCTAGGCTAGGCAGCCCATATGCACTCCAGAATGTACAGTACTGTACTGTAACGGGTACGCACAAAAACTGTTGTTAATGATAAATACAATGAAAAACAAGCCTGGTCATTACATTAAATTAATAATATAATATTAAAAATAAGCCGAATGTACTGTAGAGTCTGTTATAAAAATTAAGAAAAAGTCTTAAGTTACGTCGGCATCGGCAGCTTGTGGCAAGCGCGAATGTAAACAAACCAGGGCGCCGTCCTGGTGGCGTATCGCGGTACTACTGTAATTACATAAACATTGTGTACGTTCAGGATTGTATTAATTTATGGTAAATTCCATTCAGAGTCTACTGTAATGTATAAAATCACTGCAAAACATCTTTCAATAAATGTTATGATACCCTAACAAGTATTTTTCAATAAAATATCCTTGTAAGCAGAATCCCCGAGTTAACCTTAGGCTAACCCCTTCTTTACCGAGAATCTTACGGCATTCACTAACGGACAGCACACGTAAACTTTGCATTCGCTACAGAAGTGCGCAAGTGCGCCTCTGTCTAAAAAAAAATCGAGCATGAGACTATTCCTTGCAAGCAGAATCTCCGAGTTAACCTCAGGCTAAGCTCTCCTTTACCGAGAACCTTACGGCATTCACTAACGAACAGCACACGTAAACATTGCATTCGCTACAGAAATGCACAAGTGTGCCTCTGTCTAAAAAAAAAAAAAAATCGAGCATGAGAATGTTCCTTGTATGTAAGCAGAATCTCTGAGTTAACCTCAGGCTAAGCTCTTCTTTACCGAGAACCTTACGGCATTCACTAACGAACAGCACACGTAAACATTGCATTCGCTACAGAAATGCACAAGGGTGCCTCTGTCTAAAAAAAAAAAAAAAAAAAGCATGAGACTGTTCCTTGTATGTAAGCAGAATCTCTGAGTTAACCTCAGGCTAAGCTCTTCTTTACCGAGAACCTTAAGGCATTCACTAACGAACAGCACATGTAAACATTGCATTCGCTACAGAAATGCAAACGTGCGCCTGTCTAAAAAAAAAAAAAAATAAAACCAACATGAGACTGTAGCCTATGTACGCTGCAGTTACACTTGTTTCCAAATTAGTGTATGTACGTAATACCATACTGTATGTACTAAATTTTCGTCATCAATTATTGTTACATATGTACAGTATGTGTATCCAAATGTCTGAATGTACAGCACTGTATGTACAGCCAGCAATGTTTTGCTTCATCATACACCTGGCAGCAGTGGACAACCTCCGATGCTTTGTTTTTCTCTATGTACCGTAGTAGAAATCTTAAAGAGGCCTACCACCTCCGTGTACCCGACACGTATTATGCAATATTAAACGGGTAAAAAAATGGAGTTTTGAGGGAGAGAGGAAGTTACTGTACAGTAACCCAACATAGACAACACAAAATCTTAAGAGGCCTACCACCTCCGTGTACCCGTTACTATGCAATATTAAACTGGTAAAAATATGGAGTTTTGAGGGAGAGAGGAAGTAAACCTTAAGAGGCCTACCGCCGTCGTGTACCCGTTACTATGCAATGTTAAAGGGATAAACAAGAAAACCAGAAATTAACTCATTTTTCATTTTATTATTGCACTGTATGTACTTAATGATTACTAAAACTAGTCTACAAAAGGAATCCTTAATACTAGCACAAACATAAGACTTAATACTACTGTATACTTAACACTACTTAATACTGTACGTACGTTGCTACTGACTATGGACTGTACACCTTACACCTAAATTGAAATGTACTGTACACGTTCTAATGCTACACCTAAATTGAAATTACTGTACACTATTTACTGTACACGTTCTACTGCTACTCTTAAATTTACTGTACTGTACACTCTGTTACTGTACACAGCTGCTCCTCTCCAGGACTTGCACGCAACGAAGGGTAAACCTGTGGAATAAACACAAAATCAAATGTAGAAATGGTTTGAGCTGTAGGCTAATTTACAAAAAAACCCTTAATCTTACTGTATGCACAAGCATTTCCAGGTCACTTATAATCACAAAAACTTTTTCACAACCAGTAGGCTACAGCTTTATCCATACTGTACCTTGACGTTGATGAATATGTACAGTTGCCCCTCACACAAGCACTGAACTCCTCCAGGACTTTCATTCAACGAAGAGTAAACCTGTGGAATAAACACAAAATCAAATGTAAAAATGGTTTGAGCTGTAGGCTAATCTACAAAAGAATCCTTAATCTTACTGTACAAGCATTTCCAGGTCACTTATAATCAAATTAAAAACTTTTTCACAACCAGTAGGCTACAGCTTTATCCATACCTTGACGTTGATGAATATGAACAGTTGCCCCCACACAAGAACTGAACTCCTCCAGGAACTTCACTCAATTACTGCACAGTAATCTGTGGATTAAACACAAAATAACATGTAGAAACATCATTTCCTGTTATGAGCTGTAATAATACACAAAAGCCTTAATCTTACAAGCATCTTTAGGTCATTTATAAACATTAAAAAGGTTTTAACAACTAATACGGCATGGCCCATACCTTGACACTCATGAACAGCTCAGATGAACAGCCCAGACTCAACGGCTTTGGGAGATTCATTCAATGGAGTGCAGTACTGTACAGTAACCTGTGGATTAAACACAAATTGAAATGTACTGTTAGTAACTCAATGTGTACTGTATTTATGGCACCTTTCATTGCTTTAACTTGCATGAATAAATATTCACTGTACTGTATCTCTAGGTCATTTATAAACACTAATAAAAGTTTTTAACCACGACAGTAGGGCCCATACCTTGGCATTGATGAGGATCTGGATCTGTGGAGAGGAGGTATGGAGAGAGCATCACTGGTTGGAAGGGGAATCTCCTTCCATACAGTCTGATTGCTGCTCTTCAGGAGATTCCTCTTTTCTCTGTTTTTTGGCACTGGGACCGGGCTGGTTTTCTTCTTTAGAAAAAACCTGTACAGGGTCGTCTGCTGTTGACGTTTTTTCAGGTGTTTCCTGTACACATTGACTAAGTTGTCGTCAACATAGTCAATAGCCCGGTTCACTACAGCCTTGTCATGGTGATGCTTCTCGAAGAATTCCTGGAATTTCTCCCAGTGCATCAGCATCTCCTTGATTTCTTTAGTGCCTGTAGTAGGCACCTCCTTGCTCTCCTCCTCTTCAGACACCTCCTCAGCCAAAACCTTCTGCTGCTCCTTGTGAAGTTCCTGGAGTTCCTCTGTTGTCAGTTCCGTGTTGTGTTCTGCCACCAGCTCCTCTACATCATCAGAACTCACCTCCAAGCCCATGGACTTGGCCACAGAAACAATTTCCTCAACATCAGCGTCAGGCAGAGGAAGGGGTTCAGCTTCAGGGTCATCTCCAAGCTGACTTGGGGAATCAAAACCCTCGAAGTCCCTAAGAGGAGCCCCATCAGGCCAAAGGTTTCTCCAGCCTGCTGTAAGGGTCCTCTTAGAAACTTCGGCCCATGCTTTATTTATCAGCCTAACACAACTGAGGATGTGGAAATGTTCCTTCCAAAATTCAGTAAGTGTTAGGCTGGTTTCATTGGTGACTTCAAAACACCTTTGGAAGAGTGCCTTGGTGTACAGCTTTTTGAAGTTTGCAATGATCTGCTGGTCCATGGGCTGGAGTAGTGAGGTAGTTCTGGGTGGCAAAAACTTGACCTTAAGCCAGCTGAACTCGTCAGCCAGCTCATATTCCATGTCGGGGGTGGGCAGGGGCATTGTCCATGACGAGGAGTGCTTTCAGTGGCAAACCTTTCTCTTCGAGGTATTCCTTGATAGTGGGGGCACACACTTCAGAAACCCACTCTCGAAAGATTTGCCTAGTTACCCAGGCCTTAGCATTTGATTTCCACATTACATTCAGCTTATTTTTAAGAACTTTATGTTTCTTAAAAACTCTGGGGTTTCGGAGTGATACACTAGCAGAGGCTTGATCTTAAGGTCCCCACTAGCGTTTGCACACAACAGTAGAGTTAACCTATCCTTCATGGGTTTATGGCCAGGCAATTTCTTCTCCTCTTTTGTAATATAGGTCCTCTTTGGCATTTTCTTCCAAAAGAGGCCTGTCTCATCACAATTGAACACTTGGTTTGATACTGAAACCATTCTCATCCACGTACTGCTGGAATTCAGTCACGTGCTTTTCTGCAGCTTTCTTATCAGCACTCGCTGCCTCCCCATGCCTAACAACACTGTGGATGCCACTTCTTTTCTTAAACCTATCAAACCATCCACGACTGGCCATAAACTCATGATCGGTACTCGAACCTGGTGTACTTTTTATCAAGTCAGTGTGCAAACTTTTAGCCTTCGCACAAATCATGGCCTCGGATACGCTATCCCCATAAGCTGTTTTTCATTGACCCAAACTAATAATAGTTTCTCAATTTCCTCTATTACGGGGGGCCTCTGCTTCGTCAAACTCGTAACCCCCTTAGCAACACTAGCACTCTTAATGGCTTCTTTGTTCTTTAAAAATGTGCTGATGGTGGACCTGGGTAACCTATACTCCAACGCTAAATCAGTCACACGAATGCCCCTTTCATACTTTTCAATTACCTCCTTCTTCAGTTCAATAGTAGTCCTCACAGTCTTCCTCTTCTGCTTATCAGCTGTGGCTGGCTTGGGACCCATGATTCCGAGAGAATGTAGAATTTTGCAGGAGACAAAAAATTCACCTGTACAAGCCTGCACTTCTTGTTTCAAACAGCAGCGGCAGCGTGAGTGGGCTTTAAGTGCTTTTAAATGTGCGTGGGAAGAACGCCACCACCAACAACGCCAACTAGCGGCGGCGTTACCAAAACACTTTTGTTTACAAACATCATATGTTTCGCCGACGGGTCGGATCGCGGATCGCGTCGGGGTCGGATTCCGGTTTTTGTTCGGGAACCGGCGCAAACTTTTCTCGGCATTTCGTGTCGGAATCCGATTTTGTCGAGTTTCGGTACGGTCGAAGACCGAGGTACCACTGTATATATATATATATAGTAGAACTTCGGTCCTCGACGCTAATTCGTTCCAGAAGAAGTGTCGAGATTCGATTTTGTCGAATTCTGAGTTAATTTCTCCCATAAGAAATAACTGAAAATGGATTAATCCATTCCTGACCACCAGTCATTACCCCAACCTTGCCTTTTTATACAAAACTTTACACAAATTACAATTAAATAAGTTCAGAGTTGAATAACTTACCGTATCAGAAGCACTTTTTACATTTTTAAATGCTTACTGTATCAAAAAACCGAGTGCCATAGGCTAGGCTAGGTAGCCTATAGGCACTACCAGAATGTACTGTAACAGGTACACATGAAAACTGTTGTTAATAATGATAACATTGAAAAACAAGCCTATTATCACATGAAATTAATAATACAGTATTTATAAACCGAATTACTGTATGTCTGTTATCATAAAATTAAGAAAAATTTCCGAAATTACGTCGGAACTCGGCAGCCTGTGGCAGATATAAACAAACCATAGCGCCACCCTGGTGGTGTATTGCGGTACTAATTACATAAACATTTTGTTTATATCTGCCACAGGCTACCGAGTTCCGACGTAATTTAGGAAATTTTTCTTAATTTTATGATAACAGACATACAGTAATTCGGTTTATAAATACTGTATTATTAATTTCATGTGATAATATGGCTTGTTTTTCAACAGCAGCAGCATGTGTGGGCTTTAAATGCTTTTAAATAAGCATGGGAAGAACGCCACCAACAACGCCAACTAGCAGCAGCCGCCCAAACTCTTTTTCTACAAACATCATATGATTCATCGGGTCGGATTCCGGTTTGTTGTTTGAACTCCGACGAAAATTTACTCAACATTTCGTGTTGAAATCCGATTATTTCGAGTTCTAGTACAGTCGAGGACCGGGTTCTACTGTGTATGTATATATATATATATATATATATATATATATATATATATATGTATGTATGTATGTATGTATATATATGTGTGTGTACTGTATATGTATATATACAGTGTATATATATATATATATATATATATATATATATATATATATATATATATATATATATATATATATATATAAACATTCCCGGTTTACAACAGGTCTGTCTTACGACGTTCCGAGGTTACAATGCTTTTCAAATATATTCATCAGAAATTATTTCCCCATTTGTGACGCATGTTCCGGGGTTACAACGTCGATCTGACTGAAGAAATATTCTCCAAAATGGCAGAATAATCAAAATTTGGAGGTTTTTTATGAAAAACTCAATAAAAATGCAGTTTACATCATTTTCAGTGCACCAAAAGCATTAAAAGTAAGGTTTTCTTTGGATTTTTTTTATGATTTTTCGGTTTATGACGCGGCGTAAGAACGGAACCCCCATGGTAAACCGGGGACTGACGATATATATATACTGCACATACAGTATAGTTACATACTACAGTATATAAATATAAATACCACACTTACACATGTGGAATTTCCAAGAAATTGTGTAAAAAGTAAAATAAAATCTAGAATGAAGCATAGGAGGTTAGGCATGGTAAGAAAAGATGGAAAACAGTCAAGGAAGTAAATTTTTGTTTGATTTATTCCTAAGGTTGGGGAACATAACAGTACAGTCACTACCCAACTTATGAACAAGTTACATTCTGGACTGCCATTAGTATCTTGAATTGTTCGTAAGTTGGTTTTTAATATATGGTGTATAATTTTCATTGATGGTTACATTCCCAAGTTGAATTGAAATTATGGATTATACCATTTTCACCATATTTTTAAATCATGCAGAGCTATAGAGAATTACTTTGGATGTTAGAATGGTAAAAAGAAGAAAATAGAATTTAGGTTCATGAAACATTCAAAATGTAGTATTTTTCCCATGAACTGGGAGAGAACTTTGCAAGAGCAGTGTCTGACATTGGAAGTTCATAAAGTAAACAGTGCACACTGCCATCTGTTGACAAAAATACATATTAAATATTTCCTATGGGGAGAGGAAATGTAGAAAATGGGAATTCATCAAAGAACATGTTAAATTGGGAAGATAGAAATAAGTAGGAAAATTTACGAGTATGAACGCGTGTTCTCGTAATCGTAAGAAGAATACATGGTGGTTAATCATGAGAATACTTGGGATAATCAGGGAAGGGGTTAAAGGACCGGGTTCTTCTTCGTCTTCTTCTTCCTCTTGTTCATTTGTTTGCAAAAATTCCTAGTAGGCAGTATAGGCGCACTGAGCAAAATTTAAACTTATGGGTAGCAGAGGGGAGCACTCCGAATACAGTTTTAACTTGTGACCCTGCCTGTTCGTATCTCTGAATGTTTATAATATGAATGTTCATAAGTAAAGTGGTGATTGTACATGAAATTTTTTGTAAACATATAGTGAAGGCTGGTAATGTAAAGAGGCAGGTTACAATTAAGACTAGAAACTTTCATGAGTGTGTAATTTTAAAGTGTGCATCTGCAAGGGATGGTAGTAGAAGTAAGTGCCCCCTGAACCTGGCACTTTTGCACTTTTGTCAAAGTTTTTAAATGCTATACTTCTGCCTTCCAGTAAGGACTATAATTTTTTTTTTTTTTGTCACTTATGCACTGGTTAGAGGAGCAGTCTTCTTGGAATGGAAATAATTAATGTTGATGTCAGACATGGTTTTTATACCAAATTTTATGTGCAAGAAAATTGGAGATAGCAGCTTTACAATAAAGATTATAGATATTTTGTATGTCATTGTTCCAGTGCCAGGAGGACATGTAGGGAGAAAGAAAAGATGTGGCGATGCAGTAATAAAAGAATTTGGTAACTGAAAGAGTCAACTTTTACTATCTGAGGCTCATCCTATTTAGTTCTCGGTAGCTGGCTTTCAAGACAGATAAAACTAAAATTTCAGAACACTCAACAAAAATGTGAGACAAAAATAGAAGGCAGTTGACTTTTTAGCCAAAAGATTCTGACCAACAGCAATGTTGCTAATTGAGAGACCTCTAGCTAAAGTGTTGGTTAAATTTTATCTTTCACATGAGCTCCTGGCCTTTACAGATATCCATGTTTCACTTTCATCAGTTACAGGAGTTGACAGGTAAAAGAATATTCCTTTACCGTATAGTATAAGGTCATCCTAGTAAGTTGCATTTTAGTTGTCTGTTTCAAGTATATCACAGGAAACCGTTCTCTTTATTACAGAGAATGTACGCGCAGCGGGTTTTGTAATTTTATGCACCTGAAACCAATATCCAGAGAGTTGAGACGAGAGTTATATGGACGTAGACGAAGGAGGTGAGTATTGTATAACTTGAAAATTAACTTCTTTGGAAGCACTAGTAGAAGGGATTGTTAAAATACTTTTCCTGAGGTTTGCAGCAAATTATGGAAAGGAATTTGAATTAATATAAGCAAAACATTATGAAAAATCTGTACTGTATACTACAGTATATGGCTTAATGTTACTGAGTCGTCTCAACAAGATGCCCAAGAGTAATGGAAGTTAAAAGGAAGGCTTATTAAGGAAATTCATGTTAACACTTATAATCACTTCTTTATTGTTATTTCGGACGGAAGTTTTTTGTAACTTCACTTAGACCCTTGGTTCTTTTGAAATCAGTTTAAACCGCTGATGAGATAGGTAAAGTGGAGCCAACTTGTGTGGAGGGTATTAAAATTGGATTGGTAAATTGACTAAGCACTGATTGGTAAATTGACTAAGCACTAATAACAGTAGCATGCTGCTTACATTTATGTGTAATAGGTCTCAAGTCAGTCTATGATAAAGTTTTTAAATCAGATTTTTTTTTTCTATTATGCAGCAATCTGTCATTGAATATACTATTCTATAATTTATTTGACAGTTTGGAACATTCTTGCATTTCATAAGTAAGACACCCCTGAAAAACAGCGTTTAATCCCCCATTTTACTCATAATTTCTCTCTGCTAACAACTTCTGAGTTCGTTTCCCATATGTCAAGATGTGTTTGAATTTGTTGCTATGAGATAGTGATTTGTCTAATCTTAATACAGGTATTTCCCCAGTTACCATGGGGTTACGTTACAAAAACCCCCCTTGTTTCTCAAAAAAAAACGCAACTTGAAATTAGCCTAGCCTATACAGTACTAGGATATGCAGCACCATACAATCTATACATACACGGTAATCTACCCTACACTATACCCACAGCATACCATGGTTTTGTGACCATTAATGTATTATTATACAGCAACTTCCTTATCAGTTGTTACCTATTATATTACCTTACACAAGATAAAAATGTGTTGGCTGTGTGTGAACTATAAACCTAAGCTAGCCCAGGTCTTACACTTACAGTATCCATTTGCAAAAGTCAAATATGCTATTACAGCTGTATTTAAGATAAAGGTAATGGTAATGAAACTGTTATTTTACTTATAGAATCCATTAATACTGTATTATTATATTGATATTTTATCATTGTAATGTGTAAAAAAAAAAAATTGCCCGCCTGTGGCAAAAAAGTGATTCTCAGAATCAGCTGATTGAGCCTACTACCAAAAGATTTATGAAAATAATTTTTTTAGTTGCTAACGGAAACGAAAGTATTAATGGAATTATTATTTTTTAACAAATGTAAAATGAGTATACAAAGGTAAAGTACATACTTTGTTAAATAAAATCCCTCAAAATCATAAAACAGCTGTTTCCCACCAATTCGTTTGTTTACCAATGTAAACGACCGCAGTTCTCTCTCTCTCTCTCTCTCTCTCTCTCTCTCTCTCTCTCTCTCTCTCTCTCAGTACTGTACATATCCTTTAATGAAATATGAATTACTGTATCATAAACATTAAATACTAAAACTCCAAGAAGTTCATGACATACTCGAATGAGTGCATGCATACGTTTTACAGTTTTTTTTTACTTTGCTTGATTTACTGTATTATTTTTATTACGAGTTTAGGTTATTCTAAGTATGATTAGCGCACATAACAGTAAACAAGAGAATATTTCATCTCTAATCACCATAAAAATCTTTAAAATGCTTATTTCATATGTAAACAGGACAAAACTCAACAGGCTGTACCCTATGGACTTGAATGCATTTATACTTAATTTGGTCAATAAAACTAACAAAAGATGAGAAAATGCAATAAAAATATAAACGAGATTACTGTAGCATAAAATATCAACAAAATAGTGTAAGGGTGTGTGTGTTACTGTATTAGGCTTTCAAGTAAACATACCTCAGTTATCTCTCTCTCTCTCTCTCTCTCTCTCTCTCTCTCTCTCTCTCTCTCTCTCTCTCTCAGTACTGTACTGTACTGTACATACATATCCTTTAATGAAATATGAATTACTGTGTCATAAACATAAAAATACGAAACTAAAACTCCAGGAAGTTCACAACACCATCGTACACTGCTGCCTGTGCCTGTCACGTGCAAAATTTTAAATATTTTCAATATTGTCATATCGGTATCGTGTCGTAATTTCGAAACCATCAGAACTGCTAACCTCATCACAAACTCGAATTATCGTAAGATGAAACATCATAACTGGGAGTCTACCTGTAATGTAAAATTTAGCTGATCATGGTAATGAAATATCTAGTACTGTATCCTTGAGTAGAGTAAGGATGGTCATCATATTTTAAATATGAATGGTAACGATCAATCTGCAGTTAACAAGGGACTGAAAAGTAATGAATTACAGTATTAACAAATTAATGGTTGTTTTATGCATTACTTGAACCTGATTATGCATGAAAGTAATTGAGTTTGAATTTAGCAGGAAAATGCTAACTTTTAATACATGGAAATCATCACCATCCACAACAGGAAAGAATGTTTCACCTTATTAAAAAATCTTATTGAAGACCAGGTATAGTTATTCTGCATCATATGTGACCAAGAATTACATTGGGATTCCTTCTAAAATCCAACCAAATTCAGATACAGATTTTATTTAGGAAAATGTAAATTTAATTTTGTCTTGATGCCTGTGATAGGTCACCTTCATCGCGAAGCCGTCGAAGAAGGTCAAGATCGCGAACCCGTAGATCCCGATCAAGAACTCGCAGGTCTAGATCACGATCAAGGTCTCAAGAGAGGAGAAGAGAACAGAGGGACACCTCTACATCTGCTGATAGAGTTAGCGTCCTTCCCCAAGAAAAAGAGCAAAGGGAAGGTCGTTACGGTCGGTATTAATGTTCCAGTAGGTACTTGCGGTCAAATAAGACAATAAATTCTTGTTGTTTCATAAAGCTATCAGTCCTAATTAGCCTTAATTTGCATTTCAAAATCCTAAGACACATAGCTTTTGAAGTCTTGAAGATGAAAGGAGAAGAATAAGTAAAAAATAAGCCACTTAACGAGAGCATGCACTTGTGGATCTTTGACCAGTCGTTAAGTAAAGATAGCTGACCTCATTCTTTCCCCAGTCATTATAGCGTACAACAGCCACGAGTTCCCTAGCTTAGTTAAGTTTGGAAATACACATCATTTCATTTCTGTATTCTCTTTTTCCTTGTGATATTTTACAAATTTCACCTCCATTGCTGTCTGTATTTTGGATGTTCTTTTTCTGTAATTATTCTTAATTGTATTTATTGCTCAACTTCCTAGCCAGGATTAATCATCTTTCACATTGTTTTGGGTAATTACCTTTCTGTACTCTCTGAATACTGCTAGGTAAGAAGTAGTTCATTTTTGTTGTGGATTATTTCATTCACCTTTTCTCAGTTCCTAAAAGTGACCAACAAACAACTTTAAAACTAAATACTGTACAGTATATTTTTTGTGTGTTTCTTGTGTCCAATTGATAACATTTACATCATAGCATTAGTATTTTTTTCTACTTTGTTATATCTCAGTATTAACATTTGTGTTATTGTGAAAGTTGATGATTATACTGCTGCTAAGTATCATAAGGCATTCTGTTGCTTGCCGCTGGTATATATTGTTGCGGCTCCTGTAATTTTAGTATACAGTATATATTTTCATTATGTACATGATTTTAGGACGTAATTCTGTTAGAATGCCTAATAGACTTTCTCAGGGACTGCCAAGTAAAGTTTGCTCTGTTTTATGTCCTTCATAGACACAGATCATCACATTTTTAAATTTATGAAAGATGGTAATTTTTTATAATGTAAAATATATAACTAAGAAGTTGAAGTTTTTGGTTTCCTAAGGTGAGAATTGTAAATGGTTTTTGAATAATGACATGAAA
Organism: Macrobrachium rosenbergii; assembly: GCF_040412425.1. NCBI lineage: Eukaryota > Metazoa > Arthropoda > Malacostraca > Decapoda > Palaemonidae > Macrobrachium > Macrobrachium rosenbergii. Next base: position 16,392,810 of record NC_089756.1, read on the forward strand.
ATTTGAAACAAGTCCCTTCAGCCATAAGGTCAGAGAGCCAGCATACATTATAACATTGCCTTATGGCATTAGTCCAGACCTTCAAGGAGCTTCTGTAGCTCTTTCCAAAAGGAAGTGAGCTTCCTTTCTGCTTTTTGCCTTAGTGCCAGGAGGTCAATAGATTCTAGGGCTTCCTATCACAATGCTCTCTGAAAGTTTTAGCCCTTTGTATACCCCAAAAGAAGCATGATTTGATCCTGCCAAGGTTCTTATTCTTTTAGTAAAATATTCAGACAAAGATGATGAAGAAGCCACTCAATCCATGTAAGAGCAGGAAGCCAGATTCTACCGCAAGAATGATCTCTTAGTCCAGAAATATACAGAGCACTTTGAAGTTTAGAGACATCCCAAAATTTGTCTGCCAAAGCACACTGGCAGATTATAGACATCTATGTTTGTGCTTGCTGTGAATTTATTTATTTAATTTATTTTTTGTGTAATCATGAAGCTGAATGGCTGTTTGTTATTGTAGTATGTTCAAAAATGGAAAATGGAAATACTGTATTGTATCAAGTTCAAAAATGGAAACAGAAAGAAGTCAGAATGACTTGAGTTTGCCGAAAATCTTCGGGTATGATGTCACTTGACATCATCATATTCTCAAGAGTTTTGGAGTAGGATGATAACATTTGACACCTTTGGAATCTCAGAAAGTTAGTAAATCTCCTTGCTATGACCCTGAAACCCAGACTTGTGCTGCTCTGGTCAACTAAACCCATCTGCATGAAAATTAGATGCCATGCTTCATGGCTGGGACAAGCTGGAAGTTTGTTCTTTCCCTTTTTATGGTCTGCTCCACCAGGTTCTGAAGAGGCTGAGGTCTTCTAATCAATAATCTCACTTTCACAAGTGCTACAACACTCCAGCAATACTCTTAATACTTGGAGACTGCAGGAGTTGTTTGGTCTTGTAAACCCTTGACCTCTCAGTTTGTTGGTTGGTGTACTCTGAAAGGCATCAGGCCTCTCAGTGCATCTATACCCTTAGTTACAGATTTCTTTCTTCACTTTCATGTACAGAAGTTGCTTGTTCTGAGAAGTGAGTTCCATATAAGTGTTCAACAATAGTGGCATCATTTCATGTCTTCATTCCACTACTAAGGCTTGTTTTCAAAAGCTGGATAATACCTCCTCACAACTTCAACTTCTTGATATGGAGACAGCCTTTTTACTGGCCTTTGATTCTTAAAGATGTGAAAGCAAGTTGTATGTTCTCTCAAGCAGTGCCACCCATGCCAGAATTATTCATCTATTGGTTTTTCCTTTTCCCCTGATTTCATTGTCAAGACTCATTTCAGGATGATCTTACTAACCTTTTTGCTTTTGCTTTACATTTGGTCACTGATCCTTTCACACTGTGCCCCGACTCATTTGGCAGACTCTCAGGATGATCTTACTAACCTTTTTGCTTTTGTTTTGTATTTGGTCACTGTCCTTTCACTTTCTATCCCCTGATTCCAAGGTAATGTTATAGCCGTTTGTACTATTGAGAAAGACTGAAAATCTTCCAATTGAAAGATTCCAGCAGAGGTAATTCATGTCAGAGAATATGATCTCTTATCTGGCTTTGGCAGGATGATCCTCAAACCTATTCTGGGGTGTCTGAGGGTGAAGCATTTTCAAGTGAGAGTGACAGTTTGTGAAACCAGGGCCCTTTCAACTTTTGCCGCCTTAAAAAGGAATGCCAGAATTTCAACCTTCTCTGGAGCAGGAGCATGGAAATGTCAATCTACTTTTGCTAAGTTCTATTTAAGAAATGGGTTGTGTAAGGGTTTATGTATTTACCAGGGTCATTAGTCATGGCAGGTCACCTGTTACCTCCAGCAGATGTTGTACATTAGCCTTCCTCAACTTCATTTATGTTAGTTAATTCATCCATCATTTACCTCGGAGATGTAGACTTTTAGGGTTACAAGCAGTCATGGGTCACTGGAATAGTTTGTACCTTCCTTGTGCATTTGTTGAAGTATTGAAGTTAGTCAGTTGCTTCTTTTTCAGGGTATTTTCAGACACTGTTCCTGACTTATTTTGTCCCTAAGTGATACAGGACCCATCAGAATCTCACTGTAACGGGAGATAATTTTCTCTTGTCCTCCCACCAGAACAGCAGTTTAGGCTAATTATGATCGATGGGTTTGTTATGAAGCATTTGTAGCTTTTATAAAATAAAAATTTTCATACATACTACATAATGAAGTGCTAGGCTCTTAGTCCGCCATGATCTAGCTGTTAAACAAGTTGTATGCAAAAGAATTAGGTCATCCACCTCATCTACTGATGGGTCAAAGGTGCACTTGTGCTTAATGTCATCAGTGGTTGCTTTTCCAATTAATCACCTTCACCAGTTTTCAAGACTTTACAAGCTACGTGTCCAGAGAATTCAATACCACAAATTAAAGCTATTTATGATTGATAGGTTTGTATAAAAAATTTTGTTTTATAAAAGCTGCAATTTTAGTTCCTGCAGAAGCACAGGTATTACATTTTCAGAATAATGTAAGAGTATTTTATTTAATTTATGTATTATTTGGTGTACAATATGTGTATACATAAATATATACAAACCTATTTGCAGGACTGTAAAATACATACAAGCTATTTATGATTGATAGGTTTGTATAAAAAATTTTGTTTTATAAAAGTTGCAATTTTAGTTCCTGCAGAAGCACAGGTATTACATTTTCAGAATAATGTAAGAGTATTTTATTTAATTTATGTATTATTTGGTGTAGAATATGTGTATACATAAATATATACAAACCTATTTGCAGGACTCTGTAAAATACATACAGTACTGTATATTGATTAGTAACAGGACTATAAAATACACTGTTCTGTATATTGATAAGTAACCATTGTTCTAGATGTTGCTTTACAGAGCTATGGTCACTGTTTTAAGTGGCTTTTCAGCTTTCATTTTTATAATTTCTTGGAAGGTCATTGCTGCTAACTTTTATGTAAAAGTTTGTTTGTATTTAACTTCCTGTACTTGCTCACCTTTATGATATAGATGGATTTATTTTATTAGTATGATAATATTGTCAAGTAGCAATACTATGTTGTAAAATGTGCATCGATTTTGTTTTCATAAGTAATTTTTTGTGTCCAACTGAACTGCTTATTTTTGTATTTTTGTTTATATCAGGTTTTATGAATGTTGTCTGTAGATTTAAACCTGACTGTTGTGTGAATCAGTTTTGTCAGCTCACTGTCATCAGCAGAGAATATGTCATTTGATTTGTTATTTTATGTCAAAGTTGAAATATGGGGCCTACATACTTAAAAGTACATTTGTGGGATTTTCTATTTCTTATTGTTGAAATTTTTAATTTGATATGTTGGTGGAACTCTTTGCATTAAACATGTTGAAAATTTGAGTCTAGTACTGCATATCCTTTTACTCTTCAGATCTGGAGTACCTTCTGACAATGTAGTCTTTCCCCAAGGCATTTGTGGAGCCAGTTGTACATAGGTACCAAATTTCACATGAATCCAAGTATTAAATTATTATTGGGTAAATTTAACCAGACCACAGAATTATATATTTGACCAAGATTCCAGAAAAGCCAGCTCCCTTTTAGGCTGCTTGCTTGCTGCAGGGGTAAGGTTGATTGCTGGATACCTTACCACTAAATATTCTGGTTTTCAAGCAATGAAAGTGATTATCAGTATATGCAAAACCAATAAGGGGAAACTAACTGCATTCTGCTTAACTGGAAGTTGTTCATCCAAGGTGAATAACAGATAAGGGAATCGAGTGTAAGTTTGTATACTGTATGGTTGTTAATTGTTTGACAAAGTCTTGTTTTAGCCCCAAATGTATCCACAAAAATATAAGTTTACTTCACAAAGAAGCTCATTACACGAAAGTACTATTTTAACTTGAGGTTCTGTTATATTGTAATGAGGTTTACTGGTACAGTTTATAAACTTCAGCCAATAATAAATGGTAAAAAAAAAAATGCAAAAATAAAATTAAAAGTTTTTAAAAGCTTTAATAATAATCTTATCACAAGTATTCAAGCCTTTGACATAAATTATTGGTCTACAAAATTACCATGTACCTTATAACATAATGAATTCTAAGATTTAAAATTCTCAGCAGAATACAGTACATCTACAGTGCAATATTTTAACATGAAAAAGTACCCCCATACAACAATGCATTCTTTTCTTTTAACAGACTGTTGTATTTCATGCTACTGTGGGCATTTAAATAAAAATGTAATATCCAAAGACTTTACAAACAACCATCAATACCCAGCCTTATAATTGTTTCTAACAATTATATATTCCTAGGGGCAAGGCTACCTAAAATCAATTACTTTACTTATGAATTTAACAGTGACTTATAATTGGATACCTAAAAAAATGTATGCTGGTAAGTGTGTGTGCGATAAAAATGAGCTGCACCTGAATACTGAAGTTTTATTGGCGATGAACTGTATACAGCATGACTATTACTTTACAACTAAATACAAATCTACAAAATCATGCAAAGCTTACCGAGACTTATTATATTAATAAATCTCATGTAATCTAATTATTTATGGACTAAAAACTGTTAAAGCTCTTAATTAAAAATCATGTTGTACAACACAGAATTTAGGATTCAACCAATATCAACATAATTCTATTTTTAATAAGGGTCCAGAAGACCAATCCAGTGGCATGCCACTGCATGAAGCCTAGGTTTTGAACAGCATGTTTTCACAGATATGCTGTTGTTGAGTTGCATAAACAGACCAAACTGCCAGCCAGCCAATGCAAAAATGAGTTTCCATCCACTGGTCTGTCTGGACCCAGTGACAGGCCTCAAATGTTTAAAATACATCAATACACAAACCTCGGAAAGTAAAGTATGTTGTTACTCAAAAGTTTTCAAGTCAACAAATTCTAGGCCAAAAATTGAAGCGCCAACAGTCATCTTCTTACACCTAGCATTACATTCTAATATTCCTAATCATAGATATCCAGCAGCTAATATTCATTAAGCGTAAGTTCAATTTTATCAGATATTGGACCAATTCTTTAGTATATTTTGTGCATTTTACTAACTTTTTTAAAAATCTTATATAAGAAGACATTTAGATCTTTATCAATATTAGAATGAAGAAAATCCTGAACAATGTTACTACAAATTACCACCATAATCCACCCCCACAAAAAATATCATACGGCAAAAAAAAAAAAAAAATTTCAGCAACTCTATGTTCATCAGTTATATACTGCTGAACCGAAGGTTTCACCTTGATTTTTAATAAATACTGAATTGTGTAAAACAAAACCTTGGTCCTAATGCATCCTTTGCAGAGCTATCACCTTCCAACCACAAATAAGTCAACTATGCAGTGCATGAACTTCACATCCTCGTCTCAATGCTGGCTAGGCACCAGTACATAGTTGTGCAAATTACAAATCTAAAGATGTACTAAATTATAACTAATTTCATGTAATGTCAATGAACATTAAGTGTGAATATGTAAAACTATGTGCTTAGGCATTACTTGGAAGAAGACAGTTGAACACTTCCATGCAGAGTACAACAAAATCCTTCATTCCCCAAGTATTTGGACTTTGGCCCTTCACACCATACATCCAGCTTTCCTTAGAGTTGAATTTTATAGTCCAACCCATGTCCCTACAGACCTCATGCTAGTATGTCAAGCTCACCCTTAATAACTGATCATTTTTAAAGCAAACACCTACTGACCAACACATTTGGGGATCATGGGAAATTTCTTTGATTTTCACACTATCAAATATCTCGTCATTCATGTTCTTTAAATGATACACATGCTTAATGCTACTAAGTGCCTGAATAGCACCTCTACCCTTTGCAGAATTTAACTAACAGTCCTAGCCTTCAAGAGAAAAAAATAGAAACACAATTCAGTACATAATTTAGAGTTTACAAAAGATATCTGGTTACTCCGACAAATCTTCCACCACCTATGGACAGATAACAATATCATTTGACATGTGCCACACGAAGCTATTGATGCTTTTTACACCCTACCCTTGAACAGAAGAAAATATTTCCAAAAATTCACTTGCATGAGAGATAAACTTACATTCGTCACTAATTATTACGTTTTAAAATATGAATTTACATTTCTTCAACATTTTATCTAAAAAAAAAATCCAGTTTATTAGAGCTCTATATAAAAATGTGTTATTTATTCCTGGTATAACCACAGAGAAAATGTTCATGGAACATTGTTACAAAAATTCCATAATACAAGAGAATGTTGATTATTTACATGTAAATCAACTTCTGCGGTAAGCACATCAGGTCACATTCATTTGTATGACTTGATATATGTAGGGTTTAGCATACCTATCGCATAAAGATTTATTTGATGCACAGTTTATCACAGCCATCTTTTAAAAGTAATGTCTCTTAAAATAGTAAAACGAAAAATAATCAGCAACACTCCAAAATTTCACATGGGTTTTCAATTTAAAATTGCACTTCACTGTCTGCCGATACATACAAAAATTTTCCACAACTATGATTAAATTTAATCTTGCACTTAAATCGTTACAACCACAAGGCATTTCTAAACAATTAGAATGCTTCACACCAAGTAACTCTTAAATGTAGTTGGCTGCAAAACCTTTTGCACACAGCTATATGCTTGGTAAAGGAAAATCAGTCGCCTTCCTCCAGTTGTCTTTGATCAATAATGCACTGCCAAAAAACACTGACAAGATTCTCACTTTTACAAAATCTTTATCTGGAATGTCCCACACATTACAAAGACTTATTTACAAGTTGCCATGAAAAGAATTAAGGCACACACAAAGAAACACGAAGGCACAATACTCTTGTGACTGGAAACAAAATTATGTTGGATGGAAAATTTTTACTATTTTAGACCCACTACAAAAGCATGTGTTACAGCAAGCTTTTACAGTAAGTTTCAGAATTCTAAAATAGGAATATTTGCCTTCAGTAGCTTACCACGCAAATCTCAAACTTTTTGTACACCCAAAATAATATATGGTACTAGTATCTGAATTATAACCTAAAATCCCTCATCAACTTTTATGATGCTTGGTTAAAATTGAAAAAATAAAACAATATAAACATATTTTCAAGTGAACATCACAAGTATAACATATAACAAATGCCAAAAAATAAATAAAAATCTGAATCAATTTCACCCACAAAGCACTCTCATTACACTCTTTTATTTCAAAAGAAGCCTTCCTTCAACCTATGAAACCAGAGTAATTCATTCATTGCATCAGCAGCATAACTATATACAGTACGTCCTCTGTACTTATAAGAAAAACACAGTAATGAGCTTGAATATCACGTATGAGTATACCGCTTCCAGTTGTACAATTGAGTGAAGATCTTTAAAATTTGTAAAAAAAAAAAAAAAAGAATTAAGATTGGAAATTGCATACTATGCTCTTTGGCAACATGGCTGTTAAACTGGTGTCTGGTAAACCTGGCCATTTCTTGTTACAAGTAAAATTTGAAAAATTCCATTTCTACACAAGTGTTTTGACTACTTTTATCTATATATACATGCACTGTATACAAAATCATTTACTTCGCTTTCCTACATCATTCATTTATTTTATAATCTTTACTTAGGAGTGTTATTTGTGAAATTATACAATTAACATTTATAATATGTAAACCCTAAACATGAAGAAGACTATTCACAGATTCTCTACTTCAAAAACAAATAATCTCCAATATATGAGTCTGTAGAATGGAAAATTAAGAAAGCAATTCAGTTAACAAAAATACTTGAAACAAGTAAAAACACTCCATTAATTAAAAGCCACATTCTCACATACAATTTCAGACCTTTGAAGCAATTTGTTAAGAAAACACTTACCATTCTCCGGCACTAGAATCAGAGGAATTAGCTGACAATATGCAAATATTGTAGTTTTGGATGATGAGGCATAAAAAAGAAAATGCTCACTTTCATACGCCATAACTGGTTTACCAACTCCCTAAGTTGAAAACCTTCTCATATAATAACCATGCTATTAAATTTGCAATATATCATTCCAAAAGACACCAACAAGGGGCTGGAAAAGCAAAGACAATTGAATGCAAAACAAAAAGGTATGGTACATCCAAAAATAGTTAATACATCCTGCAATACTCTGTACAATACATGACAATACTGAAGTTAATGGAACAATCACTCCATCCCAGTAAAAATATTTCAAAAAATACCAAACAAACCTATAAATACTGCACCTGTGAACCAACAACTGAAAGCAAAACAATTTCAAATGCTAACAATCAAATAGAAAACCAATGATCACCATACCATTGAAGGAAGTTAAAATATTTTACTAAAGGATAACAGTGATAAAACATCATCCTTTGCAAATTAAAAGGATTCCATATGAGTGACAAAATACACTTTTGATTCCATATGAGTGACAAAATACAAAGTATGAAAAAGCTGTCATGATCATAAGAACTAGAACCATGTTATACATCATATGGACATAGTAATGTTACAGAGCATTCGAAATGTATGCAATATTGATTAGTACTACAGCTGGAATACCTCAGCATCTGATTAACATTTAAGTTTGCTGGGAACAATATTTTGTCATGACAATAGCTGTTCAGAAAGAAACTTTGCAACAGTAAAAATTTTCAAGCTCAACAGTTGTATAGATATTCTCAATAAACTAAAGCTTACCTTTAAAATGTGCATTGATGCACCATCATGATTCACTAAAATAGCCTCACTATCTAACTGGTCCAATATCCTTCAAATAATGTAATAGGCTTTTCTTTTTCCAATATTTGTATATGTGGGAGAGTGATTACATGAAACAGGCAGAAAGAATGAGTTTTAACTTAAAACACCAATCAACAAATAAACTGTTTCACCCTGACAGTGGGGACTACTTTACTGTTCTGTATACAAGGTAGCACCTTATGCACGTCTTCGACTTGTAGTATAATTGCAGTACACTCAATTGTCATGGCCCCAACTATCACGCTTTCAATTATCAGGGCGCTTTGAACCTTCTTATCAAGAAACATTAACAATAAAACAAAACAGTTGAAATAAAACTTGTCACAGATTACTTCATACAAAAATACAAACTTTATAAGAATCATTAGGTTAAAATTAAACTGAAAACAAATTAAAGCAAGTTTTCAGACATGGCTCTCGCCTGAGTAACTTTTTGCAAAATATATAAAATAAACATTTTAATTAGGAAAAGTTTAACAGGAAAGCTACAATTGGGATTGTTCAAGCAATACTGAGATATTAAATAAGCAGGGAGAAAATTCCTCAAATTCAAGTGACAAAAAATTTAATCTGAATTAACATGTAAGATAATAAATATTCACAGCAATACTTTCAATGAAATCTTTTGGTAGCTGGATAACCACTTGCATAATTTTGCCTTATTTTGGGGGGGTCTGCTACTATGGATTCTCTATCTAGCAGGATATAAAATCCATTAACAGTAGTACTGTCTTTTTCTTCTTGAAATACAAACATCAATATACATACAACAATTTTTGAAGATGAATGTAAATTAAGATTTAACTGTCATTGTCATAAGGCACAATATTTTCATTCTCATTGCCTCAAAATGTACTTTTTAAAGTAAGCTCTACACCACTGAATGGCTTACTTCAATTAAATCATTTGACATCTGTGCATTAGTGTTAAACATCAATGTTTCCAAGATGAAACTGGAAAAGTTACTGTATATACATAAATGAACATCAATCACATCATCCACATCTTACTGAGGTCATCCCTTAAAACTGTGTGACAAACAAAACACACAAATAAACTACCATGTTTCTCAGATATAAAGCCTTAAAAGTGGCATTTCTAACAACATCAGGCAGCAGGTTCCATAAAAAAAAACTGTAAAAGAAGAGCAGACTTATGAAGCTGTTCAACCTAACTGTTATCTAACCCCAGCAATGTTAATACTGTGACTAACTGTGATGCTCAGAATTCCCTGTACAACTAAACCAACACATGTAAAGCATCTACAAAATAAAAAATTCATCCCAAGCCCAACAATCTGCAACACCCAAATACCAAACATAGTAATGTATTATGAAATTTAAGATTAAAAAACTATTCTTAACATTATTGTGATCCTACAATATTCTATCAAATTACAATATTTCCATGAATTCCCTTAAATTAACGGTAATTTATCATTACAAATAAAACTAATATACGACCATTACCTTACCTTCACTTTATCACCATTATCATAACTGAAAACTGATAAAGCCAAACATGAGATTGAAACCATAACAGCTGTCAATATTACCATAAACATAGAAATACACAAGAGAAAACAGAAAAGTAATTGCAAACAGAAATTTATTATATCAAAATCCTTAATGAATCAAAAAGTCTGATGAATATTTGAAACCAATCCAGAAAGACACAAATCCACACAGAACAGCACAAAAAATAAAGGAAGGAACTATCACAAACATAAAAATAAAACTTAACTTCATTCACAGTGTGAAACAAATAAGAAAAGCAACACACACAAATATTAAGAAAAACTAATTGTAAAACACAATACAGTACATTACACTATTAATCAGCCTACGCTCAAGGTCTGGTTAGTCGCACACTTTTATGATTATAAACATTTATTAAACCCTCCCTCTTCTGACTTTTATCTATTCAGTGCTATAATGATCATGTGATACAAAAATCATCCATAAACTTAAAAATTTCAAGCACTGATGACCTTCAGTGTTTAGAAGTTATCAGATATATTGTGTATGAAACACATAGAAAGTAAAACTACTAATGAGTACAGTACAGCATATGCTCTAGACCACTTTAATTGTGCAATTTATAGTTATGTATGTATATCAAAAGTCACCTACACTCCTTTCTGATTTTTACAGATTTGTACTGATCCCAAAACAAAACCAGTTACAACCTATTCACGTAAAGTACCTTACACTTTCAGTTCTGAGGGATCCCTTTAGAAGAATATATCTGAACGATTTCAGAAATCTGTATTATTAGTATTAGTGTTCATTTTATTACTGGTATTACCCCTCACTTGGCAAGGCTTTCTGATTTTGCTTTCCTTTCCTTCTCTTTGGTTTCTTCTCACCTTGGAGTGAAACTTTTAATTTTCTCTTAATCCCATTCCCACCCTTCAATCCCATTCTGGTAAAACCATTTGATTATCACAATTCATAAACCAAACCTTCAGGCCCACCAAGAGTGAAGATGTGGCTCTATGGTCTAGTTGAGCTAATTTGAAACAATATTAAAATATGAGAGGAACGCCATAATAAAGGGACATCAGTCCTACCAGTAAGTACTTGTATTAGCCTTGCATAACACACCTTGCATGGCACAGTTAACAGTACTGAGGGTTCTTTGCAACGTCTCTTCTTATGCTACGGTTGCATTGCTTTCTGTCTTTTGCCATTTGACTGCCAGCTTTGGTCTCTTCCTACCTATCTTCGAAAAATTTAAAAGCATTTTACTAATTGTCTGTTCACTTTGGTCTCTTTCTACCTAAGTGTACAAATTCTTTGACTTTAAAATAAAACTTTTGTGGAAGTCTACAAATGTGACTTGACAGTCTCACTGAACTACTATAAAAAAACAATTAAAAAGTACTATACTTGTATTTCAGTACTCATCACTAACATAACCATAAAATACTTTGTCAGTGACACGTCAGTATTTTTCAAGTAATAGCTTCACATAAATGTACAACTTCAAGTAACTAGATTTAAATATTCTGTGGCATCCGTATGAGTTAATGGAACACTATGTTATTTTCTACAAAACAACAACCAACATTTTTTGTCTTTCCACATTCTACTTTACTACTGCATTCCAAATTGAGCATTCAAAGCTATCAAACCTAATTTAATAGTTGTAGTAAGGACATCCATTATAGATGTCCTCTCATAAGCTGCAGCACTTTATACCATTTGACATTTCCAGCTAGTTTCATATGATGAGGTTTACCTCATCACAAGGTAACACTAAAAAAAATACTAAAAAAAAAGTCATAAAAACATCAACTCTCAAAAAATCAAGCAACAAAAACTAAAAAATATACTGTACATAATTTAACATCTGCAGTCATGTTTTAAGAAAATGTCTTCTCTCTTTTGGAAAAAAAATTCATAACTAGGTCTTCAGAGAAGAAAAACTGAAAAATCCATTACATAATGAGAGAAGACCCTAAAAATTCATAACTAGGTCTTAAGAGAAAAAATACTTAGAAATCCAGTACAGACTGAGAAGAGACCCAAGGTTCCACTTTAAAAAAAAAGAGAAGAAAATTTATAGTTCCTCTTTGACAGGAGCTGAAGGGGTTTCAGTATCTTCCTTTTCAATTGGTACTTGTGGGGAAATATCTTTTTCAACAGTTTCTTCCATGTGTTCAACTACCTCTGATGGTGCTTGTTCTTTGAGCTCTCCCTTCTCTACAATTTTTTCATAATCATGATCATCATCATCATCATCATCATCACCTTCCTTCTCATCTGGTAAATCTTCCTCTTTTTCATCCTCATCTGGTATTTCTTCCTCTTTTTCATCATCATCACGTGTTTCGTCCTCTTTTTCAACCTCATCTAGTATTTCTTCCTTTTCAGAGTCCTGTCCCTTGACTTCCTTCACATCTTCATCCATGATAGTATCTTCTTCTTCTTTTCTTTCTTCTACAATCTCCTGAGGTTCCTCTTTAATATCTACTTCTTTCCTTTTGTCAATATCAACTTTCTCCTCACTGGCATCTTCAGACATTTTTACACCTTCTCCATCAACTTCCAAGTTAGGAGCTTCATCTTCTTCATCTTCTGTATAAGCAACACGTAAGTAACCTAAATAGTTATTGTATGGAGAACCAAAGAAAAGATAATCTCCCACCTGATCTGTTTCTGATATGAAACGTACAATGCCATTGTCTCCTTGAAGAGAGCCTACAATATTTCCTTCAGCATCCAATTCAACCACAACTGCTACATTGGAAGCAATCATTTCTGCAATTGGTTGAAGATGATAAATCTGTAAGGTAAAATCACATGAAAGAATACTAAAAAAAAAACAATAAAACATTAAAAGCAAAACCATAGATAATAATAATAAACATCCCAAAGGTAAATTAAAATACCATTTTATCACACAATTTTTACAGCTAGAGTATTTAGCATTACAGTAATACAGTAGCTGGAGGAGCCAGTTGCAAATGAGATCCCTATATTATGTAATGATTCTATAGGGAAAGCCTAAGAATCTTCTCAGTTAATTGTCAATGCCCTGACAAAATATGTACAAAATCAAATCTTACCCTAAAAGTTCATGTGTCCAAAAAGCCCACATAATTATAAAATACTAGAACAATAAAATTAACATCTAGTAAAAAAAAAAAAAAGTCTACTTGAGAGGAGAATATTAGATCAACCATACTATGCAATGAAAAGGAGATGAAGAAAGAATTTTTAATGACTGGAATTATTAAATCCTCTTGCCTTTCTATAAAAAAATCTTGGCTGCCCTAACAAACAATGGCAAAAGATAATTTCTTAAAAAAACTAAATATTAACTCATTAATATTAACATAAGTTCTTCATCTGCCTATATGAGTATTCCAAATGTGGAATAAATGAAAATGAAACATGCTACTTTCCCCCTCCCCCAAAAAATACACATGCAAGAAACAGATATGAAGAAGAAACTTAATACTAAAAACTTACCTTATAAGATGCATTTTCAGTAAATTGATTTGGATATACTTTGGAAATGGTATCAAAGAGAAACTTGGGTATTCCCACAAGGCGTAAAAGTAATTTCCGTACAAGAGGAAACCTTGCCAATATGCTTGTAGCATCAACTTTTTTGTTATCAACAGCAACCAAAGACACATAATAGCCACCATCCTTCTTGGCTCTCAGGTTGTCAGGTTTACCAGGTAATCTATCTACAAACACATCAGTCTTTCCAGCATTTGGGCCATTCAGCCAGTGTCTGAAATAAAACAAGATATATTAATTCCTATACAACTTACACTCCAGTACAACAAATGGCTCATTTCCAATTCTTCTACAATACACAACTGTGAAGAAGTTTTGTTAAACACACACACCCATATCTCAAAACATACAATCATTTTCACACTATACTTTCAACAGACATAGCCAGGTCGTGTTACAAGTTTGTGGCAAATACTTCATTAGCAATAGGCACTCACATAGGAATTAAATGTGCTACAGCAGAACAAAAATCACTCCTATTCATGCGCAGCAATGGCAATGAATTGCCAATATGTGGTATGGAAAGGCACACCATGCCAGTAAGTTAAAATGCTACCAAATCTGAATAACAACAAAGTCTTCAAGCTTTGTATGCTTACTGAAACCCTGAGGTTCCAAAGGCAAAAAACAATCTTCAATACTGACTGATGTCAACTGTTCATGGTTTATGGGCTGACTAATCACAAGAGTTCTACCAGTCTTTCACAGCTGTTGATACATACAATGAAATAAACTAGTTAAAAAATGAAAGGCTAATAATTCCAATATAAAGCCTTCAACTTGATGCAACTATTCTACTGTAAGTAAAAAAAGCCAAGGTATAAATAACCCAATTACAATATTATTTCATCTCCAGCTCACCTAGATTTGGGCTAGAGAGAAAAAATACACAGGGTCAAGTTTTGTGTTTTACTTTGACAGCAGAAGAAAGAAATGTTTACCCATCTTATCTAATCACAAAGGGTGATTATTTCTTTTATGCTGGCAATAGAGGGTTGGCTGCAATTATTACCCATGCATAAAAAAATGGCTGACTATATTCAGTTATCCATCTAGTTTCAGGTAACACCTTGAAGTAAAAAAAAAAAAAAAAACTATCCAAAGCATTAACTTAGTGCCCTGTCAAGTAGCCAGCAGTATTCTTTATCAAAGATAAAGTACTTTTACAAGAAAAATCAAACCATGAGAACCTACTGTCAATTACTAGGGGGTATAACCCAACTGTTGAAGGAAAGGCTGAAATGCTCTTAACCCTTAAACGCCGAGCCTCTATTTACAAAAGTGTCTGTCGTATGCTGGCGGCGTTCGGGAGTTAGCGCCGAAGTGGAAAAAAAGTTTTTTTCAAAAAATTACAGCACGCTTAGTTTTTAAGATTAAGAGTTCATTTTTCGCCTCGCAAAACGGTTAAAGCTAATGAGTTATTTTTTGTTTCTTTGTATTGTACACTAAATTGCGATGATTTTGGTATATAACAAATTGTATAACGATCAAAGCAACACAGAGAAAATATTATCACAAAATGATGCATGAATTCATAATGCGCGGACGTAAAAAAAAAGTTTTTTTCAAAAATTCACCATAAATCGAAATATTGTGCTAGAGACTTCCCGTTTGCTGCAAAATTAAGGTAATTGATTGAATATTACTAGACTGTAAGTGTTTTAGCTTACAATTGCAGTTTTCGACCATTTGGGTCGAGTTAAAGTTGACCGAAGGTAGAATTTTTTCTATTTATCGTGATTTATATGAAAATATTCCAAAACTGATAAAAGCTACAACCATGAGTTATTTTTTGTTGTATTCTACACGAAAATGCGCACATTTTCATATATAAAACTTTCTGTAATGACTAATATAAAACGGTGCAAACATTACGACAAAGTGACGAAAGAATTTCTGAGATGTTCAGCCAAGTTACCGCGCAGACGTAAGGAAAAAGTTTTTTTCAAAAATTCACCATAAATCGAAATATTGTGCTAGAGACTTCCAATTTGTTGCAAAATGAAGGTAAATGATTAAATATTACTCGAATGTAAGAGTTTTAGCTTACAATTGCATTTTTCGACCATTTCGGTCAAGTTAAAGTTGACCGAAGGTTGAAATTTTCGCACTTATCGTGATTTATATGAAAATATTTCAAAACTGATAAAAGCTAAAACCATGAGTTATTTTTTGTTTTATTCTACATGAAATTGCACACATTTTCATATATAAAACTTTATGTAACAACTAATATAAAACGGTGCAAACATTACGACAAAGTGACGAAAGAATTTCTGAGATGTTCGGCCAAGTTACTGCGCATGGACGTAAGGGAAGTTTTTTTTTTTTTAAATTTACCATAAATCGAAATAGTGCTAGACTTCCAATTTGTTGCAAAATGAAGGTAAATGATTGAATATTACTAATATGTAAGGGTTTTAGCTTACAATTGCGTTTTTCTACCATTTCGGTCGAGTTAAAGTTGACCGAAGGTTGAGATTTTGGCACTTATCGTGATTTATATGAAAATATTTCAAAACTGATAAAAGCTACAATAATGAGTTATTTTCTGTTGTATTGTACATGAAATTGCACACATTTTCATATATAAAACTTTATGTAACGACTAATATAAAACGGTGCAAACATTACGACAAAGTGACGAACGAATTTCTGAGATGTTCGGCCGAGTTACCGCGTGCGGACGTAAGGGAAAAGTCTTTTCAAAAATTCACCATAAATCGAAATATTGTGCTAGACTTCCAATTTGTTGCAAAATGAAGGTACATGATTGAATATTACTAGAATGTATGAGTTTTAGCTTACAATTGCATTTTTCGACCATTTCGGTCGAGTCAAAGTTGACCGAAGGTTGAAATTTTGGCACTTATCGTGATTTATATGAAAATATTTCAAAACTGATAAAAGCAACAACCATGGGTTGTTTTTTGTTGTATTGTACATGAAATTGCACACATTTTCATATATAAAACTTTATGTAACGGCTAATATAAAACGGTGCAAAAATTACGACAAAATGACAAAAGAATTTCAGAAATTTTCGGCCGAGTTACCGCGCGGACGTAAGGAAAAAGTTTTTTCAAAAATTCACCATAAATCAAAATATTGTGCTAGAGACTTCCAATTTGTTGCAAAATGAAGGTAAATGATTGAATATTACTAGAATGTAAGAGTTTTAGCTTACAATTGCGTTTTTCGACCATTTCGGTCGAGTCAAAGTTGACCAAAGGTTGAAATTTTTTGTAGTCGACGTACCGTTCGTCCACTCGGCACCCAACAGACAATTTTAGTTGACATATGGTACGTCCAGTCGGCGTTTAAGGGTTAATAAAGATCAAGGTATTGTACTTCTAAATGGAAAAATCAAATAAAAAACTACTACCATGCTGTTGCTTAAACATCACTTTTATTGGCAAGAACAAAGACTCGCATTGTGAAAAAATAAAGCCAGCCCTGGGTTATGAATTCTGACTCTGTGGTCTGAATAACCCACACCTAATAATAATAATACAAAATGTGAAAGATGCACTACTGTGAATGAAATACGGAAAGCAAATTATCTATCATAAATGAAGCACTTTCGAAGGTAAAGATGAAATCAAGCTTAACAATGGTCTGCTCACTTTGTCTAGCTTTGAAGACTGACTTTATCAACCAACACACATTAGTACTTAAACCTTTCTATTGTCCAACAAATACCAAATGTGACCTATGTCAATGTGTAACCACAATATATGCTAATACTTCCGATGTTCATCACCATGGAAACTAATGTCAAGGAATATAACAGACATCAATTCCACAAGTCTTTACCCAAATGATTAAAAGCAACATTCAACAGAGGTCCAACACATTCTTCATAATGCACTAATTGGTAAGCAAGTGGTTATAACCATTGCAGGTTATTTGCATTTTACAGCAAATCCACCCTATAACAAACCAGGTTATTGATAATAAACATACTGGTAGAAGAGGAACTTGCTGAAAAATTCACATGCGCAGCAAGTATAAAGCAGATAATTTCACAGCAGAATTTATTATTTATTACTTGACCAATAAGGCCTGAAGAAATAACAAATATCCCTGATTAAAACTAATACAGTAGGTCACATTACATTAATGCTGACCTAGCATAGTATACCTTACCTTAAGACTCGAGATCTGAAGGTTTCACAAAACAAAACAAAATCACGATCTGGTGAAAGCTGAACCCCATTGGCAAAATGAACATTCTTCACCAGCACTGAATTAGTTTTTGTTTTTGAGTCAAACTTAATCAATCTGCCCAAAATAGAAAAGAACAAAGAATTATAAGTATGGATCACTCACGAAATACTGTAAATTATATTAACAACTCCATTAAAACAACATAAGTTAACACGTGAAATTACACTGTGAACTGATTTAATTTTTGCTGCTTGCACAAAAAATTTGGTATTCTTGCAAAAAAATATGTAATATATAATTAAGTATTTACAGTAACCCAGACATAAAAGTAAATGTTAAAGGTGTTACAAATGTAAAATGAAATACTGTAAACATCAATATGACTTGTTATAAATATACTTACTTTTTTATTTTAACACTTACATGACACATCCAAAGGTTAATATCTTATCACATGAAGTTTTGAATAATAGTATGACATCTATTTTATTACGGTACAGTTGAACCTTTATATAGATTTCAGCAAATACCAATTCTTTAAAACTACTGATTTATTGTAACCATAGTGGCCAGCACAGTGACAGCTAAATAAATTAGTGCAGTGGTCTGGTTAAACTAAATACTGTAACAATGACAATAATAATAATAATTTTATAACTATGATGAAAAAAAGAAGACAGCATGGCCTCTAACTTGACGTGAAAAAACTATTGCTCTGATTTTAAAACCAATTTTAAAACTTCAGTGTTAGTTACTGAAAGGGAATTTCACGTACAGAATACTGCACCCAGCTTTGAATCATAGTATCAAGTATTAACAGACTTTCACATACACCACAATGGGCTGCCTTGCTAAAAAGCACTACTCAGTTACATACAGGTATTATCCTACTTACAATGGGGTTAGGTTCCAAAAAACCCATCGTCTGTTGGAAAGAAACGTATCTTGAATATAGCATAGCCTACACTATAAAGTATATTCTATACATATACGGTGTAGGAATTATTATCAGCTAACTCTGAAGGTTCATGCAGACTGACGTATGATAATTCAATACAAAAAGAAACTTAATAACAAACCAGAATTAGCTTGGCCTACACTATGGTATATCGTATGCATATAAAGTAGCCTAGCCTACATTATATTGTACTTTATATTCACAACATAACGAATATACATCTTTTCCATGGATCTTTTAAAATGTTATGCTTTACTTCCCTGTATCCAATAATATTGTATATATTCCTATATTGCATTTGTATTATAAATTGTAATCATAGGGATCAATGTTATAGTTTGGAAATCGATTGCGCAGTAAATTTATTTCGCCGTATTTAACTCGGTTCAGAGCGCTTTTCTTGCTTCTAGTTAGCAAGGTTATTTTTCCTTATATGAGGTGTTTTTAAGTCGAAATATAACTTAAATACATCTCATTCTGAAACTAGTTTAGCTATTTTTTCGTTAATAGATGACATTGGCCATGTGGGGTCATGTGGTTTTGTGTAAAAAAAAAAATTCAAAATTCCGTTCACTATTTTCACTTCATTTCATCATAATACGAACTTTACGTATTTACCTTTTATCGGCGTGAAAGTAGCAGTAATATGTGTTCTCTCATGCTCTGTAGTTTTGATTAAAATATTCTCTCCAATTTTAATTACCGTCAAGTTTCATCCATGTTGCCCATGCATGATAATTTATAGCTATTAGCATCTTGAACATAGTTTTCCTAGCTTCAGCTACAACTTGCAGCTTAAATTCAGCAGTATATTTCCTTGCCGATCTTTTCTCCATAGCGAATAAGGGTATAATGTAAAAAATATATCAGTCCTGTTCTACTTGACATCATTTGTAACATAACTATGGTAATTGTCTACTACCGTACGATGGTTGAAATACAAGGTACTGTTATCCGATTTGGTTATTGGCAAAAATGACATTTTTTTAATAAAATAAAGTTTTATATATACTTACCAAATAATTACATAGCTATAGTTTCTACTTTACGCAGTAGCTAAAAATCTGAAATTCGCGGTAGCGGTCTTTTGTTCTGGGTGTAGGTATACTGGCCCGCCCACTTTCAGGGAAGAATAGGTACAACGTAGCTAAAGAGCTCAATTCGTTTATGCTCTATGTCCATGAGAGGGGAAGAGGGAGAACTCCGATCATGTAATTATTTGGTAAGTATATATAAAACTTTATTATAAAAATGTCATTTTTATATAAGTAACTTACCAAATAATTACATAGCTGAATCCCACATTGATTGGAGGTGGGATGAATGGATATATACTACCCCAAAAAAACTGATATGGAAAAGAATTTGGAATAGAAAGTTAGCTAGCATCTTCAAATGCTTGTTGTAACCTTACCTCATGAGGGAGCAACAGCAGACGGGTACTGCCTCTGGTGATAGCTCCTATCGACCTGCAGCGGCGTGGCGGTAGAGCCAAGGGTTGCCTCTACTTGAGTGGGTGCTTTGTAACGTAGGAGGTTAATCGCAGGTTGCCAAAGCTTACAATCCAAAAGGGTCACATAAATAATATGTGGATATGCCCTTGCCCTGTGTGCAGTACACACCACCACGAAATTTTAACCAAAACCATAAAATACAGATTGGTGACACTCATGACTCAGTGTTCACAAGACTTCCCAAGAAGTGAAACTATCCTTATTCAAGGAAAGTAGATGGAGGAAAAAGAAGGCATTCCTCCTATCCTTCATCGCCTAATACCATGCCAGCTGCGAAGAATGGACCTAAAGTACTGCATTTTTCATACACTGTTTCAATATCCTGTAAGTAAAACATGGCAGACACTAATTTACACCTCCAAAATGTTGCTTGCAAAATTGAAGAGAGAAACAGATTATGTCTGAAAGCCAAAGACTTCGCCATGGCTCTTATTTCATGAGTTTACTTTACATAAGGGCAGTAAATCATCTTGAACTAACGAATGTGCTTCCGAAATCACAGATCTTAAAAAGAGTGATAATCCATTCTTGGACAATAGACAACTGGGGTCTTTCACAGAACACCAAAGATTTAAGGCCGAACCTCTAAGGTTTTTGGTTCTTTCAAGGTAAACTCTCAATGCTCTTACAGGACAGAGGACTTTCTCTTGATCAGATGGACCGAGTACTTCGGACAGGCTCTTGATTGAAAAGGAGCGAGGCCAAGGGTTAGTCGGATTCTCATTCTTGGCCAAAAAATCCAAAATCAGTGAGTATACAGCATTGCCTTGTGAGAAACCTACCCTTTTACTGATGGCATGAAGCTCACTGGCTCTCTTGGCTATAGCCAGTGCCATCAAAAATAAGGTCTTCTTCTTCAGATTCCGAAGTGACGATGAATCCAAAGGTTCAAACGGTGGTCCTGACAGCCATTTAAAGACCACGTCCAACTTCCAAGCGACTCCCAAGGGTTTTGCTTGCTTACTAGTATTAAAATGTTTTATTAAATCACTGATGTCTTGGTTTGAAGACAGATCTACTCCTCTATGTTTAAATACTGAACTCATCAGCGCTCTGTAACCCTTGATGGTGAATGTTGAGAGTCCTTTCGTGATTCTAAGATGTAATAGAAAATCTGCGATTTGGGATACAGACATTTGAGAAGAGGAAATATTTTGCTCCCAGCACCACTTCCGAAAAACTGCCCACATGGCTTGGCAGACTGCAGAGGAAGGTTGTCACCTACACTTAGCAATAGTCTCTGCAGCCTTCCTTGAAAATCCTTTCGCTCTGACAAGCTCCCTGACAGTCTGAAGCCTGTCAGAGCGAGAGTGGATAAGCCTTGATGGAATCACATAAAGTGCGGCTGTCTTGTTGAAGGTTTGCGTTGCAAAATGCTGAAGTCCAAGATGAATCACTTTTAATTTCTTTACATTGTTGTGGAGGTTTCTTTCGGAAGGAGACCATGTTCCTGAAACCTCCATAACACTGAGAAGGGGTCCCCAACCCAGACCCGAGGCGTCTGAGTACAAGCAGTCCCCGGTTATCGGCAGCCTCGGTTACTGGCGATCCGGTTTTACGGCGCTTGTCTAGCGACAACAATAACCAGATTTTCATCGCTGATAACCGGTTATCGGCGCTGATCACCTCTTATCGGCGGCGCTGATCACCGGTTATCGGTGCCACTAACCGGTTATTGGCACCACTAACCGGGGATCAGTGCTATTGTCGCCGATTTTCGGTTAGCAGCAACTTTCGGTTGTCGTCATGCTGTCGGGAACGGGACCCCACCGATAACCGGGGACTGCCTGTATAAAATTAGGTCGGGGTTTGTTGGAGCCAGAGATCTTCCTGTTGCAAATCTGTCTTCTGCCAGCCACCACTGAAGGTCCCCTTTTATCTGGGGAGTGATGTTGAAAACGAACGAATCCAGGAACGACTTCCTTTGCCAACTGGCCTTGAGGTAAAATTGCAGTACTCGTGTGTAGCCTGCCTAACAGAACAAACTTCTCTATGGAAGAGAGGGTTCCCAGAAGACTCATCCATGCATTGGCTGAGCAGGAGGGGCGAGTTACGAAGTCTTGGACTTTTCTGCGACAATTTAGGATCCTTTGTTGGGATGGAAAAGCCCAAAAACTCAGAGAGTCTACCACTATCCCCAAATATAGAGTAGACTGAGTTGGGACTAGTTGCGACTTCTTGAAGTTTATTAAAAGGCCTAAATCTTGAGCGAGACGAAGAGTTTTCTGCAGGTCCTCCGTACACTGAGATCTCGAGGGGGAGCGTAGGGAGCCAATCGTCCAGATTCAGAGAGATGTTTATCCCCATGAGATGTAGCCATTTCGCTAGAGGAGCGAGTACCCAGGTAAAAACTTGAGGGGCCGTGGAGAGTCCAAAGCAAAGTGCCCGAAACTGGAAGACTCTGTCCTGGAACACGAATCTCAGATACTTCCTGGAATCCGAGTGAACTGGAACATGGAAGTAAGCATCTTGCATGTCGATCGTAACCATCCAATCTCCCTGATGGATAACCAACAACAATGACTGACTTGTCTCCATTCTGAACCTCTTGTTTGAACAAAGAGGTTCAGGGCACTGACATCCAGGAAAAGTCTCCATCCTCCCGATGACTTGGGAACCACGAAGAAGCGGTTGTAAAACCCCTCCGTGTTTACATCCTTGACTACTTCCACAGCTTTCTTCTCTAGTAGGGCTGACACTTCCCGAGATAGGGCCGAAAACCTCTCTGAGTCTACCATGTAGGCTGTTAAGCTGATGGGAGAGGTTACTAAGGGAGGTTTCTCCCTGAAAGGGATTGCATAGCCCTCTTTCAATACCTTCAACACCCTTGGCTCCACATTCTTCTTTTTCCATTCTGTCCAGAAATGGGAGAGTCTTGCTCCCACTGGGACACGGAGGACGGACGACTCACTTTCGAGGTGCTGGTTTGGAAATTCGGAGGTTGGCTCTAGGTCGGGACTGGAAACGACCTCTAGAACTTTGAAAGGACTATTGCTGCAAGGGCGACGACGTTCTAGTAGCTGTGGTAGAAGCAGTGGCTCATGCTGGGAACTTTGTCCTTTAGGTGTACTGAGTGAGGAGGTCCTGAGTCGATTTCTTTTGTAGCTCTACTGAAACCCGCTCCAGGGTGTCCTGTGGGAACAGACTATTCTTGTCCACGGGGGTAAAAAGAAGCGAAGAACGTTGCAATGGGGTGACTCCCTTTGCCATGAATGAGCACCACAAATCTCGTTTTTTTAAGGACTCCTGTTGTGAGGATATTGCCAGCTCAAGTTCTCTTGAAGGGATGCACAGTCTTCTATTTTCTTGGCTAGAACCCCACCATCCAATCCAGAAAACTAAAGATGTTTTTAAGCAAATGGTCTAATTCCAAGGCGAAGAAAATTCTGGCTGATGAGAAAGCAGAACGACAAGAAGCATCTATGATACTGGAGAAGTCCCCTTGAGAGGAGGCAGAACTCCCAAAGCTTCTCCAGTTGCACAAGACAGATACTTCTGCCTTATCATTTGAGAGGGAGGTGAACAGAACACCGCTTTCCGGACATCTCTCCTTTCTGCTAACCAGGCATCCATGGGGGCGAAAGCTCTCTTCGAAGACGAAGATAAAACCATACGTGGAAGTCTGGCGGTACCTGGTGATTGTCGCATTAAGAAGGCCGAACCCAGAGACAAAGGGATGGCTGGAGAGAAGAACGACAGGTAACAGATCAGAAAAAACCTGAGCAGTGCCAAGTAATTAGATGTAGATTGCTCCTCTTCTACAGATTCCTCGACGGAGGAAGCGAGTGATCCTGGGGGGTCCATGGTCTCTTGCGCTACCAGAGTTGGCTTTTGAAGAAGGCTCAGAACCTTATCAAGCCGGAGTTGAGGTGGCACCAACAAAGGACCTTGAGCAACAGACGGAAATTCACCTGAAGAATCAGGTACTGGAATCTCTCGTTGCGGGGTCATGAAGATGCTAGAAGTAGGGTGGACTTCGAGAGAAGCGCCCACAGAGACTGGACGCACAGACGTTGAGCGCCCACCCACTGTCAGAACAGACACTGACTCCTTCGAAGCGGCTGCATTCTTCGCAGACACTTGGCGCCCCAGGGATGGGTGCTTGGCATCTGGGCGCTCAGTGATTTGACGTTCAAACTCTGAGCAGTCATACACGGGCTCTTCCAACTCGGAATCTGGGCGCCCACGAACTGGAAAGATGTGCACTCGGACACTGGGCGCTCTAGAGATGATAGCTCGGACACCGAACAATCTTCAAGTTGGCACTTACACACAACCATATCATACACTGGGCACTCTGACGCTTTGCACCGATAAGCTGGACTGGCACACACTCTTTTGGGGTCGGAATGCACTTTCGCAACTGAATGGAAGCGAGAATCTCTCGTCGGCAACTTCCGAAAACTACATGAAGGGAGAGGGCTACATTCTCTCACTGTAACTCGCTTGCGAGACGGGGGCAAATCTGTTTGCAAGGAAGCGTCCAGCCTTTTCAACGGCCTAGAAACATTCACAAAACGGCCACTGCACTTCTTGGATGCAGGAGAGTCCAAATCACTTAATGATAGGGCATGTACGTCCATCAAACGCCTTTCCAATGGCACTCTTCCGCAGCCTGGGATTGGCGGACAACAGGCTTGGATGAGGCGACAACTGCTCATGGGCAAACCCCACCGACCTCCCTTGCCAGTTTGCTTCCTCCCAGGCGAGCAAGGGGAGTTTACAGGGACCTTGGTCTAGGAGCATAGGTGGGACGAACAGCCACCCCCTCCACACTGCACTCAAGACTACACTATTAAATTTGTCCATCAGGACCACAGAATTCCCAATCTGGGAAACAGTATTAACACGTAAATTAAATTTTTTATCTACCCATGTTTCTAAGCTGGCAATGGCATTGGGTTCAGCAGAATGAGAGCTAGGTAATGGAGTGACAGAAAAAGCTGGAGGACTGGAAATGGAAGAAAAAGCTGTCACAGGTGTTGAAGGAATAGGCATAACATCAATATCAACTCCTGGAGAATGACCTGTACTAGTGGAAGCCTTAGCTTCAGCCCTAGCTGTAGCTTTTCTCAGACAGCCATGCTGTAATTTGTCTAAGTGAGTCTGTAAAGTCTTCCACTTCCCCTTATCTCAGCCCTTGCATTCTTCACAATTAAGCTCAGGAGAAAAATTTGCTCCCTACAAGAACTACATATGGTGTGCGAGTCATATTTTGCAGAAGTGAGTCTAGTTTTGCAGCCTTTGCTGCAATACCTAATGCTAGACAAACTAGAGTCAGACATACAGTAATAGGTCAAAAGTCCAATTAGGTAAATCACAATTGAAGATATAATCCAGAATTCTAGCTAAGCTAAATAGCTGCACTACCAAAAGCAAAGAATACTTCACCAAAGACAATCTCTGACAATCCAGCGAAAACGAATCAAGAGCTGCTATTAACTGGTGTTCAGTCATTAGCCAGCAGAAACGAATTGAGTTCTTTAGCTGCGTTGTACCTATTCTTACCGGAAAGTGGGTGGGGCAGTATACCTACACCCAAAACAAAAGAGAGCGATATATAGCTATATAATTATTTGGTAAGTTACTTATATAAAACAGCAGTTTCTCATTTGGTTGTTTATGGCTGTACGCATTTATGCAAGAGTATAACGTTGCTTACAATATTTTTATCATTCTCTTTTACTTTTTTAACTAGAAGGGATAGAGAGTTGGAGGAAAAGACGTTGGTCTATTGTAATCTGATCTCTCTCGCTGCCTGATTGCACGATGCCACGTGAAATTTAAAAATATTTTCTAAATATTGTCGCATCAGTACTAATTGCTTACCCCTTCGCAAAATCGAATTATCGTAAGGGGAATTATCGTAACTCGAGCACTATCTGCACATTACTTTTCTACATATATGATAACTGACATACAGATCACTGGTGTCATTCTGTATTTACCTTCCAGATGGGTCACTAAGCATTTCAACTACTCCATCAGACAAATCAACAACACTGGAAGCATCAGACCAATATATATTCCCATCTTCATCAATGTCGAGATCATCTGGGATCTTGGGAACAGCACCATCAATTTCCTGTGTTACATCAAAAAGACTCTCCTTCTTTCCTGTACAAAAAAAAAAAAAAAAAAACTGAAAATTAAGATTGAAGAGCATGTAAAAACACATCTAGAAAACCTTTAATCTGTAAACTGGACAGCTCAGTGGCAAGAAATTTTAATCCTAGCACTGCTATTGGTGAAGAGACAGACAAGGTGCATTACAGATTGAAACTAACAGGACTAAAAGTACCATCAGAAAAATCCTAGTTAAAGTGGAAAGCGACTGCTTAAATTGTGGTTTAAATATCAGCACTGTTCCATAATTTCATTAGTAAACATTGTAAAAATTTGTGATGCGCAGTACATATGACATGTATTTCTCTACAAAAAAAAAGGGGGGAGCTTAAAATAAAACTGAGGAATTCACAGAGAAGTGACTGCAATACACAGAGATCCATAGCTGAAATGCAATAGGCACACTGTGCAGCAAATAAGGAATTAGCAGAATGTGGTGTTCACAGTGGATGAGTGGCAGGCCTATCTGTTGTTCAATCCCTTTCATAAACGGTGTATCTGTGGCCTGGGGATGAATCTTTAGAGGAAACAGCAGCATGCCGGCAGCATCAGTGGGATTATTGCACTGTATGCCCTAGTGGAAGCAGAAACATGAGCAGTTTGAAGACTGAAGCTGACTCACTCACAGTAATAAAAGGATTTCATGGATTGGAATGAGCAGCAGGGAGAGGTAAGGCCAGTCTGTCTTGGGTCAAGGAGACAAGGAGGGATGGCTCTGTTCATGATGAGACTGTGACCAGCACCCTGGTATCCCTTGTGCATGAAGCTGCATCAGTCTCCAGTGGTGGAGGCACCCCACTTCTTCCTGCACTATTCAATGGTAACTGTTCTCTGATTGAGGGAGGGCGAGATGGAGTAAGCTATCATAAGCAAAAAGTCAAATGAAATGTCAGCTTGGATCTTGCAGTCACAGCATTTACATGATCTCTTCTGCACAAATTTGAACAACTAGCTGTTGTGGTGTATTCTTGGCAGAATGATAGTGCAATCAGGACACATTCTCCATAGCATAAGGCATCTTATGATTAATAGGTTATATTGTAATGCACAAATGCATCTTTTGGAATTACAGCAACAGGCTTGGCATAGCTCAGTGATGCAATCACACAAATGTTTGCTGTCTGTCTAGCCTAACATTGGTTTCTTTCTGTCTTTCTCTGTTATACATATACCATCTATTGTAATACTTACCGAATCCATAAACAGAACCAAAAAATTACTTTTAAAATTTTTCAATTTTTTAAACTAAAGAAAAAATATATTTGTCCTGGACCATTTTCTACACCCTGTAAAGTCTGAGCTGTAATCAATTTCAGATACAGTACACACACAAGACACAAGGAAAGGCCAAAAATATCCCATCTTCCAAAAATAGCAGCTCTGCAAAAACGTTTTTATAACAATAATTATGTTACTCTTGTCTTCCTTGTGCATTTACTTACATATACAATATCTCCACTCATCTCCAGCCTCGCCTCTCATAGTTCTCATCCAAGTAAGTCTTGGTCTTCAAACTGTTTTGATTCCCACAGAATCCCAGCTGACTCTATTATGCACACTTCTCCCTGGTGCAAAGAACATACATAAACCATTTTCATCTTCCTTCTTGTCATTATCCTTCTCGGCTACAGCCTGTCATTTAACTCCTAGTCTTCTCAAAGCTTCACTCTCAAATCGACAAAATCACTGTCATATCTTAACTAACATTTTTTTTAGAAATTTGAGGAATAATTCCTTTACCATTGAGGAATAATTCCTTTACCATTTCTACGTGGGTTTACATGCATTGTTGTGTGCATTCTTTATCTATTATTATCAGTTGTATCTGATAATAATTGGAAAAAGTCCCGCACAGAGATTTAGAATAAAAGGTCTGTGAATACAAACAAGTTTATAGCATAAGACTTTGAAAGTCTACAAAGGAAACCCATATATTTACATAAGATTTCTTGAATGAACAGCAAAACATTCATAAATATTCCATAGAGCTATACTAGACAGAATAGTAGGGATTACTATGGAAGATATAAAACCAAATACAAGTAATAATGAAAAATCTTTACAATATCGAAGCTTGTATAACTTATTACTTAAAAAAAAAATTCATACAGAATAAAAGATATGGCACTTTAAAGTTACTCCACATAAGTCTTTGGCTACCATAAATTTCCATTAGTGACAATTTTCACTTGGTCTGACAAGCTGATCTTAAGAATTAAACCAGGGTGACTGATAAGCAAAGATTCGATTATAACTCAACTTTCAACATACCATCAGATAAACTCAAGTTCTGTTTGTAATGAGCTGTTACTTGCTTTGTATGTTTGTTTAAATTCAAATTGACAAATGATGCTAGCTTGATGTTTTTTAGCAGACAACACACAACTGCATGGAAAAACAAGGAAATTCAAAACAGCAAAATGTGTTTAGACAATGGATACATATTTATTAAGGTACAATAACTAA
Source organism: Macrobrachium rosenbergii (assembly GCF_040412425.1). NCBI lineage: Eukaryota > Metazoa > Arthropoda > Malacostraca > Decapoda > Palaemonidae > Macrobrachium > Macrobrachium rosenbergii. Next base: position 16,421,874 of record NC_089756.1, read on the forward strand.
AAATGTAAAGTACTCTCAGTTAAATATGTTTACCCTTCACAGTGTTAAACAAGTTTGATTCCCTAAAAAAAGGCAGTTTACTATACAGAATGAAACTTCAAGTTGACTCACCAGTCTCGACATCAAGGGCAAACAGTCCTAGATATGCATCAGCCACTATCAGTTTGCCGTCGGGTGCAAATCGCAGACCTAATGGACGCCCACAAATACTCTCTTGCCAAGGTCCATCTGTTCATGAAAAAGAAAAATTTTGAGATAAAATGCCAATCAAGATCTGATTTCTGTAATACTACAGGTAATGAAACATAAGTTGAAAGGGGTGACAGAGCCTTTAGGATAAACAGAGCAATGCTATGTACTACCACCTACTGTCTTTTAAGCTTTAATGAAAAACACATTGAGTTTCAACCTTCTATTTTGGTTTTGCAACCTTCAAATTTAAAAAAGAAACAAACAAATTGATCAATAAGCAAAGAAAAACATACCCCAAATTCTGAAGCAAGGCGTACTGCATCATGAGTGAGTCATACTGCACATATAATTACAGTATTACATAAGCATCACCATCTACTTTCAGTAGAAACTGAATTACGCCTTATGTAGTAAAGTGCATATTGAGCAGACATATACCTGTACTAACATTTAAGGGATAAAAATTAGCCAAAAAAGACATATACCTGTACTAACATTTAAGGGATAAAAATTAGCCAAAAAAAGGTATTTTTTTCATTGATAATATACACACATCATGTCCACATTTGAAATAACGAACTTTTGAACATTCAGTACTAGCCAAATACTCTACACATTCACACATTCAGTAGCCGCAGCTTATTTATAAGCAGATTTCTAGTGAATCTGACGGTATACAGTACTTGAACCAGCTAAGACACTTTAAATTTCAATGCAGGGCAGAGTATAGTACCAGGTTAAGCACTTCATATGGAAAACATGTGCAGTACTAACATACTTCTTCCAAATACAAAGATGTTCCCAAAAAGCATACCAGAAACAATAAGTAAAAATAAATTCCCTTTCACGAAAAACGTAAATAGTGTACGGGCCAGAATGTCTAATTTCTTAAAAGTTTCCCTACCTAGCCTTAGTAATCTTTACTGATACTGTATATTTATACATAACACCTGAAGCAAAAATCAAGATATTTATGGTAAAACATATTGCTTCATTATTTTCACGAGCAATCAAGACGACGCTAACACTGGGTCAATAAACTTTCAATTATATCTAGCCACAGAAAGACTGTTAGAAAAAACAATTAAGTGGTGTACTTTCAAATGGACTACATACATAATGACTTTAATTACACTTTACAGTGGACTACATACATAATGACTAAGATATAATAAGCAGATGCATTAGTCAGTAACAATTTATAGGCGACCATAGGTCAAGTAAATTCGAACAAGTTTATCACTCCCAACTTTTCATGGTTATGAAAAAAAAAAAAAAAAAAAAAAAAAAACTGTATACAGTAGTAGAGCCAAAAACCACATCACTATCCTCTAACAAAACAAAGATTGCTTCTGTAATAGCTATATAATAGTTATACAATTAAATTATCATAGGAAAACCAAAACTAACTTTACTTACCACAACCTGGTCCAATAGTAGCAACAGTTTGAAAATGGTCAAAGTTCTTTCCCCAAACTCTCAGGATTTTTCCATTATGCAGACTTGTGAACAACTCGTATCGGTCCCGAGAAGCTACAGACTCAGGACCATTTATCTTGCCATCTAAAATGCGTCCAGCATCATTAAGTAAGTCATTCTTTGCCAATGGCCCCTCAAAGGGTAACGTTTCATCTGTCCTAAAAGATGATACAACGAGTTATGATGGAATACCTAATAAATCTGAATAAAATGTGATGAAAAATATTTAATTTTATCACATTATACCCCACTCACATTACATAATGTTGCTACAGAATAGTAAGACTTCACACGCTAATTTTAAAGTGCTGTATAAAGATATGTGCTAAAGGACCCCTATTTAAGAGATCATTACCAAGATGATGACCTATGCTGCTACGTAAGGGTGGGGAAAACCTAGATAATTTACCAATAAACACTGGAGCAAAGCAATATCAAGTTCAGATGGTGACTAGATTAGCCTACTATATATACTGTACACATTTTGCCATTACCTTATATCTTATGAAATATAAATCACATCATTCTACAGTAACAGGGTAGGGCAAAGAATATTATCAGTTATCAGCAAGTTGCCATTTAATCAAGATAATTAGGGTCAGAGCCAAGCACTGGGGCCTAGGAAGAAATCTAGTGCTAAGACTTAAAATCAGGAGATATTTCTTGACTCTTCACCACTGAGAATGCATAGTGCATAATGACAGTCTAGAACTGAATTCTAATGAGAATCTGAGCTACACAAAACCAATCTGAATAACTGTCTTCATAAACTGTTATGGTCATTACAAAGTAAAAAATGAAAATGACCTATATTGAAGTTTGCAAACCAAAAAAATATAGTACCATACTTACTCATAATATGAAAATTTCACATCTGGAGGAAGACCTGGTAATAAAACTAGAACCAAAAGGAGTACGGTTATGTCCACCACCACACGTCCTATTGAACGTAAAATACCCATGATCTGAAATGAAAAATACAGATAGGGTTTGATAACAAGAAAACAATTATCGATGTTCGTGCGGTGGCCACTTCAACTAACTTTTTTCATTATATGAATTTTGATGATCTTAAGAAGTATACGGGTTGGAAATCACCAAAAGTATTTAAACGCCACTATCTTAAGTCTTTAGAAGCCCTTAAATTTTCCACAGTTGCTGTGGGTAATGTTGTCCCTCCTGGTCCAACTCAAGTTTAATTCATGACTGTTTCCACCACCCGCCCCCTCTTTTACCTGTGAATTTAGTCCCTAACCCTCCTGTCTCACCTGCTTACCCTGCATCTACCCTTGGGTCAGTTCTGCCCCTTAGCCTAGCCCATTCATTTTCCACAAATGCCTCACTGTCATTTATTTTTGTTAACCTTAAGTATCCTGGCTGGATTAATATCATAAATTTCCGAATTTTTACCTGTGTGCCTCATAAATGTTTTATTATGAATTTCTGAATTTTTTATCTGTGTGCCTCTGAATTCTGGTTTTCTGGATAATGTTTTGAATTGTCAGTATTAAAACACAGTGAAGTTTTCTCTAAAAGTTTTATTTAGATCCGTTGTATATTCTTTGAGGCGGGCCACCAAGCTCTCGTATGGCTAATTCTCTGTCACTATTTCACTGGCTGACACAGGTCGAACCCAGAAAAGGGATTTTGACAAAGGAAAAATCTATTTCAGGGGGAAGACCTGTGTCACCCAGTGACCCATCCCTCGTTTTTCCCACCCGGGTGATATACTCAGCTTGGTGGGTGCTAAATTTGGGATGACGTGTCAGTCTCGTGATGACGCCTAGTTTGCGAGCGGGTGAGTATTCTTGGTTACAGGTGTGTAACGGCCCATCCAATTTGGGACTTCGAGAATTGGGAGGTCTGTTGGACGAAGGCCTGTGGTAGTGATAATAGCTCACCCCTTGTGTATATCGACATCTATTTAAGATGAGCGAACTGGAGGTAGTAACTCCAGCATTCTAGATACCTTTTTTCTCTGGTATATGTAGCAATCTTATACCCAGAAATGTGCTAATTGGAACCAATTTCACTGGGTGACACAGGTCTTCCCCAAGAAATAGATTTTTCCTTTGTCAAAATCCCTTTTTTAATGTTATATCAAATCACAACACTCACAGGCATAAAATAGCACAGCTTACACACAAGTGATCTCATTACTACTTTACCCTGCCCTGGAGAATAGGCTTCGTAGCCCATAACGAAGTAATATACATATAGCCTAAGCTGGAAAACTACTGGTTTGTACGTAAAATTTACAATCAAACAAAGAACAGCCTTGCTTAACAATTTATTTAATACTGTTGAGTTCTATGCTACAGCTCATATTCTAAGCTCTTTACCTTATATTTACATGACATTAATTTGGGTGGATGAAGTTAAGATGAAAATGCTTAGATGGATGTGTGGAGTGACAAATATGGATAGGATCAAGAATGAAAGAATAATGGGAACCAATAAAGATGCTGAACTACCACAGAAGGCCCAGGAAAGAAGACTGCAGTGGTATGGCCATGTGGTGGTAAGGGATGAGACATTACCTCCGTAGGGGGGAGAGTGATGCAGATGGAGGTGCCCGGTGGGAAAGCAAGGAAGACCAAAGTGACAGTGGATGGATGCTGTTATTAAAGATCTGAGAGACAAACAATTGTCGAAGGACAATGTGTATGACCGAGCCAGGTGGAGGAAAGGTGTCAAAAACATCGACCTCACACAGAAGCGAGAAAAGATGCAGAAAAAGAAGATTAATTTGGGTAAATCTTGAATACCAACCAATGAAATAAATGATGCCTTTGGATGAGCAGGGTGGCACACAGCGCACAATATTAGCTTAAATAAGCCAGCAGCACACTGAATCACAGAGGTACTAAATAAGTTATAAGTTGACTACTGTAGCCTAATTCTAATAGGCCTAGCCTACTCTTGTCACATTTCAAGCTGACTTTCTAGGCTACCCATCCTGATACTTACTTTAGCCTATTAAAAAAAAACATGGGTAAAACTTGAAACTATTACCGTGGCCTACACACCCTTCTACTGTAGGTTCGGCAACTTCTAGTTTACATGCAAAATGGGCACCGTGTTTTGTACCAGCTGCTTGGGGACAAATGTAAAACAGAAAACAATGACATTAAAAACCCTAAAGAAAAACACGGACAAAAGGTGGTAAATATTCCAGTCAGCAACTGGCAGGAACCAGGCCGCGGTAATAGGTATTACTTGCACGTATTACCAAAACCTGAAGAAATACAGCTCATAACTTCATACCAGTTAAACAACCCTAAACCTACCGTAACCCACCTTATGCACAGCAAAGTCTAATCAAATCCTTAGGCTAACAGATCAACTTTAGTAGAAGGGTCCGCTTATGAAGAAAATGCGGTATTAGGCCTATTTTATAAGTTGCCAATACACAATGTGAAATTGTAATCTAGATTTTTGGAAAGAGCTTTTCATCAAATTATGACTTTTAAGGTAAGACAATATCAGGCCCCCGTCCCCTCCATAACTAATACTACAGCCTAGCCCTGAACACATCAACACCAGCAGCCTAGACCGGCACGTCTCTAGCTGGCCGAGCTCGGCCTACCTTAATTCGCAGCCTGTTCCTTAGGCCTACCGGAAGCAGCCTAGATTTTCACAACTAAGCAAAGCTGCCCTACACACAGCCACATTAAGGCAGGTCGCCCCGAACCAGTTAACAGTTTACACACCCCAAAAAGCTCAAACTGAAACTGAAAAGTCTAGGCTACCCTACCGAAATGACTCAGCCATAAAACCTACCGGATAGGCCTAAGGAAGGGCTAATCCCCTCTCGCCTTTCACCGTATCAAGGTTCACGGTTAGAGACTAGCCCGAAATTATACTCACGTCTGTTACCTTCGGCAGGAGGGACGCCTCGTAACTGAAGGAGGATTGGGTTCGTCTGACCGATCGCCTACACTATCTCTAGAGATAACATGTGTCTTGATAAGACCGGGGGAAATTCACCGGTAAACTGCAGATTTTCTGATCCGGAGACTGGATCACGGCTTTCACACTATCAAGATAAACACCGTTCAACTTGACTCAGGTGGCAGGAAGTAGCCAAACACGTTCGACTTTCGTTCGAAAGCGTCGGCATGGTATGGATTTATCGCTATCTCGCTCTCGTTTTGCCACGTTTCCTAATTTTTTTTTCACATTTTCAATTAGAACATATACATACAACAAACTTTTATAAGATCTGCCACGCATAAGCATTCATGTTAGGTAATTTCAGACATTTATATTCATAGCACCATGAAGCAATAAGCCATTCAAACACAAGTTTGAAATGTACTTCCCTGAGCTCGAGTTTTATGTTAATGAACGAGATTGCCTTGAAGGCCAAGGCCGTAGTAGCGTTGCATGCGCTAGTTGCTATGCTTCGGTTTGAAGAAGAAAAAAATGTTCTATAACCGTTTTTAAAACAATTTACATTTGGTTGTGAAAGTACAAGGTAACACAACCATTACTGCGCGGACTTTTAACATTCATTGATAATCAAAACGAATTCGGTGAAATAAGTGTAAGTCAAGTTTATTTTAAAGACTCCTATGATACCTCCTTGCTTCAAAATCCAAATTATATAGTTCCATACGAATCAGGCTTATTACGTAACGTTACTTATTTGCCCAGGCTTCAAGTGTGCATACATGTTACGTAATCCGTTATTTAATAGGTGTAGCCGCATCAAATTTAACCCTGTTTCTGTGTGTATGTTTACGTAAAGTAAATGTTAATATACATCATCCTCTAAGTGGTTCCACCAGTTCACTGAAATTATATAAAATATTTTGATTCACATTAGTTAAATGTCTTTTTATGTATTAAATTTCTGCCACAGCCACTGTAAACCACTGACCTCCATATCAACGTAATTCAGTTGTATCGTGCACACTAGCGGATCCAGAAAAATTTCATGGGTGGGGCAATAATTTTCATATTATATATATATATATATATATATATATATATATATATATATATATATATATATATATATATATGTGTGTGTGTGTGTGTGTGTGTGTGTGTAATGACAAAATAATAATAACATAAAGAGAAATATAAAAACGGAAAAAATAAGATATAAAAATACAAATTTGAGAAAAATAATAATGTATATATATACAATATATATATATATATATATATATATATATATATATATATATATATATACACAATATATATACATATATATGTTATTATTTTTTCTAAAATTTTCATTATTTCTATATATTTTTTTTTATTTTTTCCCGTTTTTATATTTCTCATTTATGTTATTATTATCTAAATCTTCAATATTATTATTTTGTCATTATTTTTCATGGGGGCACGTACCCAGGTGGCCCCCCTGGATCCGCTAGTGTATATGAGGCAAACACGTGCTTAGTTACTGCAAGCAGAGCGAGTGCGCAGTGGCATTTCTAAAATGCTGACAAACCAAGTGGTAAGCTAAATGATTGACGATGTAGCCCACACACAGATGAATCTGTGTTAATGTCAGTGTAATTCAGGTGAAGTGTTTCTTTTAATGCAGTTGTAAAAACAATTTTTTTTTTTTTTTTGCAAAGTTACTCGTACTTCTAGATCAGCGTAGACTGAGGTTTAAACTCGTCAAAGATGTGTAAAACCGAAATGAACAAATAAAGACGACCCACAAGTCATTTTGTGTCGTGAAAAAAAGGATTCTAGTAATCTTGGACGAGCAAGTGCTTCCATGTGTGATGAAGCGTTACGTGCACGTGAGTGCGTGAGGGTGAACTTAACCGTGATGTGCAGCGCGATCAGTCAAATAAAAAATATGAAGAACAAACACATTTTTCAGTGACGATGGTAAAATAAAGGTCCCCTTTCTTGAGCGTAATTCTGATGTACTGCCAAAAGATACACTGAAAATCCTGAAGCTTTACGAGGGCTACTGTCCTCACCGTCTGGGGAATGTAAATAAACAGGTAGGCTACAGTCTCTCTGAAGATGACAGTAGCCTAGTCCTTGCAAAGCTTAAGGATTATCAGTGTACTTTTTGCAGTACATCAGGATTACACTCAAGAAAGGGGTCCTGTTTTCTCCACCAGTCAAATTTCAGGAGTGGATTAACTAGAGCATCATCAGGTGTCTTTCATTTTCTACACACGGCTGAGACTCCAATACCACTTCTCAGTTGTGATCGCTCTTAACCCATCATCATTTTATCTTCACGTTTCCTTCCCATTCATTCCTTGTCACTTCATTTATTCTATACAAACAATTCATCCGAGCGTCTTACACAACTTTTTTTTTTTACATTTAACATCTACAGTTAATTTCCATACAGCAGAAGTGACTCATCAATCCATTCATACATCTCAATACAGGCTTCCATACACTGGACACTCCTCTTCTCCTCCAGACGTTTTGGAAAGATCCTGTTTTGTGGTTCGCGTTATTTCTCATCTGATCACCATACATTGCATTTACTCCCAAATACCCATAAAAGTAAGATACTGCCATTCTTGCCAAGTCTTTTCTGACATTCATCGCTCCATTTTCTTAGCCAGCTTTCCCACAGCATTAATTAACATTATTAACATTGATCCTCTCTTATAAACACTTTCTAACTCTTTTACCAGCATGCAGTATCTCCTCACCATTACCAACTGACGATGCGTAAGCAACTCCACACTCAGTTCGGAATCTCTTGTTCTAATATCTGAACCTTACTGACTTCCCTCGTCACTCTGTACATGAAAATGTCAAGCAGCTGTGGGAAAACAACACAGCCTTGTTTAGAAGCAGCTTTTACCGGAGACATTCCTCCTCTTACATATTCTCACACGAGCATCACTTTTACCATACAGACTCCTCTTAACGGAGTACCGTATACACGATGCCTTTTCAGGTCCATGTACCCTACAGACATACTTTCAAATAACTGTTTCGTAACAAACACTTGAGTATTACATTTTCTAGCTTGTTTAAAACCATATCGCTTTCCTCTATAAATCTGTCTTACCTTCTCAATAAAACCCTCCACCATTCATTTTCATATATAATCCACCATTCACCTTCACGCATATCCTATATAACTATTAAAATCATCTCTGTCACTTGACTCCTTATATAAAGGAAAAAATTTATAACCATTTCCTGTGTAAACTTTCCTTTATCCAGATATACCATATTCGCCCTGGTCAGTCATTCAGTTGCATTATCACTACTGCACTGCAGCATCTCACATGAAATCCCATCAAGTAACAGTACCTACCGATTTACCAACTTTTGAATTACCTTCCTTACTTATTCAGCAGTCACTTCCATAAATATTCTAAAAAATTTCTAGGAACGACTTCAGTATCTGAATTATTCAGAGTTGCTTCTCTTCTGGCTTCTACTTTGAACAACTCTTCAAAACACTGATGCTATCGACTCATGATTGCATTCTGTCAGAAAGCATCCTTCCGTTTTCACCTTGAATTTTAAGATCACTTTGCTCATTAACCTTTCCCATTAACCCTTTCGGTGCAGATTCTTTCTTTCTCGCTGTGTCCAGTCTATACCTTTACGCAAAGGATTCGTCTGCCCTGCATCTGGACCTCAAATAATCATCCCTATTCCCTTGATCAAATCGTCCATCTTATAATTCCGCCATGCAATTACTTTAGTCTTCTCTACCTGAGAAGCACCTCCTGCTGACACATTTGTCTCACCCTCGAGTTTAAGAATGTTTCATATAATCTCCTTCTGTCTTGGCATCTGTAGCACTGGCCCATTTTCAACTATCTCCTATACTCTGTTCACGCTTTCTAGCACCAACCCATTAATCTATTATCAAGGTTGTGAGGAGATCCGTTCTTGCACAAACTTTGCTTTTGTCTTTTACATAGTAATACAGTTTACTATATTATGGTGGATTTTTATGACACAAACTGTTTTTCACGAGGTTGTGAATTTATTAGCACGCATATTAGTCTTATGCAATTAGTATTGCTATACGAATATGAATAATAGTAAACAATATAAGTACTGTATATCTCAGGACCCACTAAGGGAATATTATCGATCTGACAAGAGAGCTTTAAGAAAAATACGAGGACTCAGATAACATGATGGACTGAGAATAATACCATATGGAAAAAAAGTTAAGTATACCTTAGTTTAACCAGACCACTGAGCTGGTTAACAGCTCTCCTAGGGCTGGCCTGAAGGATTAGATTTATTTTACGTGCCTAAAAACCAACTAGTTACCCAGCAACGGGACCTACAGCTTATTGTGGAATCCGAACCACATTATGATGAGAAATGAATTTCTATCACCAGAAATAAATTCCTCTAATTCTTCATTGGCCGGTCGGAGAGCCGAACGCTGGGCCAACAGCATGCTAGCCGAGAGCTCTACCCTCCCCTCAAATGAAGAACCACCGTAGGGAAAATGGCAGAATTCCACATGCAGATAAGATCATGATGAAGGGGAGACAGAGATGGCTTAGGCATGTCATTCACACCACCCCAGGGAGAATAAGTGACAGAGTCAGTGCTGTTTGAACCAGAACTGTAAAGCAGAAGAGGCTGGATATAAGTGGAGAGCTGTGGAAGTGAAAGCACAGGCAAGACATTAGTGGCATGATTTAGGGCCCTTTCAAACGGAAAGGCATTGGAAGCAATGACACCTATATAAAAACAAATGTATATATATATATATATATATATATATATATATATATATATATATATATATATATATATATATATATATATATATATATATATATATATATACCAGGTGTTGTTTCGAAATTAGAGGCCCCCCTCCATGGAACAAATGGAAAGTTATGAAGTTTTCTGTTATAGCCTATCTCCAAGTACATTATTTTAAGTTTCTATTAAGCTATTTTTCATTTGACATTTCTTGTATTTTCAGACTGAGTGACGGAGTTAGATACAGCCGTGGCTAACAACTCGGAGGAAATCAGAGTGATTGACTGAATCCGGGCTGTAACCTTCAGAGAGGCCAGGGATGCTGGTGCATCCTTCATTTCACGTTCGTGGATAGATAAATACATTAAAAGAGATGAATCCTTTGTTAAAAGAGACTGGAACAAAAACCCATATGACTGTCACCGCAAAAAGAGTGAGAATCTTGGAAGGCCTGAAGTCTTTTCTCAGGAGTCAAAAGACATCATAGCTGAGGCAGTGGGTAGACCAAGAAAGTCTTTGCGTAAATTGGTGCTTGAACTAGAAACAAAAAGGGGAAAGAAGGGAAGCTATAGTGCTGTATATCGTGAGTTGAAAAAATCTGGTATCAAGCCATTTCATGTTATCAGCAATCCCAACACCACTCAGCAACAGAGAGAAGACCGTGCACGGTTTTGTGGTTCGTTTCTTAAAGATTGGGATGAAGCTGACTTTCTCCATGTTGCCGCATCAGATGAATTCTTCATTGACACAGTCTGGAAGCCAAATCATAAAAATGACATCATTTGGGCTGCAAAGTTAGATGATATCAGCGATGATGTGCGCTATCGCCAAGTTATGAAATTTCCTGAATGTTTGAGAATTTTTCTCTGTTTCACAGCTAGACGGTTAATGTGGATCATCAAAGAAAAAGGACAGTCATGGAATGGCGAATACTTCAGAGAAACTGTGCTTACTGGTGGAGTATTTCCTTTCCTCAAAGATCCTAAAAATGTGTTAGCTGTTAAAGAAGTCACATTTTTGCATGATGAGGCACCATGTTTCAAGGCTCTTCAGACACAGGAGCTGCTTCGAAACAGTGGTGTCAATTTCTTCTCGTCAAGTAAATTTCCAGGTAGCTTCCCTGACCTTAATGTGTGTGAAAACATTGGTAGTATCTTAAAGGATCGTGTTGAAGCGCGCACAGTGAACTATAATGGTATACAAAGCCTCGACGACCTGCGAAGAGAGGTGATCGAAGTGCTCAGGGAAATGGAGTTTGAGTCTCAGCTTTTTTGCGATTTGCTGAAATCATACCCCTCAAGAATGCTAGGCTGTGGTACAGGGAGATGGAGGCCACACAAAATATTAAATACTCAGAGAGAAACTTAAATAAATACCTGTTCTGAATTACTTTTGTTTTTGTCCATATCAATTTTAGTTTATGCTGTAGAGGGGGGGGGGGCTCTAATTTCGAAACACCCTGCATATAATGTGTGTGTGTGTGTATTTGAGACCCTTTTGTGTTACTCGACGTTGGAGGCGATGATGATGATGATGATGATGGTGATTTATATAAACACGCGTATTAGTGTGTGTAATAAAAATCCACAATTATATAGTGAACTATTACTAAGTAAAAGACATTGTACCACTTACCATAAATAGGAAAAAATTAATAGCAGTGCATTATACAATATATCACTGGAAAATTGCTTTACAGTAATTTCACATAAATTATATATCTGCTCTTTTGTTTTGGTAAATCCTTTTTTGCACTAGAATATTGAAATGTTTACTTTCAGCTGACTACCGCACAGTTTTTAGACGCTTTGTTTTTGTAACTTTCTGTTCAAACGTATTACGATAACGTACAACAGCTATTCATATTCAAAATGACGTCAAAGTTAATACCCTAACGTGAAAGACCCATTCAAAAATATATATATATTGCTTAAGGAGTTATCAACAAGGATTTAAACAAATGTTTGCTTCTTTTTCTTTATGTTTCACTGCCCAATAACTAGAATTCTTAGCAATAATCTATTTGTCATTTGATATAAAACTTACTGCAGTTTGCTGATTTAAAAAAAATTGAACTCCCTATCAAACTTTATTTTTGGCGAATATTTATTTATTGCAAAATACAGATTTTTTTTTGCTAACTCGTGATTTTGATCATTTACGTTTGTTATTTTGAATATATTCAGATACAGTACAACTGGACAAGTCTCGCTAAATGAAAACAAGGTCAGTGAGAGTTTGATGGTATGTCTTCTTCTTCTTCTTCTTCTTCTTCTTCTTCTTCTTCTTCTTCTTCTTCTTATTATTATTATTATTATTATTATTATTATTAATATTATTATTATTATTATTATTATTATTATTATGAATAGTAAAAATATATGAGTGTCCTGTAAAGTGAGTATACAGAAGGTAGGCAGCCATTTGTCGGTGTTTTGCATGTAATCTAATTTTATAGGCGCGTATAAAGGGATAACTATATTTGGTGCCTTACACTCCAACACCTTCAAAAACATAACAGACACCTCACACGTCTCGAACTGTCAACCTACTCGCCCAGTTCTCCTCGCTGCTGGCAGAAAGGGAGCTGGGGATTTGGTAACATGTACACATTCGCTACCGGGGTCTAGGCGATGTCAGGCAGGGCAGCCGATCGAGGCTACGGCCTACCCCACCGCCAAATCAAAGTCCTTCAAAAGAAGGCATCGTGCTTACCCCATATAATAATGGGAAAAATGCACGTTAAATAAAAAGAAATGGGAGAGGGAAAATCAGAACATGACAACAATTTTGCACTGAGTAAAATCAAGTACTTCCAGAAAAGGCAAAATGAACGGACAAAATAAATTTCTTTGTGTTCCTCGGGTTCGACAAAAGCAAATAAAGGATATACGAAATAAATATCCCGTTGAAAGATAAATTTTAATTTAAAATGAGCAATTAAAACTGTAAATATTTCCTGAAAAGATCTGAAAAGGTTAAATAAACGGACAAAGTCAACTTCTTTGTGGTCCTCAGGTTCATTAAAAGCAAGGAAAGGATGCATGAAGCAAAGATCCCGTTGAAAGATAGAATACTTTAATTTAAAATGAATAATTAAAACAGTAAATATTTTATAACAAGATTCTAGCTGTGTAGCGACGGACAAAGAATGGTTTCCCGATACGAGAAAATTTAACAAATTTATTTACTGAAAATAATGAAATCTCTCCCTCTCTCTCTCTTAATTTTTATATGGCCATGTGCTGTGCAATAAATACAGTAATAATGAATGTGCAGGTTTTCACTTACCATAGTCAGTGCTCCGTATAGAATAGGTTTCCAATAAATAAAAATAGACGCGAAAATACCGTAGACTTATTTAAAGGCTTCAGACAGCATCATTTGCTAATCTACGAATCAATTCATTGGTAATTGTTTTAGTAGTTACTCAATGAATTCATTCTATTGTTCATTATTTAATCTTATACCATAAAAATATTATTATAAATAACCTGTTAAATGAAAAAATATACGAATGAAATTCTCATAGATATTTTTTCAACCTTTGAACATAGATTCTGCGCAGAATCGATAGAATATGCATCGTACCTTTTAACAATGCGAATTATTTTTTTATCTGTTCTTTATATGTATAAATATGTCCTTTACGAAAGGTCAATGGACGTTGGCAAAAGGAAAAGGAAATACAAGTGGGGACGTGAATTTCTGTTTCTCATTTGGCTTTTTTTTTTTAAAGAGCTTTCCAACGCTAGTTTTACAATTGACTTATGAAGTGGGAATGCTTGGATGCACGTTGACCTTTGTTCCTTGTTTTTTCCTTCCTTTCATTCCTTTACTAATCGCTTTTCTTTTTTCTCCTTTTTCTTCTTGATAACAACGTAATCCTGAAGGTTACATAAAAATCCAAACGCCAAAGTTCGCACAAAGGAGATTTCATATAATAATAATAATAATAATAATAATAATAATAATAATAATAATATAATAATAATAATAATGTTGGTGATAGTGGTAGAAATAATAATCCATCATATGGCTTGCTCTCTTCCGTTTAAAACGGGCCGCTTCAGAAGCAAGAGCTGATGTTGGCATAAGACCAGCTCAGTCAGCAATAACTCGTTTCTCCTCAGAGGACTGGTCCGAGTCCTGACGTTCACACTAGGCACTTATTCACTTCAGCACCTTACTATCACTAACGAGCCGCCATTGCACACTCACCTGTGCTGGCAAGAGGCTTAACCTATTCAAAGTCCCTACCTCTCTCTTGGTTGTCAATTCCAGAGGTCCACATGAGGACTCTTCAGCACATTGACATTACTTATGGGTCACCAGTCGTGCACAGGCGTTTGCTGGCATAAGGATGGCTTAGTTTATATAAGGATGGTTTAGTTTGTACCAACCAACCTCGGTGATATGCAATATCATTATTACTTTCATCTTGCTATTATATGCTTAAATATAAGATTGTAATATGTACCATAGATGAATAAAACTTTAGCATTACTGCCGGATCATTCGAGTTGTTTTTCATAAGTACTTTTGCCTCATGAAAAAATACTACTTCAGAAACAAATTTAGAAAGGCACTAAATTCAAAGATTTACTGTTTCCGAAGTAATTTTTCTACTGTTCACCCGCCAAGAGAGTTGGATCACTCTGAACGGTTGGCATCCCTGGGCACGAAGTAAACACAGAATACAAGAACTCTTAAATGCGCAAGGATGAATTTCGTGACAATAGTTTTGAGTTTTCCTTGCATACATTCGCAGATGTCTCCTTTTTTGTCATGGTATATAATACAAAACGGCAAACATGACTTTAAATGACGTTGGTAACTACTGGCGACGGCATATAATTCCATTCAAAATAAATTCGGTTTTATCAAAAGTAAATTCCACAGACGTGTAAAGTCACGCTTCAAACTGGCTCATAATCAGTACGTTCGTGTAGGAAACAACGAGCTTTATAACGTTTCAAAATAACAAAGGGCGGAGTGACGTGTGACGTCACGAAATCAGCTGTTGCTCTCTCTCTCTCTCTCTCTCTCTCTCCCTCGTCGGAGGATTCTCTCCCGCGTCATGGCAGAGTCGTAAACACAACGTCAGTTTGAGTTGAGCAGTGACCGCGAGAGGATCTCTGTATAATCGCCCCATCCTCATATTGTCATTTGTCATGTGAAAGTCAAGTTTATAGTACATTGCAAGTGAAGCAACGGTATTATGAATGTCGTATCTACGGCGTAGTGTTATGTGATGTGATTTTTTTTTATTTTATTTTTTTTGGAAGTGGTGATCCCGAGGGCGAAAGGCGCCTTTAGCCTCATGTTCAGGGGCCTGCGTTCGATCGACAGGTACACTCGCGAACTGTTCCATTCAGAAACGGATACTTGTAAGAGACCCTACAGTACTCTAGGGTGTCAGCCGGACTCAACCGCGACGTACAACTGGATTTATCGCTCTTCGGGGGCGAGTATGCCTCCCTTGGTCAACTCCCTAGACCTGATGGGATCCTCGTCCCCTGATGGCCAAGTCAAAGCCAAGCTCAAGTGTGTCTTGGTAGGCGACGGGTCGGTAGGCAAGACTTCCTTGGTCGTTTCGTACACCACCAATGGCTATCCGACGGAATACGTCCCCACGGCTTTCGACAACTACAACGGTAAGTGGCTTCTCTGAGAGGCTTAGTTCCTGTAGTCCTAGCGGTAGCGGAGTGAAAATTTACGTTGACCAGAAGCTAAGCCAGGATATTTGGTCGGAAGCCCAGGATGATACCGGTAGGCCTATCGATGTGGCTAACGTTCAGGTAACCAACCAGAGGGCCTGTTTACTCTGCCCCGGCAGGTGTTGGACTGTTGGGTCTCCTCGGTTCCTCTCTATTTCTGATCGGTTGGTTAAGTTTAGCTGGAAACGTCCAGTGTCAACGAATAGTTGAAAAGACCTTTAGGCCTAGTCAGGAACCCTGGGGGCAGCATACAAGAAAGAATTCGGGGATAATTGTTATTAGTTACAGAAACGTCATGTTTCTTAGTTTCATGAATCAATACGGCGTTAATGTTGACATGCCATTCTTATATCCTTGTAGTCTCATGATTAATAGGTAGGTTATTTTTTTGTGAAAAAGTGTAATTCACATACTCTCTCCCTCTCTCAAGCGACAAGATTTTTGCACTTTTGTACGGCTGACTTTGAGGTTGCTGCTGCTTCCAGATTATGATAGTCCAGATTACAAGTCGGTCATTCCCAAGATTTGGTAGTTTTAGTTACCTATTTACAAAGTTTTGTACTTATATGCCATGTGAATTTTTGTTAACTGCAGCGATGAACTTGGTTACAACGCGTATCATCAGTCCATAATGCATTTTAATCAACGTTGGTAATAGGCCTATTGGAGGTACAACGGTTAGGCATCGATAGGTCTACAAAAAAAAAAAAAAATCCCCATTTGCGTTTCATATTTATCTACTTATTGTTCACGCTTGACTAACGTATGGGAGGTTTGAAACTGGAGTGTCATTTTTTATTTTCTAGTATAAATTTATTTCTCCCAATTTTTTTTAAATGCGTACAGAGGGACTGAATGATCCAGTATACGCAATGCATTTAAAGCTCAAGTACAGTTGTTATTATTATTATTATTATTATTATTATTATTATTATTATAAGTTAAGATATTCACGTATTATTCAC
This sequence comes from Macrobrachium rosenbergii, assembly GCF_040412425.1. Taxonomy (NCBI): domain Eukaryota; kingdom Metazoa; phylum Arthropoda; class Malacostraca; order Decapoda; family Palaemonidae; genus Macrobrachium; species Macrobrachium rosenbergii. The sequence continues at coordinate 16,438,933 of NC_089756.1, forward strand.
TGCTAGGATTCCTCTTGGTAATAGCTTCTGTTTTTCTATATATGGTGTGAGGGAATGAGAAAAATACTATTTCCGGCGAGCAGTCCCTGTGCATTAATATTGAACTGTATCTGTCTTTTCAAGAAATGTTTGATGACTCCAAAATGCAAGACATCCAAAGACGATAATGAGCTGGATTGCACCGATTCCTTTTCCAAGTATAGATAATCGTTTAAAGAAAATCTTTGTTACTTGATGTGATAAGTAAAAGTGGAATGCTTCCTGAATAATGTTTCCCCGTAACCACACGGCCGTGTCTTCGCTTTTCCCAATAGCTAAACCACTTGCAACTGCCTTCTTGCTGACTGCCTCAATAAAATTCCCTGGTTTAAAATGTTGGACTGAAAAGTATTGTGCATCTAAAAATGGACAGTTCTTCGCCGCCTATAGTCATTGTTTTGTCTTATGCAAATTAGAACGTGACGAATTAAGGCCGAATACCTTGTGCACACGACTGTCGATTTTGTTTGGCGTCTTGTTTCTTTTACTGATTTTTTTTTCTTTTGCTACTAAAAGTAACTAGGAAGGGTATGGCCTTTCCGATTATAGAGTTTGTCGTACTTTGTGGGCCAAGTCATGATAGTTGACTTGCTAGAGCGAATAAAACGAAATTCTAAATATCTTGTCCAGACTGTATTTACTGTTCGGTTAAAAACGCGTGTTTCTGAAGAATCAATATGTGAGTACATATTGCAGAATGTCATTTGAAAGCAAAAAAACTGTTCTAAGGATTTTGGAGAAATTATTTAAACTGTAAATCCCTTTAGATGCTCCTTCTTAGTGTCAGCGATGCCTTTACGTTTTTGTATTTGTTTCTGATAAGAAACCTCTTTCAGATAATTAAACTTTAGTCAAGGAATTGTTCTCCGCGTGGTTTGTGTGATGCATAAAACAAGGTTAGAGGGAAACTCCCCCTCCCCCCGCCCTCTCTCTCTCTCTCTCTCTCTCTCTCTCTCTCTCTCTCTCTCTCTCTCTCTCTCTCTCTCTCTCTCTCCCCAAAACAACGTTTTATGTTCGAGTATATCAAGTAACATTGAATGCCGCTAGTTAATTTCTTTGATATTCGATGAGTCCCGACACCTAACTTAACGATCATCAGTTTATTAATGGTTTGAGTGGTTGTGTGTGAAGGTGTAAGGAGAAGTTTCGGTTGTGGAGGGGAGGAGGGGGGGATGTTGGTAATGCCAAATAATTGCAAACTGGCAACTCTTCCAGCTGCAGGCTGGCCGATGGAGGGACGGCTTGACTACTTTCAGGGTCAGGCTACCTCCCTTTGGCATGAGCACTTCTTTCTTTTGATAAATTCTCTCTCTCTCTCTCTCTCTCTCTCTCTCGTACAGTTAAAGAGCAGACAATTATTGTTAGCTCCCTTTGGCATGAGCATTTCTTACTTTTGATTAACTCCTCTCTCTCTCTTACAGTTAAAGAGCAAACAATTATTGTTACTCTTCAGAGACTTGAATAACGATGTAACCTGCTTTTATGGGCTTTTGAATCGGCGTTCACGTCCATAAAATTCGATCTTTCTCGTGTACCTGTTTATCGTTTGGGTATTGGAACTTTTGTTTTTCAGGATTTTGTTGTCTGTTGCAGATTAAGACTGTGTGTGTGTAAGTTTCTGTGAGGAGATAACTTCTCCGTTTTCTGTGAGATTGTGCTAAGTCACAAAAAGGCCAAATTTCTGAAGCTCATCTAGCAGGAAGTTCACTCGTGTAGGGCAAGAATCCCTACCTTTGAGAAGTGTTGTGGTGGCAGTTATGCTTCAGGGGTCACAGACTGTGTCCACCACCTCGCTAGTGGATGCCTTATTTCATAGCAGTCTATAAAGTGATGGGTCATTTTATAGACTATATATATATATATATATATATATATATATATATATATATATATATATATATATATATATATATATATATACCCAGAATGTCCTCTTAACTTTCTCGAATTCTTAGAACTTTTTGGATACACTAGCCAGTACAAAGCCTTAGATCCATATGGTCAGGTCGGCAACGTGACCTAGTGCTGATACTCGGGATGTTGGGTACCTACTACCCGACATCAGAATTTACTTCATATTTCTTGTATGTGGATCTAAGGCTGTGTAGTGACAAGCATATCCAAAAAGTGAGAAGAATTCGGGAAGTTAAGAGGGCATTGTGGCTATTACAGTTACATACGTATCAGGTAAAAAGTTACCAGTAGGCTATATATATAGGCTATATATATATATATATATATATATATATATATATATATATATATATATATATATATATATATACACATACATACATACATACATACATACATACACAAACAGCCAAGTTACATACTGATTAAAATGCTTGAATATTCTTTAAATGATTCATCTTAGCCTGTATCGATAACCAGTCCATGTAAGCTATCCTACAGTATAATCCTTTGGCCTGTTATTATTCTTATGAGTAGTCGGGTCCTTCGTTCTAGCAACCCATCGTCGCCAGGGCCTATAACCATACATATTCATATTTTCTCCATACTGAACAGACCCAGAAAGGAACTTGGCAACTCGAACCATACTAGGTCACAGAGATAAAAGTGTTCATGAATTTTACTTCTTCCGTGATGACAAGCCTACGTTTAGGGGTAGGTTAAATGATCCAGGAAATTCTGAAGATTGAAGGAAATTCCAAACTCTGATGAAAGTTAACGGTATAAAGAACTGACCAAATCAGATGATTCAATGTCAGATTGCTGTACTTACAGTACTACTTACGTTAAATACACACACACATATATTATATATATAATATATATATATATATATATATATATATATATATATATATATATATATATATATATATATATATATATATATATATGCGTATGTATTTAACGTAAGCAGTAAATACAGCAATCTGCGACATTGAATCATCTGATTTGTCAGTTCTTCATACCATTAGCTTTCAGAGTTTGGAATTTCCTTCAATCTTCAGAACTTCCTGGATCATTTAACCTACCCCTATATAAAACGTAGGCTTGTCATCACTGAAGAAGTAAAATTCATGAACACTTTTATCTCTGTGACCTAGTATGGTTCGAGTTGCCAAGTTCCTTTCTGGGTCCGTTCAGTATGGAGAAAATATGAATATGTATGGTTATAGGCCCTGGCGACGATGGGTTGCTAGAGCGAAGAAGGACCCGACTACTCGTAAGAATAATAACAGGCCAAAGGATTATACTGTAGGGTAGCTTACATGAACTGGTTATCGATACAGGCTAAGATGAATCATTTAAAGAATATTCAAGCAGTTTAATCAGTATGTAACCCGTGAAATGTCACTTATGCGACATCCTTTTACTTGGCTGTTTGTCGTGTCTATCAGCATAATGAAACAGGATGGAAGCATCAGCAATATGATTTGCTTGTACAGCTCTGTTTCCGCTCTCTTGAAAATGCCCTTAGCTCCGGGACCTTTAGGAGAGAGACCTTTAGGAGATCTTTGATTCAAACGTTGTGAAGAGAGTTGTTATGTTTTTAGAAGGTCAGGAGTTGCGAAATACAACGCTGTTGCAGTGTAACCCATTTGTTATTTGTGAATCTGATGTTTGTGTAGATTTTGTTCAAGCATTTGCGCTGGTCGAATAATTAGCTTCTGTTGTTTAGCCACTGTGTTATTATTATTCGTTTTGGCCAAGAATAAAGTCTGATCTTTAGTCCTGCAAATGCTATGTTAACTTTTGAGAGGTCTCTGTAAGTGGAATTGGTGTTTGAAAAATCTGTCAAATTCTTAAGTTTTTTTTTTTTTCTGTGAAGCTTACGATGGTCCAGGCAAAAACTAGTTTGATTCCTTCCATATCTAGTCTTGTCACCATCAAGTATTTTATATGTCTTATTTGTGTCCCTTTTAACTATCGTATTTTATACTTGTACATTGCATCATTCATTTTAATTGCAAAATGCATATATACAGTAGCTTTATACCCCTACATATTTTATCATGTACCACGAGTATTTATATATGGATTTTTTTGCCACTGATACATTCTCTTGGTTGTGAAAGAATGATTAGTAAGAAAATAGTCGTCTTGTGTCATGGCAAAGTGGATTTGATAAAACGCTACCCTATTGATCCGACGCTTCAAAAAAAAAAAAAAAAAAAAATATTAACAAGGATTAGATTCCGCGTTTTGTGTCATGCTCCGTGATTGGACAGGTCGTTGACGTCATATGGCGACTGGATGAAGAGAAGATTAGTTTTTTCTTTTTTATTGCTCGAATTTTTGGGAAGATTAGGTTTTTCTTTTTTATTGCTCGAATTTTTGGTCTTGTTCGGGTACAGAAGTGGGACAACCTAATCGATGTAGGTTTTGTTACGTTTTAATTATTTGCCTCTACAACTCTTTTTCGGCCTGGTAATGTTAATTTCGATGGGAATGGGTTTAGAAGGGTTAACGGACTGCTCAGGAGTAAGAGCCTATGCTGGCATAAGGCCTAAGGCCATCATAATCGAGGAACATCAATGAAAGGGCTGTGTGCAGAGATCATTTCTGTGTACAGTTACATTTCTTACTGGGGTGTTTACTTTCATTCCTTTTCCTGTACCTCCGTTCATATTTTCCTTCTTCTATCTTACTTTCCACCCTCTCCCAACAATCGTTCATAGTGCAACTGCGAGGTTTTTCTCCAGTTACACCTTTCAAACCTTTTATTCTCTCAATTTCCCTTTCAGCTCTGAATGACCTCGTAGGTCCCAGCGCTTGGCCTTTGGCCTAAATGCTATATTCTGTCATTGTTCATTACCACAGTCAAGCAAAAATCGAGTCTATGTATGTGTGTGTTCTTAGGGATTTATGTCTGTGTGTGCGTTTTATTTGTGTCTGGTGTGGGTGTTGGCGTCCCTTCACGGATCAGCGGGCATCGGCCACAGAGAGCCGTTGCAAGAAGTCATTCCAGGATCCTGCTTATCCAAGGGGCTCTAACGCCCCCCCCCCTCCATACAGTACGCTTTATGAACCCCGCTTGTATTTCCATCCGTGTATTCTTTATAACCTGCCTTTAGTTATGTGCGTTTTTAGGATTTGCGTAAACCTTGAAAGCGTCAGTTTTTACATGCAGATGTTCAACATTTCCTCGAAGAATCTCTCTCTCTCTCTCTCTCTCTCTCTCTCTCTCTCTCTCTCTCTCTCTCTCTCTCTCTCTCGGATACTGTTAACTTCGGAAAGTCTGGGTATGATAAAAAAAATTATGGTTTCGTTACAGTATTTCATTTTATTTTGTCATGAATTTTTAAGAAGTAAGGTATGGGTATCCGCCCATCTTGCCCAGTGTCTTTCATTTAAGCCTGCTCGATTATTTGAAATATAGGCTATATATATATATATATATATATATATATATATATATATATATATATATATATATATATATAATTTATACACACACACATATATAGGCTATAGGCTATATATAATACAGAGAGAGAGAGAGGAGTCCTAGGTATATACCGTAAAAACTAATCCAGTGAAGGTACTTGCAAATAAAATTTATTTACTTATATTTAACTTGCAGTGAACTAGACACCCACGACTAAGCATTCCTTGCACATAATTTGAAATGAAGTATAGATTCTGTATTTACTCGGCAGAATTGAAGGTAGCTTAAAGCATTATTGTGTTCAATGCCTTCTTGGAAGAATTTGATAGACCTGTGGTTGAACTGCCTTACCTCTCTCTGATCAGGTGTATAACGGTGAAGTCTGGCAGACAGCCTACAGCCAGGGGATCGTTGGCTGTGTATCAGTGGAAAGTAATTGCTACTCGTAGACGATGCCTGGAGTGGATTTCATTATAAAAATAGTTGAAGCAAGGTATTGGGTACCTGGAGTGTGGACGGTAGTTCACTTTAATTAGATATGCTGCCAGCCCTTCCGTGATTGACGGCATTGAGAGTTCTGTGGGTCGCATAGGCTACTTGTACTAGCCTATACCTATCTTGCGTTTGCTTATTCGACCTGTATTGCTGTAATATCAGGGATATTTTATGTTGCTTTTTTACTTCAGTTTTTTCTTTGGTGGTTAGCCTACTCAAGTTTATGTAGTTCTTTTTTTAATGCCTCATGTGTAGTATTCCGTTTAGCTGGCCTTTTTTGTTATATGAAACCAATCGATAAAAGGTAAAGTGCAAGTGCAGAGAGAGAGAGAGAGAGAGAGAGAGAGAGAGAGAGAGAGAGAGAGAGAGAGAGAGAGAGAGAATTTGTAGCTGATGAATCCCTGGGATCGTGTAAACTGACATTTCTGAAGGCGAAGTTTTGTGTTCAGGACCTTTCACCTAACAATTTGTATTTATCGTTCCTTTTACCCATATGTTAATCAGTCCATCTTTGCTTATGGAAGTCTCTCTCTCTCTCTCTCTCTCTCTCTCTCTCTCTCTCTCTCTCTCTCTCTCTCTCTCGGGGAAATGTTAAATACCGGTGCACCATTGCCAGAAAATTGGCTAAGTCACCTTGATTATCATAATCTGAGGTTGAAAATTTTACGGTTATTATATCAGGTTATACAGGACTGTTCTGGGAGAGGATATTTTCCTATGTTAAGCAAGATTGGATAGTTAGAAAGTCAGCAATGTACGTAGCCTAATGAATTAATATTTGTGGAGTTTTTCTTCAATACTGCATACGGACGATTCTGTATAGATGGTGTTTAAAGGCCTGCGTTCCTATAATGTACCCCTCTAAGTAAGGACAATCGTTGAATTCTTTTTAAAGTCTTAATATCAATGCTAGTTTTATTATTGCTATTAGTAATTTCATTGGTCATTGTTATTAATAAAATATTCGTAAAAATGACTGAACTTGCCAGTACCGACGCCTAATTAGTTTTTTGTTTCCTGTAAATTGAGATTAAAGTGGGACTCGCATAATTCGATTCTTTCTCACCTTGGACATAACGAACTCTCTTGTAAAAGGACCATCGTTGGTTTCGAAGGGAAAAGTCTGAATGAGGAGAAATTCCTTTGTGGTTTGCAACCAGTGAGAGAGAGAGAGAGAGAGAGAGAGAGAGAGAGAGAGAGAGAGAGAGTTGTATGTTTGTTCCCGCTCCTACGTGTGTATGCTTGCCTGTATGTGAACGAGTGCTTTAAGGTTTCGAGAGAAAGGAATTCGATAGTAATTTCCCAATGTTCATTGCCAAAGAGACGATTTCTGTCGTAATGTTTTCAAGATTGCGTCATGGTAATGATCTGGTTTTGTATCATTTGCAGTGGTTTCA
>NC_089756.1:16453725-16478725 GCF_040412425.1 Macrobrachium rosenbergii
TGTACTGTTTACACGTAGTAAACAGAATTTACATATGAAGACGAACCCGTTAACTTTTAACTGTTAACTTGTATGTGTTCTTAAAATAAAGATATAAAATACGAAAATAAATAATGCTTGTGTTATTTTTGATATCTTGATGTCGATGGTTGTAGTTAATACTTCATATTTAAGAAAAAACGACACAAATTAACGATAATGGATGGAATTATTCCTGTAACTAAACTTGAAGGGCGCGTTAATTCATTTTTGGCTTATCAAAAATTTTTATAAATCGCGCTGTTGATTTTTCGCTATCGCTTGAAACACGTTGACTGTTATTATTATTTCAAGTTCGGTCTCAGCAAATTATGTTAATGAACTCGACTTTAAATGTGACAGGTCAGATGATTCGGGAAACACAGAGGAGCAGAACTCCGCAGTCTCGAAATGTACGCTGTGTTTTGGCGTTTCGTGTGTTTTGCGCATCGTTGTTGAACCTAACCGAAGTTAATCTGACCAGACCAGATAGTAAATCTAATGAACACGAGAAGAATTTTTTTTAGTATATATTGTGCAAGGAAGAGAAGAAATTTTTGTTAATATATATTGTACAAGGAAGGGAAGAAATTGTTGTTGATATATATTGTGCAAGGAAGAAAAGAAATTTTTGTTAATATGTACACGGAAGAGAAGAAATTTTTTGTTAACATATATTGTACAAGGAGGGGAAGAAATTTTTGCTAGTATATGCAGAAGGAAAAGGAATTTTTCTTTATTATACACAAGAGAGAGAAGAAATCTTTGCTAGTATATAGAAGGAAGAGAAGAAATGTTGATTAGTGTATATAACGAAAAGAGCAAACTTTTTTTTAGTATGTAAAATGAAGAGAAGAAATTTTTTGTTAGTATAGATAGATATAAAATATGTGTATATTATATATACACATTTTATGTGTATATATAGACAAGGGAGAGAAGAAACCCGAAGAAACTTTTGTTAGGCAAAATACAAGTGATAGACGGACCAAGTCATCTGTGTAATTCAAGGCAGCAGATAAGCGAAATGTCGTGACCATAATGCGTGCAATATAGCTGGTCAGAAACACGTTTAAGACACGTCTGCCTTGAGAGAACGCGAGGAACCTCGTCATGCAAAGTCGAGTCCCGATTTATGTCTGCATTTAGGTCTTCCCTGTGATTGGCATGTTCTTGATGGTTTGTATTTAAGTTTTCATCTTTAGGTATGTTTATTTTTGTCAGTTTCGCCTAAGTTTTTATCTTGACTTCAGTTTAACGTTAGTTCTAATCTTTGGGTATGTTTACTTTTGTTATTTTCAAGTGAGTTTGTCCCGTAGGGGGATAATGCCGTCGGTGCACCTCACGTGGTGCACTGTAGGCAATGCTTAAGGGTCTTTGCAGCGTCCCTTCGGCCCCTAGCTGCAGCCTCTCTCATTTCTTTTACTTTACCTCTGTTCGTAATCTCTTTCTTCCATCTGACTTTCCACCCTCGCTAAAAATGATCTCCTAGTGCAACTGCTTTGAGGTTTTCCTCCGGTTACACCCCTCAAACCTTCTCACTGTCAGTTTCCCTTTCAGTGCTGAATGACCTCATAGATCCTAGCGCTTTGCCTTTGACCTAAATTCTGTATTCTATTCTATTTTGTTTTGTTGAAGTGAGTTTAATCTCGGCTTTAGTTTAGCGCGTATGTATTTGAAGATTTTTTTAAAATAATTTTTTTGAAAATCACTTTTTAGTTTGTTGCCCGTAGGAATATTATTTTCATTGAAATTTAGTTTTCATTTTGTTAAGGCATTTCTATTGGTGCCATGAATTTCTTTTTCAGTAATCGTGTTGATACGCAGTGAATACTTTAAGAATTACATTAATTTTTATGCAATCATTCATGTGTTTGTACGTCGTGATGTTTGTTAGTAATTGCCAGGTACTCATGTAGAGCATTCCCAAGAGAAATAGACAGTACCTTATTCTCTAGTTGTTGCGTAATGGTGGGTTGATGTGACAAAGAGACCATTTTCTCTCGTCATGGTTCATTAATATGAATTAGCAGAGAGAGAGAGAGAGAGAGAGAGAGAGAGAGAGAGAGAGAGAGAGAGAGAGAGAGAGACTATTTCTCGCAGTAGTCCTATAATATGAGAGAGAGAGAGAGAGAGAGAGAGAGAGAGAGAGAGAGAGAGAGAGAGAGAGAGAGATTGTCTCATGCACTGGTTCAATAATACGAATTGCATAATGAGTGGTGTGCATCATCCCATGACCTTCAGGAGTCAACAGTGCAACTCCTGCTTTTGTTGTTGTTGTTGATGTGGCAAATGACGGTTTTTGTTCCGTCTCTGTCGTAATTGGTGGCGTTTTGGCGAAACTCCTGCGTTCTTGCGTGCTGCGGTGTCAGCGCGATCTTCTCTTGTTTTTGGGGTTGACATTTTAATCTTTTCAGGAAGTTAGCCGGAGATTTACTCGCGATTTTTAGTAGAGATCTTTTATTTTCAATTTTTAAACAAGGTTGGAAACATTGCCTCTGAATGCTAATTAGACCACAAGACCTAAAGTTGCTTTTTCTAGTTGTTTACAAGTTTGGCGATACTGTTTACAAACGTTTTTACAAGTCTGCGATACTGTTTACAAATGTCACGTTAAAATACGACCATTTTTTGTATCTGTTTTCCATTTTTAAACATGTCTGGAGACATTTCCTAGGAGTGCCAATTAAACCACAAGCACAGCAATTGCCCTTCCTACTTTTTACATGTCTGAAGATACTGTTTACAAATGTCAAGTTAAACTACAAGTATGTATGTATAATAACACTGGAATAGTTGGGCTTGCATAACTTCTTTTTTTGTGGGATTCCTATAGCTTCTTGTATTTTTTGTTGCTGGTTTGGCGGTATCGCATGCAAATGTCAAGTTAAACAAGAAGTATCCCGACGAATTAAGACTGGATTAGATGTGTTTGATCGTCGATTCCTCGAAAACACGTTTTTATTGCTGGCCCGAGGAGATACCAGTGCGATTTGTTCTTTAATGATTCTTTTGACATTCTTCCCGGTGATTTACCGGCCTTGGGTCTCTCTCTCTCTCTCTCTCTCTCTCTCTCTCTGTATATGTTTACTTAATTGTATTTTCATGGTCATTATTATCCTGCACATGCTGTTGAGTCGTTCCATCATCGTGAAAGTTCCCAAAAAGTTTCGTCCTTAAAAAAACCTGACAGTTTAGTTTTGTACGATGAAGCGTTTTGCGCTTGTGACGTACGGTAAAGCGTTCTGTGCTTATGAACAGCACGTTTTTGAGTACAGATTGCTTGAGAGAAACCAGCTACCCTACTTCAGTGCCTTTGCATGTCAGCCCAAACGCCCTCTTGATTTGACATGCATGACAGAAAAGGAAGTTGTGTCTGTGCCACTTGTTTCTGTTTTTATTGCTCCCCCCCTCCCCTCTTCAACCTTAACCATTAGCAATGTGCATGATACTGAAGCTACCTTTCCCCTCCCAATAAAGACGATGGGGAACCTCATACCTTTCATTGTTATTCTGAAATTCATCCCTTTAGTAATGAGCAGGTAAAAAATCCCATTCAGTATTAATTAAGATGCTGGGATCAAGATACCGAGATTCTCTTGTATCCCAGTGGTAGGAAGAGACCGAATATCTCCCCCCTCCCCTCCCCCTAGCACTAAGCAAAATACCTTAGTCTCTTCTTCCCGCATGCATAGAAGCAAGGTATTAAACCTTCGCATACTCCCCTCGTCCTTCAGTCCAACGATAAATTAGAAATTGAACCTTCCTCCTTCCCTTCAACAATAAGCAGGACCATCCGTCCCTCCCTCTCTGTAACAGTAAACAAGATAAAGACCTCCCTTCCTCCCTCTCTCCAACAATAAGCAAGACGGTGAACATTCCTTCTTGGCTCCCTCTCTCCAACAATAGTTGGAGAGAGAGACACAGAGGCCCCCTCGCCAACAGTAAACAAGATACTGACCTCTCTCTCTCTCTCTCTCTCTCTCTCTCTCTCTCTCTCTCTCTCTCTCTCTCTCTCTCTCTCTCTCACCAACAGTACCAGACACTGAACATTCCTCCCTCTCTCCCTCTCACCAACAGTAAACAAGACACTGAACATTCCTCCTTCCCTCTTTCCAGCAGTAAACAGACACTGTACGAACCTCTCCCTCTCTCCAACAAGAGCAAGACGCTGAACATCCCCCTCCAACAAAAAGCAACACACCAAACTTCCTTCTTCCACCCAATGATAACTCAAGATGACAACATTCAGGGCACATGTCTTTACGTGTCGCCAGAAGCAGAGTCCATCCATCTGCACGGTAATTTGCGGAATTTTGCAATATTCAGGCGGAAGCGAGCGATGCAATCACGCCTAAAATCCGCGCGTCACCGGTCCTCCCAAGGACATGTGGCACCAGGAGTGACCTTGGCATGTCCGTAGGGGCGCCTACGCCGTACCAGCCTTAGCTGGTTGCGAACTCCCACGTAAGTTGTACACTCCTACTTGTAATGCAACCCCTTCCAAGTCCTTTCCTTTTCTAGGGACTGGCGCTTGTGGGATACTGCTCAGGTAGCAGCAGAGGGGTTTTAGTAAAAGAATCTTGTTGTGTCGAGGAAGATGCGAATATCAGAATACTTCGTTGTGACAACCAATGAGAAAAATTGATGTTATATACATACATACATACATACACACACACACACACACATATATATATATATATATATATATATATATATATATATATATATATATATATATCTGTGTGTGTACACAAAAATTTAAGCGACAAATTTCGGTTAATATCCAGTTCGCTCTGCTTCCCAAAGGGGAATATATATATATATATATATATATATATATATATATATATATATATATATATATATATATATATATACACACACACACAGGGTGTTTCGAAATTAGAGCCCCCCCCCCTCTACAGCATAAACTAAAATTGATATGGGCAAAAACAAAAGTAATTCAGAGCAGGTATTTATTTAAGTTTCTCTCTGAGTATTTAATATTTTGTGTGGCCTCCATCTGCCTGTACTACAGCCTGCATTCTTGAGGGGTATGATGTCTCTTTTGACTCCTGAGAAAGGACTTCAGGCCTTCCAAGATTCCCACTCTTTTCGCGATGACAGTCATATGGATTTTTGTTTCGGTTTCTTTTAACAAAGGATTCATCTCTCTTAATGTATTTAGCTATCCAGGAACGTGAAATGAAGGTTGCGCCAACATCCCTGGCCTCTCTGAAGGTTATAGCCTAGCCCGGATTCAGTCAGTCCATCTGATTTCCTCCGAGTCGTTAGCCATGGCTGTATCTAACTCTGTCACTCAGTCTGAAAATACAAGAAATGTGAAATGAAAAATAGCTTAATAGATACTTAAAATAATGTACTTGGAGATAGGCCATAGCAGAATTCTGTGGAGGGGGGGGGGGGCTCTAATTTCGAAACACCCGGTATATATATTTTATATATATAGGCTATATACAATGCGTGTGTATCACAACTATAAACCTTCTTCCCTTCAGAGGGGCTCACCCCAGAACGGTAGAACCTTATAGTTCTCATAGCTAAGGCACCAAGTATATATTTCAATCACGTAGTAGATAACGGACTCCTATGTAACCAACTTGGCTTCATTGATAGCAGTCAGCCAAACGGAAATGTTAATCTGGATTTTAGAATTCGTCGTCGAAGTCGACGCTTTCACTTTGCAGTAAAGTTATCTTTTTCATATCGCTCAAGTTCAGGGAGATGAACTTGGCGGAGCCAGAGTTTGGCTTTCCAATTTCTTTTCAGATTAGGCTCTTCAGTGGAGCATTATCGATTGATTGATTGGGGCCTTCTTTATCCAACCAGACACACAGTAATGAAGCCGTATGCCTGCTGTGAAATATTGTAAATCTTCATTCTTTGCAGCGTCCCTTCAGTCCCAAGCTGCAATCCATTGCATTTTTTTTGCTGTACCTCCGTTCATATCCTCTTTTTCCATCTTACTTTCCACCCTATCCTAACAATTGTTTCACAGTGAAACTACGAGGTTCCCCCCGCCCCCCGTTGCACCTTTAAAACAGTTTGACTCTCAGTTTCCCCTTTGAGAGCTGAATGACCTCTTAGGTCCCAGTGCTTGGCCTTTGGCCTAAATTTTATATTCCATTTCTTCCATTCCTACATACTACTAGCCTCCACTCCATCGCCATCCGACTGAGCTTACTCGTAAATCACTTACAATCACCATCTCCAGCACTTTTTAAAATGAAGTTTTGTGCCGTCTTTCTAGAGGAAGTAAGGTCCGCGAAAAGCTATCCAAACTCTGTCCCGCATATCATATTCAACTTCAAAGCCTAGAACTTGACATCACGACTTCCAATGACGAGTTCGAATAATGGCAGTCCGCTTAAGGTAGCGCCTCGACTGTGCAATCCCCAACCCCACCTGTTGGTGTGAAATCATTTTACTGGTATATTCCTGCTTTTCTTCCTGGTCTGTGGTGGTTAATGGTGAATATTTGTAAGAATGTGGAGTCAGTTTTTTATTTCAGGCTTCGTCTCACATGTCTTTGTCAGATACCATGTCATGAAAGACGTCTTCCCCTTTTTAAGTGCATGTACGAAAGATCTCGTTATAGTCAGGACATTGTTGAACGTTTAAGCTCAGTGTCTGTAGCTTCCAAACTTTTACAGTAAATCCCGGTTATAAAGAATGCAATTTCTTACGCATACAGTTAGTTGGGATGTGGCCCTTATATTGACCCCCCGACGGTGGGTTGTGCCGTCAGTCCACCTTATGCGGTACACTGTAGACATTACTTAAGGTTCTTTGCAGCGTCTCTTGTGTCCCTAGCTGCAACCGCTTTCATTCCTTTTACTGTGCCACCGTTCATATTATTTTTTTCCGTCTTATTTTCCATCCTCTCCTAACAACTGATTCGTAGTGCAACAGCCAGGTTTTACCTCCTGCTACACCTTCCAAACCCTCTTACTCTCAATTTCCTTTTCAGCGATGAATGACCCCTTAGGTCCCAGCGCTTGGCTAAACTCTACCGTAATTTTTCTTATAATATTGACGGTTGACAGGTAAGTTCAGAATCTTATAGCAGCGCAAAGGTACATATGAAAACGTAAGCCCCCGCACCACTTGTTTGGAACAGGTAAATCCTGGTAGTTAAATTCTAACCCGTGCAGATAAAACTGCCATACCCGCACCGCTATATATATAACATACTGCAGGTAAATCCCGGCGCAGTTCAATTCCAGACCTTAGAGGTAGCAGGCAAATCCCAACATTTATCACGGCTAAAGTTGAAATCCATTCCTTGCAGCGAAAGATTGACTGCCCCTTTTAAACGAGAGGCATTCCCTCTCTCGCCTGGTTAACTGTATATTAGAGTGCGTTTCGTCTCTCTCTCTCTCTCTCTCTCTCTCTCTCTCTCTCTCTCTCTCTCTCTCTCTCTCTCTCTCTAAACGTAGGAATGGAGGATGCAAGGGCAACTGGAAGAACATCAGTATGTAGCGACCAAAACTGTAAATTAGAGTGCGTTTCAACTCTCTCTCTCTCTCTCTCTCTCTCTCTCTCTCTCCAGTCTAAACGTAGGAATGGAGGGTGCCAGGGGTCTTGTAAGAACATCAGTATGTATCGACTGAAACTGTATATTAGATTGCGTTTCATCTCTCTCTCTCTCTCTCTCTCTCTCTCTCTCTCTCTCTCTCTCTCTCTCTCTCTCTCTCTCTCCATCCAGTCTCGACGTAGGAATGAATTGGGCGGGATGCTGGATGGAGGATGCCAGTGCTGTTAGAAGAACATCAGTATGTATCGACCGAGGAACAGATCCGGGTCGAGAAGGTCTTTATTCATTATTCAGAGAATCTCGGCTCGAATGGTTAAATACTTCCTTCGTGCCTTTGCTTGAATGTTTTTTTTTTTCTGCTCTCGGCGCTCGGTTGGGTGAAATGACGGCAGGCGTGGGACTGTTTTGTTCTGAATGATAAACGAGTAATTACGTGGTTTTTTGGGTATATATATATATATATATATATATATATATATATATATATATATATATATATATATATATATATATATATATATATATACACACACACACACACACACAATTTTGTAGATGGCATGGGATAATGTCTGCGAAGGTGCTGAGGTAAGATTATGCCTGAAGATATTTTACACTGAATATTTTTTTTTTATTTTACACTGAATATTAGCGAATAACTGTGCCTATGTCTTTGTCAGCCTAATTATAACGGATGTCAATCTTGACTATCAATAACTGAAGGTTGACGTAGGCTGCATGACATTTTGTCGTAAAATATCATGCTGGGAATCAGAAAGGTCTACTGTTCTGGAGCCACCCTCGGAAAAGAGAGGAAAAGGCGCGAGATGGCAAATTTATACATACATACATACATACATACATACATGCAGATGATAATTTTATATTTGCGCCTGCCAAATTCATCTTTAGGAATTCATTGGGAATTTATCTCAATAGTTTTTATTTTATATTTTTTCAAAATATTGGCAGATAACAGTGCTTATTTGAATTCATTGTCTTTGCAGCGAATCCCAGAATTGAGTAAGCATTGTGTTTAAGTGTAATATTTATCGTTCTCAAACCCGGACAACTTTAGGATATTATGATACCGAACTCCCCCCCCCCCCCACCACCACACGGTACGTATATATTATTCCGTTTATCTGGTTTGGATTAATGAAAGGTAAATAGGCGAAGTCTTCTGAATTTTGAAGCGCATTAAATTTTAGGCTCGCTTAATTTGCCGTCCTGAAATATTCATGTATTTGATATTTTTCTAATGATAAATGCATACGGTGTGCAAACATTTTTATAAGGTATCAGCATGAGCCAATATTTGGAGAGGGATTTCATTATTCGTAACTTCTTTGATGAACAGATACTGGATTTTTCGTCCAGGAATTTTCTGGTATAGCCAAAAGTGTATTGCAGTGTGTAGATTTATAGTTATATTTATTTCTTCTCATATTTTTCTGATCTGGTTTTTATTGCTTATTTTCAGGGCTTTGCACGTTTTCGAGTGTATTCTGTAATTTAGAAAAACAAAATGACAATGATAAGGAAAGAAGATAATAAACAAGTAAAATCTGTTTGATGAAGGATTCATTATAACAGAAGAATAGAAAACAAAATGAGAAATATTCATAATAATGGGATAAAGTCTAACTGTGGCGGAAACAACGGAAAATTGTAGTACATTAAGAAATAAAGAAAGTAAAATATTGAACAGTTAGGCTAACTGTAGAATTTCAACTATTGATAGAACGGAACAAAAATATCCGACAATGGAAATAACCAGAGAGAGAGAGAGAGAGAGAGAGAGAGAGAGAGAGAGAGAGGTAATTGTAGCGGTATTCTACAAGGAGGTGGGGAGGAGGGTGGCGTTAGAAGTGAGGCACCGTCCCCCGGTGGTGCGTTTGACGTAATATCGCGAGGCTTGATCAAGGCCTTAAATAAAACGTCGAATTTTGGGCGTAACCGAGATCGGGCTGCCATTTCCCTTAAAAGAGAGGAAGAAGTGCCCTCCGTTCTCCGTGGACGGCGACACGGGTCCCTCATTTCGGACTCTTTTTGGTTTGATTAGCGTCGTTAGGGTTATGGAGGAATGCGGCGGTGGGCGAGAGAGAGAGAGAGAGAGAGAGAGAGAGAGAGAGAGAGAGTGGTTCTGTTCTTCGGGCGGCTCCTTACTTGGGTGGCCGTTTCGACCCTTCTCGTGGGTTTTAGTCAGGCCTCCCTTACCTCCTCATCCACTCCCCCCCAACCTCCTCCCTCCGTCTCCCAACATAGAAGATGTACAACCCCCCCCCCCCTTCAGTCTCTCTTTCTCACTTCTCTCACTCTCTCTTTTCATCGTTTCCGCCATGGTTTCAGGACTTATACTATGTTATGTTTTGAAATTTACAGTGCTAATTATTATTATATATTCTTATTGTTTCAAGTGCTGCTATAGGTGGAGTTATTGTCTATATCAAGTCCTGTACTGACAACTAAAGTATTACTAATATTTATTTTTCATTTGTCTCCATGCCTATGGTAATTAGTTCAGTTTTTATGTTCTTCCGATGTCATCGACCATAGTTGTTGTGACGCCAGTCTACGGATATCAACCAGAAGCCTGTTCTTGTACGTTTATTTCTGATGTTACCTGTGGATACTTCCGAAATCTGATTTTTAGATTTTTATGCTTCCCATCTATTACAAGCTAGTTTTTCATATTCTGAGAGAGAGAGAGAGAGAGAGAGAGAGAGAGAGAGAGAGAGAGAGAGAGAGAGAGAGAGAGAGAGAGAGAGAGAGAAAATACTTTGTATTGTCACCTTAGTATCAGGTGGTAGTTAAGAAATTGTTTTAATAATTCTGTAATTTTTGTGTGTGTCATTGATTTAAGTTTTTGCTGATAGGTGAGTATTTCTGCGTTACTGAAATAGAATGAAGATTATGAGTTAAAAAAAATGACAACTTCGCAAACGAGGTTTTGTGTGGCGAAGTTTTTTTCGGAATCAACTTTTATCGTTGGATACTGTATCACCTAACCACTCTCTCTCTCTCTCTCTCTCTCTCTCTCTCTCTCTCTCTCTCTCTCTCTCTCTCTGTGTACGTGTGAGGGAAAAGCCTAGTGATGATGATATTAAAGGTGACGCTGCCTTTCGCCTCATCTCTCCTGTAACTTTTTCCTCAACAATTCATGTTTTGTCGTTTTTCCCTTTGTATTTCGTTTAGTCTCTTGGTTCTTCTCTTCTCAGTTTCATTCAGGATTTTAGCATATTTCTTTTGTTTTTAGGCTTCAGTTGTTTTCTTGTTTTCATCTCCCTGTCTTGTGTTTCTGTTGTCTTTCTCGTATTTTGATTTGTTTTGGTGTTTTTTCTATTTCTTGCCTCCCTTTTCTTACGGTCTTAAAATGTTTTCCTCCAAATTGCTTATGTTCTTTTAGTATTTATTTTTAATTTTGTAATTTTTTAATCTCTTCAAATTATTAACTTTTTCGACATTTTCCTCTCATGTTTCGTATGACGATTGTCCTCCTCCTTGTATCACAGGCATACCTAGTACTTGTCTTTGCCATTGTGAATAGTTTCAGGTCTTTTATTCCCAGTTTCGTATCTCCTAGGGTTTTTCCTCCCGATTTGGAATTCCCATAATCCGTTTTCCTTTCTTTAATTTCAGCTGTTTGCGCGGCCATTTTCTTCCCTCCCAATTGCGTATTGGGCTTTTTCTTCTTCCTTTCTGTCTTACGTAATCCCCTGGCCAGCACAGGCTATGCTAATCCAAGTTTCGTCTTCCCCGCTCGGGACCCAGATGTGGGTAGCTATAAATTGTGGCGAATTGATGGCATAAGTAGGGAGTTACTTGAATGAAGTACGTAGGTGGATCTGTAAATATGGCATCAGGTAGATGTACGTTTGGAGAGAGAGAGAGAGAGAGAGAGAGAGAGAGAGAGAGAGAGAGAGAGAGAGAGAGAGAGCAAATTCATTTCTCAAAGGTTCAATACCTATCATCACACTGCCGTAAACAACGCCTTGCGTAAGTCCACACCATCAGATAGTTATACTTAATGGATTGCGTAGGTTGACACCATCAAATTATTGCGTAATATAAAAACAGACGCATTGAATTTAATCGTTGAAGGATAAAAAAAAAAATTGATAAACGCGTCAGGGATAGTCCTTCACACAGTGACTGCCCAAGGAACAAGGGACCGTGTCGGCAGAAGTCCAATTTAACACTAACGCAGACACAACAATACAAGCGGTGAAGTGACGTGCTAATTTTAGTCGCTCTTTTAGGTGTGAAACGCGTCGGACATGACGGTGATTTGTGCTCAGGGTTTTTGCTTGCATTTGTCCTCGATTTTGCCATTACGTGTATTTCGTATTGTCCATTGCAGATTTTCTGCTGTGATGAAGAAACTGGAATATGTTCTTATTATATGCAAAGATATTTCGATGTGTCGACTTTTGTCATGCAATGCTTTTGCCTGGTAAAGTAGCCTTCTTCTTCTTCTTCTTCTTCTTCTTCTTATTCTTCTTCTTGTAGCCTAGTTGTAATAGCAGTGGTGATGCGACTTGGCATCGTCATTTTTAGCTATTTAATTTATGGGTAGAAAACGTGATTGATGTCTATATTATTTCACTCTTACAAAGTTCAAATTTTCAAGTTTTTCTCTCAAGTCTGTCTAAGAAGCTAGTTTTTGTACCTATAGAGTTTTTCAGCAATTCTAAGAAGTACGCTCTCTCTCTCTCTCTCTCTCTCTCTCTCTCTCTCTCTCTCTCTCTCTCTCTCTCTCTCTCTCTCTGACATTAACTATTGAAGTGCACTTTTTTATGTTTGTGAGTTTATCGAGAAATGTGCTTTGTCATCGGAGGATGTCGCGGAGGATTAATGTCTTGCACGAGACTTCGTTTCGGCGCCATTTGGTTTTTTATTTTGCTTTTCCAATTTTGTAAGTTGTTTATTCTTTGTATAATTTTGTGTTTTTTTTCCACTTCCAATTCCTATGTATTCGCTGAGTTTCATGTATTCGTATTTTTTCAGTTTCATGTTTTTAGGGTTTTGATGCTTCTCCATATTTATGATGATTATTTTTTATTTATTTTCATAATACTCGTTTCCATTTATTTTTAATTTGGCAAATTGCCCGAAATGGCTGTTTTATTACTTACATATGGAGGCCCGTGTTTGCGTGCACAAAATGCACTGCCGTCTCTCTACTACTGGTATAATGAATATATAGACTTAGTTAAATCATTATGTTTTCCGCTTAATTCTCGCTTTCTTGGTTAGATTATATCAGAAAATAACTTTCATTAGTTTGTTTTGTATGACAGTCATTAACCCGGGAATAACTTTCAGGTCATTTTGAAGCTGAGTAGGGATATGAAACCTATTTTCGGCTTCAGAAGGTGGGAATGGAGGGAACATTTTCTGAATGAAGAAATGGCATTCGGTCATGG
Organism: Macrobrachium rosenbergii; assembly: GCF_040412425.1. Taxonomy (NCBI): domain Eukaryota; kingdom Metazoa; phylum Arthropoda; class Malacostraca; order Decapoda; family Palaemonidae; genus Macrobrachium; species Macrobrachium rosenbergii. Next base: position 16,466,737 of record NC_089756.1, read on the forward strand.
AATTGGAAATGATTGAGTTATTTTCGAAATAAGGAGGAATTTCTCTGAGCTTCATGACTGGAAATGATTTTAACTCCTAAGTGAAGATATATTTAATGTCAGGATTGAAAATGAAGGTATATTGGAGCTCAGGAGTCATTATCTAATTAGGTAGATTACACAAGGCTTAGGGTTAACGAAAGAAGTATTCATTTTCAAGTCATTTCGGGGAAATGAATGAATTGTTTTCGAAATAACCAATTATAGACGAGCACTTCATAAAAAGCCTCAAGATAAAGAAATGAGAAAGTCACGGTATGGAAATCGTGTTCGTCTTCACAAGGGAATATGAAGGAAAGATATTGTTCTTAAGAATGGAAATGAGGCAGTGATTTTTCGCTATAAGAAAGGTATCGACTTATGTCATTTCCAGGAGCGTTACGGGAAATGAGTGGAAGAGGTTGAGCTCAAGAATCGGAGATGAGGGAATCACTTTATGCTTCGGAGTGGGATATGTGAGAAGTATATGGGAAGTAAAGGTGCCATTTTCAGCAGTAAGGAAAGTGAAAAGTGAGAAGTAGGCTACACGTCGTTAGGACGGAAATGTAGAGGGTTGTTTTGAATTCCAGGAAAGAAAATGACGGTGGTGGTGTCTTTTCGGCTTGAAGAAGGGAAATGAGGGAAAATATGTCTGTTTTAAAGAAATTGCGACAATGTTGAGACTTTTGTAGTCTGGTCACATAATCAAACAAGTAAAAAACGCATCGAAGTTTCTTCGGCGCAATCGAATTTTCTGTACAGCCGCTACAGCGTATAATCAAGGCAACCGAAAACATCTATCTTTCGGTGGTTTCGGTATAATACTGTATGAGCCGCTGCCCATGAAACTTTAACCACGGCCCGGTGGTAGCCTATCTTATATTGTTGCCAAAAGTACGGTTATGGCTAACTTTAACCTTAAATAAAATAAAAACTACTGAGGCTAGAGGGCTGCAATTTGGTATGTTTAATGATTGCACGGTGGATGATCGACATACCAATTTGCAGCCCTTTAGCCTCTGTAGTTTTTAAGATCTGAGGGCGGACAGAAAAAGTGCGGACGGACAGAAAAAGGCGGCACAATAGTTTCCTTTTACAGAAAACTAAAAGCAATAATGGTCTCAAATCATCTTGTTGAACATAGATAAACATTTAGTAAATTTACTAAAATAACAGAGAAAATAAATACTATATATGGTAAATCAGAGACAGATGGTTATGAACATCAACAGATTAATTAGAAAATGTACTAGTTTGTAAAGTGAAGACAAGTGATTCATAAGTCGAAGTTCGCTAAATTACATTGGGAGTAAATTACAAATATGTTTAGCCGAGCAAAATATAGGTCAGAACGGAAAACAAATCGTAAGAGATTATGAAAATAATTTACCGTACATGTGAGAAACAAATGTAAATGAACGCTGAATAGAATTTAAATCTATCTTTATAAATACAGGAATAAAAACGCTGTCGATTATATTAATGGAAGTAAACGATAAATTCAAATCTTCCAAAGACACAGAGCGTCAAGCACTTCCAGGCCCCGTAATTACGTTATAACTAACACAGGACAGACGCATAACGCAGGGCTGCTGCAACTGCATTGCGTCTCCCTCTCTCGCTGACGCACGAACACAGTGTCAGTTTCCTGACGTCTTTTTATGACGCAGATCGTCTTTGCGGTACGAAGGAGATGGTAATATTATGTTGACTTATGACGTCACAGCCCAGTTTTAATATGTGCGTGTCTCGGTGTTGTCACAGGATGTTGAGTAAAAGGGCGTCTTGGGAAATGTTCTCAAGTTATATAGCTCTCTCTCTCTCTCTCTCTCTCTCTCTCTCTCTCTCTCTCTCTCTCTCTCTCTCTCTCTCTCAGGCATTTGTTATTTTTTTTTCAGATTACCGATTGCACTGTAATGACTGGATCTCTCTCTCTCTCTCTCTCTCTCTCTCTCTCTCTCTCTCTCTCTCTCTCTCTCTCTCTCTAAGGCGTTTGTTATTGTTTCAAATCTATCGACTGAATGGTAGTAACTGGATCTCTCTCTCTCTCTCTCTCTCTCTCTCTAAGGCGTTTGTTATTGTTTCAAATCTGTCGATTGCACTGTAGTAACTCTCTCTCTCTCTCTCTCTCTCTCTCTCTCTCTCTCTCTCTCTCTCTCTCTCTCTCTCTCTCTGTGACATTTATTATTGTTTCACATCTACCGATTGAACTGTAGTAGTGACTGGATCTCTCTCTCTCTCTCTCTCTCTCTCTGCCAGGAATAATGGATTCCAGGGCCATGCCAGAGAAATAATGGATTCCAGGGTTATTTAATGCAGCGTTAAAACTCCACACATTTTTTAGCTTGCGCTACTTCGGGGGTAATTCATACACGCAAACATACTGAGACCAGGAATGGTATGACTCAGCCTCACAAGGTGACCCCATTAATCTGCTTTATTTCCTCCGTGATTGCCCGGTTCTTGAATTGTGTTTCTGCAAGGCATTGCAGTGCAATTATCGACCGCGGAAAAATTCCACTTCTTGCAATGCTGCGCCCACTCCGGTTGGATCTGGAAATAGTTTATGGGGGTAGTTATTGCAGTGGGAGAGGATTAGATGTGTAAGGGGCAGGTTGTTGCATGAGCAGGAAATACGGCGAGTTTGGTATTTTAGAGGAGTGGGGAAATAAGAAGTCGGGTATTGCAGATGATGTGGCAATACAGGGACCTGGTTTTGTGTCGAGTATTTACTGTATTTGGAAATACAGCGAGCTGGTTATTGTGAAGGATTTGGAATATAGTGTGCTGGTTACTGTAGAATTTATAGACATCGTAAGCTTCTTTTTATCGAGGATTAGGGAATACAGCGAGTTGGGTGTTGTAGAGGATTTGGAAATACAGCGAGTTGGGTGTTGTAGAGGATTAGGAAATACAGCGAGTTGGGTGTTGTAGAGGATTTGGAAGTACAGAGTTGGTTTAGAGGATTAGGAAATAAAGCGAGCTGGTTGATGTAGGGGATTTGGAAATACAGCGAGTTGGGTGTTGTAGAGGATTAGGAAATACAGCGAGTTGGGTGTTGTAGAGGATTAGGAAATACAGCGAGTTGGGTGTTGTAGAGGATTAGGAAATACAGCGAGTTGGTTGTTGTAGAGGATTTGGAAGTACAGAGTTTGTTTAGAGGATTAGGAAATAAAGCGAGCTGGTTGATGTAGGGAATTTGGAAATACAGCGAGTTGGGTGTTGTAGAGGATTAGGAAATACAGCGAGTTGGGTGTTGTAGAGGATTTGGAAGTACAGAGTTGGTTTAGAGGATTAGGAAATAAAGCGAGCTGGTTGATGTAGGGGATTTGGAAATACAACGAGTTGGGTGTTGTAGAGGATTTGGAAATACAGCGAGTTGGTTGTTGTAGAGGATTTGGAAGTACAGAGTTGGTTTAGAGGATTAGGAAATAAAGCGAGCTGGTTGATGTAGGGGATTTGGAAATACAGCGAGTTGGGTGTTGTAGAGGATTTGGAAATACAGCGAGTTGGTTGTTGTAGAGGATTTGAAAGTACAGAGTTGGTTTAGAGGATTAGGAAATAAAGCGAGCTGGTTGATGTAGGGGATTTGGAAATACAGCGAGTTGGGTGTTGTAGAGGATTAGGAAATACAGCGAGTTGGTTGTTGTAGAGGATTTGGAAGTACAGAGTTGGTTTAGAGGATTAGGAAATAAAGCGAGCTGGTTGATGTAGGGGATTTGGAAATACAACGAGTTGGGTGTTGTAGAGGATTAGGAAATACAGCGAGTTGGTTGTTGTAGAGGATTTGAAAGTACAGAGTTGGTTTAGAGGATTAGGAAATAAAGCGAGCTGGTTGATGTAGGGGATTTGGAAATACAACGAGTTGGGTGTTGTAGAGGATTAGGAAATAACAGCGAGTTGGTTGTTGTAGAGGATTTGGAAGTACAGAGTTGGTTTAGAGGATTAGGAAATAAAGCGAGCTGGTTGATGTAGGGGATTTGGAAATACAACGAGTTGGGTGTTGTAGAGGATTTGGAAATACAGCGAGTTGGTTGTTGTAGAGGATTTGAAAGTACAGAGTTGGTTTAGAGGATTAGGAAATAAAGCGAGCTGGTTGATGTAGGGGATTTGGAAATACAGCGAGTTGGGTGTTGTAGAGGATTAGGAAATACAGCGAGTTGGTTGTTGTAGAGGATTTGGAAGTACAGAGTTGGTTTAGAGGATTAGGAAATAAAGCGAGCTGGTTGATGTAGGGGATTTGGAAATACAGCGAGTTGGGTGTTGTAGAGGATTAGGAAATAACAGCGAGTTGGTTGATGTAGAGGATTTGGAAATACAGCGAGTTGGGTGTTGTAGAGGATTAGGAAATAACAGCGAGTTGGTTGATGTAGAGGATTTGGAAATACAGCGAGTTGGTTGTTACAGAGGATTAGGAAATACAGCGAGCTGTTTTGCTGAGGATTTGGAAAATATAGAAAGCTGTTGTTCGTCGAGGATTTAACCATCAAGTTGGTTATTTTAGAGGATTCGGAAACATCAAGCTGGTTATTGTCGAGGATTTGGGAATAGATCAGTTTTTTATTTATTTTTTCTTATTTTGTCGATGAATTGGATATACAATTGGTTGGTTGTTGTAGAGTATTTTGAAAATGGCGAGTTGGTCATGTGATAACAAAGGAAGGTGGTTATTATAGTAGATGATGAAAAGAAAAGCGAGTGAGTTATTATAATGGTTCGGAAAAACTTCCTGAGTGGAGGCTGTCCAAGTGGATACTGAAATATATCAAGAGGGCTATTGTAGTCGATTTTGAAGTGCAGGCGGGCCGAGGGAGACGACAGCCAATGTAGGGAAGCTGGGATAACAGTTGGGGAATAATAGTAGTGTATCTGCAAACACAGATAATTATAAGTGTATTGGATCTCGAAGTGTAAACAGCCAGGGAGCTATTTGTGGGAGCTTGAAAGAAGGCATGAAATTGAATGTGAAGTTTCTGGCCATGAAATGTGGTGTTGTATTGGATCTGGAAACAGTAAAGGGACATACAGCTATCGGTTACTGTATTTGACCTTGAAATATACCGAGGGGATTATTATCATTATCTGGAAATAGAAATAATGGATGGAAATTCAAGTATGGGTCAAGTTTTTTGATCTACAAATACAGAGTAAGAATTACTGTTGTCCGTCTGAAAATAAATCCAGGGGACGGTTTCAGTTATGCCTGGAGAAAATGGATTTCCTGGAAGGAAATCCCACGTGTGATATTCTGTGGTTTGTGTGTACACAGGGGATTGAATTACGGTGGTTTTCAGCCCCCCTCAGGTTTTCAAGGGAAAAGGCTGCATTTTTCCGTGGTCCTGCCCCAAAAGAAAAAAAAAAAGATTTTTCCAGAAATTAGAAACTTTCATCGTGATGATAAGATGATGAAGATAACGTCTTAAGGTTTGAGGTAGAGAAATGGTTGGTATTGCTGTAGAGAGAGAGAGAGAGAGAGAGAGAGAGAGAGAGAGAGAGAGAGAGAAGTATACCTTAGTTTTACCAGACCACTGAGCTGATTAACAGCTCTCCTAGGGCTGGCCCGAAGGATTAGACTTATTTTACGTGGCTAAGAACCAATTGGTTACTTAGCAACGGGACCTACAGCTTATTGTGGAATCCGAACCACATTATAGCGAGAAATGAATTTCTATTACTAGAAATAAATTCCTGTAACTCTTCATCAGCCGGCCAGGGTAATTGAACTCCGGTCCATCGAGTGACAGTCTGAAGCTCAACCGACTCGGCCAACAAAGGGCTGAGAGAGAGAGAGAGAGAGAGAGAGAGAGAGAGAGAGAGAGAGAGAGAGAGAGAGAGAAATTTCCAGCCGTAGACAATATACTTTTAGGTTACAGTAAATGGCTCAGCATGCAAGTAGATAATTTTTGCATATAGCATGGGAAAGCTGGCGAGAGAGAGAGAGAGAGAGAGAGAGAGAGAGAGAGAGAGAGAGAGAGAGAGAGAGAGAGAGAGATTCCTAACCGCAGATAATTTCCTTTTAGTATGAAATGAATGACATGGCGCTCAAGCAGTTAAATAGATGCATACCGTATGGAAAATCTGAAAGAGAGAGATTCCCGGCCGCAGACAGTTTACTTTTAGGATACAATGAATGACATAGCATGCAGGTAGTTAAACAGATGCATATCGCATGGAAAACCTGAGAGAGAGAGAGAGAGAGAGAGAGAGAGAGAGAGAGAGAGAGAGAGAGAGAGAGAGAGAGAGAGAGTTCATAACACCGCAGATGATTTACTTGTAGGCTAAAATGAATGCTATAGCGCGTAAGTAGTTAAATAGATGCATACTGTATGAAAAAGCTGGAGAGAGAGAGAGAGAGAGAGAGAGAGAGAGAGAGAGAGAGAGAGAGAGAGAGAGAGAGCATTCCATTTGTAGGACCTGCGACACCCCATAGCCCTAGCAGTTATCGACCCACGGTAGTAACCGGTATCATGTTTTGTTTGTTGATACATCGATTTCTTTTTTCGGCTCTGTAGGAATGGGCCTCACTGCAGTGGAATTTCATCGATTACTTTTTTTTTTATTTATCGGTAGCGTCTTTGTAATTTATTCCCTTCTCCCCAATTGACCCTTCGGTCTTGAGGATGATTTATTTCCTTAGGACACGCAGTTTTTTGTTTGTTACGGTTGCGTTTCTTTTTGAGTAGCTGGGAGCGCATATGGTTATACACACACGTATATATATATATATATATATATATATATATATATATATATATATATATATATATATATATATATATATATATATATGCGTGTGTGTGTGTGTGTGAAATGAACACACGGGAACGTGTTTCTCAGAAGTAAATTTCTGACTCATATCAGGACCGAACCCCGGTTTTTCAAGTGAGAGTACAGGGTGTTAGCAATTCCTCCGCAGTGCGATATATATATATATATATATATATATATATATATATATATATATATATATATATATATATACAAATATGAGAGTGTGTGTGTGTGCGCGCGCGCGCGTGCGTACGTACGTGCGTGAGTTTCATTATGCTGCATTGTCTTATTGTTTGGAAGAGACTTCTGTAACATGTGTTCTCTACAGTTTTATGCTAAGCGCAATAAAAACCTCACGTTTAGTTAAGGCTGACTGATCTAAATTTAAGCACTTATCAATCGGACACTCTGGGGAAATCTGAATCATCTTAGTTAACGTGTAGGAGGAGGGAGTTGATGATGATTGAGAAGGAAGATGGAGAAGAAAAGAGGGCAGGAAGAATGAGGTCTGTTGGTGGAGTGAGGGAAGGAAGTCTATTATAAAAGATAAAGCATGTAGAAAGTTTGGGGATGGGAGAGTAGGGATGCAACAAGAAAGAGAAAGAATTTAGATAAGAGAGAATAAGAATGAAGAGTATTGAGGAAAATGGTAAGGGACTGAGAAGGCAGGGAAGAACGAAGAATTGGAACAATGTAGGAAGCTACAGAGGAACGGAGGTGAGGAGAGTGAGTATACCGAACTCTGGAATGAGCAGGAGAAGTAGTAACCTGATCCTATAGCTATTTTAGGGTATGATGTCATTCCCCGGGGTATGTGCAACCCCACCCCATCTGAAAGTGTCGTCATTGGAGGTTTATCCGGTCGTCAGCGACCGGCGTTTAAAGGAAATTCGTCCGGTCTTCGAGAGAAAGAAAGAATTAGGCGGCCCGTCCTTTAAACGCCAAATAAAGTCACGGGAGGAGGAGGAGGAGGAGGAGGAGGAGGGAGAGATCCCTGGGAGGTGGAGGTGCCCATGCGCGGTGTCATTCACAGGCTCCGGTGGGCGAAGAAAAAGAAGAATAGAAGATGGAGATGAGGCAAGGAGGGGTTGGGGTGGGGGTGGGGTAAGCGAGGAAGACTATATAGGAGGTATCGTTGCTGCAGGGGGTTTGGGTATGCTGAAGGTGTTGACGTGGGCACCAGGGTACCGGAGGGGGTGGGGTGGGGGTTTACGATCGAGGCGTTGGGATGGGCACTGAGTGGAAGTACGTCGATGCGCAATGACCTTGGGAGGTTTTAAAAGGTGTACGGATCCAGTGCCCATAAGCTGAAGATGTAGTAAGTTGTGCGTGTGTTTGTCTCCTTTTAAAGAGGACACGCACACACACACACACACACACACACACACACACACACACACACACATATATATATATATATATATATATATATATATATATATATATATATATATATATATATATATATATATATATATAAACACTGGATTTTTCTACTGCTTTCGTTTTAGGGTTGTCTTACCTATTTTATTTTATGTTTTACACAGACATTTTGATCCTTAAAAGTGTTATTATTCCGATGCATGAGTGTACTTTTTATGACACCCTTTTCTTTTAGCAGAGAAAAGTTTTGTTATACCTGACCGTAAATGAGCTTTGTCAAAGATGGTTAAGGGTTAGTGGACGATGACTTTTAAAGTAAGTCTGATCTTCTAGTGCAGCTTTTTCATAATTTATCTACATTAATAACGGTCGTGATTATTATTATTATTATTATTATTATTATTATTATTATTATTATTATTATCTTTTTCTATTTATTTTACATTAATAACAGCAGCAATTATTGCTATGATTATTATTATTGTTGTTGTCGTTTTAGTTATTCATTTTAGTGACATAAGTCTTTGGTGTATTTTGTTCCTTGGCATTATTAATAAAAATATTTTTTAAACATTACATTGTCTAGTCTTATTTTTTGGATACTATTTTGATTCTTAGAAATAGACTTCAGTGTTATAAGGTTTATACACCTAAAACACTGGCCGCATATTGTGGACAAGGCTGTTGCGCGTCAAATGGCCAACTCAAACGGCATGAAATAGGTAAGTAGGCTAATTTTACGGACATTTGGTCACGCGAAAATGATACGCCATTAGGCTCGTTGTATAACGCAGCTCCCAATTGCAATAATCATAATGCTCAAGAGAGATGATGACGTGTCACATACAAAGGATTTTAAATTTCCTCAATCGACGAGGACGTGTTGCCGTTTCCTTCCAATTTCACGTATCTGTAGCTTTGTGTAACCTTTTTACAGTGCATTGGTAAAATGCATTGACTTGCATTGGTCTTTTACTTCCATTTTAATAATGCATTGTCCTTTCCTTCCAATTTTACTTAAGTATTGCCTTTTTGTAAACATTGCCTTCTTCCTTGCCGTACGAATATTTTGCCTTTTACTCCCCTTTTTACCAAATAAGGATATATTTTTTTTCCATATTTTACCAGTGTAATGTCTTTCACTTCTTTTTACCAGTGGATTGCTTTGTCCAACCGTTTTACCCATGTTTTGGATTTTATTAGCATTTTACTGTAGACACATTGTGCAGTTGGCATTGTTTGTGTGTGTGTATTTTTTTTAGTTTAGCTTCTTCCGTGATTTTTAGTTTTTTAAACCAACGGTGACGAGTGAATTTTACTTCAATTTTTTTTTTTCTTCGTTAAAACCCACTAGATCAGAAGAAGACTTAATCTGTATATATTACTTTTGCATAGATGTCTTTTAATTCTCTCCCACTGTCTCTCCCTACCATTACGTGACGACGAGAGAGAGAGAGAGAGAGAGAGAGAGAGAGAGAGAGAGAGAGAGAGAGAGAGAGATAACATCTCGAACGTAGCCTTAATGTCAGCGGAGAAATCCCATACACTCGACCCAAGGATATCTAAAAGATTGTCATGTGGCGATATTAATCGCCAAGGGATTATTACATGGCCTGAAGGCCCTCGAACCTTCGCATGTGAGATGGCCGTTCAAGCTGGGATTTATAGGGATCGTGGGGGCACGTTCACTTCTTTCCTCAGAGCGCGTACGTTCACCTTTTTACTCTGGAGATTTTCTGCCTCGTTCTGTCTTTGTCTGCGAATCAGATTATTAGTGATAATGTTTCTGTTCACCGTAGTATATTAGTGTATAGCTATAACGTTTGCCCAGTCTAGTTAGTTAGAGGTTATTACAGTTGTATCTGTCCAGTTTAATCTATTATAATTATAATTTTTCTGTGCATTTTGGACTGTTCAAACTATTATATGTTTTGTTTAATTTGTTGTAGTTATCACATTCTAACCAACTTTGATTGTTAGAAGTTATCATATTATCATGAGTTTGCCATAGTTAGCTGGTGTGGACAGCTCCTCTTCTTTTTATTTTGTTTAAAAAAAAAAAGTTCCTCTTGGCATTGTCGTGTTTTTACAGAATTCTCAAAAATAGCGAACTTATCGGTATTTTTCCACACCCACTCCAAATGTGGAGTCGTCAGGAAGGACAAAAATAAGAATTTAGTTGAACAGAATATATTTTAAATGTCAAACCCTAAACGTCAAAGTATTTGCTGTTTTTAGAGTATGGTGATGAATTCTAAGGCTGACAGCAATAGAAAAAAATACAGAACATTGTGATTACGACCTTGTTGGCGTGCGCTACGCGTACTGGATCCGGCGCTGCTGTCTCCCCTACCATCCCGATCCCCTACCTACCCCGCTCCCACCCGGGGCGGACCAATAGGTTTGCAGGAAGCGGGTTGATGTCTCCCCTACCATCCCGTTTCCCTACCTACCCCGCCCCCACCCGGTTTGTCCGCCCTCGCCCCACCCGGGCCGGACAAACCGGTTTGCAAGGGGTGGGTGGCGGTGTCATGTCCCCTACTGTCACCCGAGGGAGAACAAACAAGATCCACTCGGATTTTATTAGTATAAAATATGCAAAATGCTTCGTTTATATTCTTCATCTTCGGTCGCCTGGCTTGTTTACTCTTGTCGTGTTTATATCCTTCGTCTTTGCCCCGCTAAATTGGGTTTGATTCCTTTCCAAAAAATGACGGCCACACCACCTGCCAGAAAATGACAAAACTGATAATACCTAGGGAATAAAATTAAGTACGACTTGTTTGATGCTGGTCTATGGTAAGAACTTCATCCAAGGGCTTTTTCTTGTTGATATATTAAGCTGATCACAAGCCAATGGACTCCAACTCGTACGTGGACTTTTAGGTAATACGAATTTCGGTAACTTTAGGAGTTTCAGACGTTGTTTATTTTAATAATTGTAGTTGATGGCGTACATTGATATACTGAAGTGATTTATACCAGATGATGACATGAGAGTTGCATATAAAAAGCATAGCCAGTGCTTTTTATGGGGAGCTTCTTGTTCTGAAGATTGTGAAGTTAAGGGTGAGCCAATTTGCAGACTTCTTCACCAGTTATTCTAAGCCTTGTAAATTACAAGTAAGACATCTTTTGAGCATTAGTAGCTTTTTAAAACCTCTTGGTTTCCCGAACTTTACATTAAATGAAAATTAAAATAAAGCAGGTTTAAAGGTTTTCCATATCTGACTTGTCTTTTTTTTTTTTTTTTTTTTTTTTTTTTTGCTGTCAGCCAGACGTTCTCCTCTTTCATCTGCCCTTCTGCTTTGATTGGGTCTGATTAGGCCTACCATGTTTGACTAGGCCGTTTGATTAAGCCTGTCATATTTACCTTCGCTCACCTTAAAGTTGCAGTGGCAATTCAGAGAGGGTATGATATGCTATTTTTGAAATTTGATTATTTATATAATATATATGTGTATGTATAAAATATTATGTATATGCATGCATATATACCTGTATATATACATTTACTGTATACATACATACATACATACATACATACATACATACATACATACATACATACATACATAGTTGTAGAAAGGGGCTGCGTTAGATATTTTGCCTGGGTGGGTGAGCCCTCTCACGCGCATTCTTACGTATTAGGTTTTGCTGTGAGAAGCGAAACAGGATACCCACAAGAGGAGCGGATGTGGTATGTAGCTACGAAGGAAAAGGAGGAATGAAACTTTCAAGTAATATAAGTGCTATTGGAACTTTTCACTAATATATAAGTGCTATTGGAACTTTTAAGTAATATATTTAAGTACCA
>NC_089756.1:16486225-16501225 GCF_040412425.1 Macrobrachium rosenbergii
TATTCCAATGTTATAATGTGTACAAAGGGAGTCTCTGAAATGCATTTACATGCTGAAAGAGAAAAGATATGCATCGAGTGTATTTTGACGAATGTTTGTATTTTTTCCCTTGTAAAGTAAAGGTATAATTTTGAATAGATAAAATTAATGTATTCCAATATTATAATGTGTATAAATGGAGTCTCTGAAATGCATTTACATGCTGAAAGAGAAAAGATATGCATCGAGTGTATTTTGACGGATGTTTGTATATTTTCCCTTTTAAAGTAAAGGTATGATTTTGAATAGATAAAATTAATGTGTTCCAACATTATAATGTGTACGAAGGGAGTTTCCGAATTACATTTACATGCTGAAAGAGAAAAGATGGTCAGCGAGTGTATTCTGACGAATGTTTGTATATTTTCCCTTGCGTTTAAGAGATCGCGAGAAAGAGGAAGAAGACCCAGTGTTTACACATTCTTGTGTGTGTGCAGTAATCCTCTGTGAGGACCATTGTAAGAATGTCGAGGTAGGAGGTCAAGAAGGCCTCGATGAGGTTGTTTGTTGGCAATGGGGCCACTTGGGAATCCGTAGCCTATAAAAAAGTTGGTCGAGTGCCGTTTATTCAATCGAGGGAGGTGGGCAGGCGCCGAGCGTGCCCTGTCTGTGGACGTTTGTATGTGGGGCATGTGTGGGTGAAGGCGTTTTTTTTAGCTTGCGTTTTGGAATGAGGTTGTTCAACCCGTGCCCTTCTCCAACGCCGGCTGCGTTCATTGCAGCTAATTAACTACCAGGTACGTGATTCACTGCCTAGGTCAATGGGGACTTTTGTGTGTGTGTTATTGCCGTTCGTTAAGCTTCTATCGGCCAGGATTCGAATCCGGGTCCTCTTGCAAATGCGGAAAGAGTCCCACAGGTCAACCATATATATACAGTATATATATATATATATATATATATATATATATATATATATATATATATATATATATGTGTGTGTGTGTGTGTGTGTGTATATGTGTTTATATATGTAGATGTATATTTATACTGTATATGTATTTATGTTATGTATATATGTACAGTATATATATGTATATATATACACACACACACACACGTGCACATAAATATACTCGCGTAGTCATGAGTAACAGAAGAAAAAAGAGAAAGAGTGATTTTGCTGATCTTTCAATGTAAAGAGAATATTAACTCTACTAAAAATGAATCTAAAAAATTTTTTAGTGTATCCATTTTCTCTGCCAATAACATCATACACTTGAAAGCTTATTAAGGCCTGAGAATTATTAGGCTTTATGGCCAGGGCACCGACTTGACTATTAGAAACCACTGTCGAGCTAATAGTGTTCACGCTTGGATGGTCACCCACAATTATAATGGCCTAAGAAGGAACTTCACTGGAAGAGCAACGCCCGAAATTTATGGGCATACAGAAAATTGCAGGACATTAGAAGCTGTTTGCATTTAAATTTTGTTTAATTATAAGACTTTGTATTGTTAGTATTGTGCATATTTCAAGTAAATATATTTTAGTTACCTCAGTGAGTTATAGCTTCATTAGTAATCGAATATCAAGTAGTAGGGGTGGATAAGTTCATTAGTGATTTAAAAAGACAGGAATTGCAATTTTAATTATACAGACGCATTTATCTACCAAGGAGTTTCTTGAGTTCACCTCAGTACTTGCAGATGTTCGTTAGTACATCATTTTATTTTTATTTGCACGAAGGATTCGAACCCTTATAAGCTTCGACAAAACCTTGTCGTCTGATCTCTCTGTGGTAAGGATCTTGCTAAAGATATTTTCCTTGAATTTTCCCATAGGAAACTTTGTGTTGTTAGGGAGTCATGAAGCGTGACGGATGAATTCAAGGAAAACTCTCTCTCTCTCTCTCTCTCTCTCTCTCTCTCTCTCTCTCTCTCTCTCTCTCTCTCTCTCTCTCTCTCTCTATATATATATATATATATATATATATATATATATATATATATATATATATATATATATATATAAAAACTGGTCAGAATATTTCGCTAACCTAAGTCAGTCCTGTGTATTCACAGCATTGCTGAATAAGTATCATGATGATTTAGCTATTAACTGTTCTGGATTTTGTGGGTGAGTGTTGTCCAGGGTAGTGCTCTTAATAATAAACTGGAAATGACTTAAGAATCAAAATGGAATAAAGGTAATTGAAGCTGTAATTACTTTTAAGAACAAACTAGAATTGATTGTTAATGTACTGTAGGTAGCTGGATTGTTATCATTTCTGTTATTATCAGCATAAGTTTGGATGGTGGTGGTAGTACAGTATATCAGTACTATTATATAATATTTTATTTTGTTACATTATTGTTGTAATGCACTATGGTTCGTACTCTTGAGTCATCTTATGATTAGCATTATTTATTTTTGTTTATTTCGCTACTTACATTATTATTTACTTTCGCTTGTTACTTTTATCATATTAATCTATTATATTTAGGTCTTGCGTATTACTGCACGTCCTTATTGTTGTTAGGCTTTTTAGTTACATTATTATTTACTTTCGCTAGTTACTTTTATGATATTTAAGTATTATGTTTAGGTCTTGCGCATTACGTCCGTACTGTTGTTAAGCTTTTTGTTCACGAATTACATTATCATCTTGGTTCTACTTTTGTATGTGTGTGTGTGTGTTTTTTTTTTTTTTTTTTTTTTTTGCGAGTCAGCTACCGTTGCATGGGTTAAGGTCCAGCGCACGGAAGCCATGCACTCCGACCAGCCAGACCTTGGAGGGGGGTTTTTCATGCACGGCTGGAAACGCTCTGAGCTCACGGCGTGCTTCAAGGGCACCACGCTTGCTCTTATCACTATCTAAGCTCTCTCGCTCGATTTTAATGCGGATTATAATCATAATAATTTCTTCCTTCTTTTGCAAGAAGGAGTGAGCTTGAATGTTGAGTCTATTCTTTGCTTTTTCCTTTCGTGGTGCTTCTCGGTTTTGTTTGGGAAAGGAGTTATGTAACGAGATAGATATATATATATATATATATATATATATATATATATATATATATATATATATATATATATATATATATATATATATATATATATAAACTTCATCACTCACACAGTTGTTCTGTGCTTTAGTACAATTACTAACAGGACCTCATTAAAACTGGATGGTATCTAGCGGAGATATTTAATCAAGAAAAGTGACTTTTCTTGATTGAATATCACCATAGATACCATCCAGTTTTAATGAGGTCATGTTAATAAACATATATATGTATATATATTTATATATATATATATATATATATATATATATATTTATATATGTATATATATATATATATATATATATATATATATATATATATATATATATATATATATACACATACATACATACATACATACATACATTTGCACTTAGGTGGCCGACAAATTTCAGCATTAAAGTTAAGGAGGCTAGAATTTTCGTAACCTATAAACCTTGAGCTGATGTTGACTGCATAAAAAAAAAATAAATGCCAGTATTGTCATAATTTGGTGTCAGTTTTAGAAACGCCAGATTTCACCACTACTACCATTACTACTACTACTACCACCACTACTTATGAGCCCGTGAAGTGAGGAGTATTCATTCTGTGAAAGTGAGGTGACTTGGAGCCTCAATAATTCCAGTGCAAGACTCGTATAATTAAAGGCTGAGTATAGAACGATTTAGAATGGTCTGAAATAATCTCGAAACGTCGAATTTTGCATATTGTTGGGTTAAGGAATAATATATTTAGATTCAGATTGTTAGTGCAGACAACAGTCTGAATCTAAATATAAAATTAACAGTTTATACATCTTCAAAGCATCGCCTAGTACTCGAAAAGAGATTCTTTTTATTTATTATTTTTTGCCTATGAGCATTTTTCTGTGGAAGGCTGCTTTGCAAGTTAATGACCTTTAGTGCTTCTTTCGTATGATGGCGCATTTTGAATACGTTAATAGTAAAGTTTAATTCTCCTTTCTTCCGACTCTGGATTTCCGTGTTGTTTATTCCGGAATTTTCTGATGAAAGACTGAGGTATTTATGTATGATTCTTAAAAAGAGGAAATGTTTAAAGATATTTATATATTTGTTTATCTTGGGTTCTTTTGCCAGAATACGATGATTATAGCTAAAAGTTTAATTTCATTAATCCTAACAGTAAAATACACTAATCACGGATTCATGGTAGTATGTGCATGCATGAACTTCATACAATATAGTTGTGTGTATATATATATATATATATATATATATATATATATATATATATACATATGTATATATATATATATATATATATATATATATATATATATATATATATATATATATATATATATATATATATAGAGAGAGAGAGAGAGAGAGAGAGAGAGAGAGAGAGAGAGAGAGAGAGAGAGAGAGAGAGAGAATAATTCGAAGGCTTCAGAAATGTGCAATGAGGACAAGGTATTTCCGAAAGGCCCTACGAGTTTTTTTTTTTTTTTTTTTGGAGGGGTGGGGGTGCACTAAGAGCTCTGTGGTTTTGATAGTTAAGCCCAACTACCCACCTGATCGGCCGAGCGTAGCGAGGCCAAGGACCCGGGAGGTACGGCATCGTTTATAAGCACTTTTTGATAGGCGGAAAACGGTCTCATTGTTGCGTCGAGCTATTTTTTTTTTTTTTTTTTTAAGATACGCGGGTTCCTCACTGGAAACTTTTAATTGCTCCTTTGTGTAATGGAACTTTATAGATACGCACGATAATATTGTTCACAAACATTTTCATTGATTATACTGCGTATTTACTCGGTGTTCGTCAGCCTCTTCAAGAGAATTCGTACATTGCTCTGCACCAGCGCGTTTTGCACGATCTACACGTATGAATCTTGATAATTGCGAGTACGTTCAAGCGCGTCTTTGTCTTCGGCGATATTAATGGTTCTCACATAACTCCGTGGTACTTGTAGTGGTTCTCAGTCTGTTGGTTGCCTCCCTCCTTGTTTGTGTTGCTTCTTGTAGGAGAAATTAGAAATGAGTTTCTCTCAGATGTTTCTTTCAGATTTTTTTCCCTTCGTGGGAACGATTTATTTATCCCCATCCCGCTATGTCTTCTTCTTCTTTTTTTCTGCTACTTCTTAGAAATTTTTGTTTTCCGTTCCCGTGGGAGAATCGTTTAATAATAACCTAATTACAAATACTGCAATATTTTAAAATAAACTACGTGTACATAGTTTTTGTATCTTGAAATGTGCGCCTTTATTCTTAAAAGTAGATTTATAATAATTTTGTAATGATTTGTCTCACCCTCATAAGTTGCGAAATCAGTATAATGATTATTGAATGCTTTTTTTTTTTTTTACAACATCCAATCCTGAGTTCTCTCACGTATTTACTTGACTGCTTTAAAGAATTATTGTATTTTCAACTACCAGTCCAGTTTTTATGCGAAGATACTTACATGTTTGTACAAAATGTCACGGACCTTTTTAGGCCTCGGAAGGGTCATTCCAGGGCGTCATCCTCCTTCGAAGTGGAAGTTTGCCTTCTCACGGTTAAATAGAGTTGTTGATTTCAGATCATAATAAATTGTTGCGATTGGCCAAAAGGGATTTTCGAGTCTTGCAGAAAGATAAAATTCATGTTTTTTTTTTTGAGTGATGATAGCCTGGAATTGATGCAGTTTGATTATTTTGAGTAAACTTTTCTTGCCAAGATTATGAAGCTTTTTACTCACAGTGCACTATATTCTTAAGCTTTCCATGATGCATATTCATAAGCTTCCGTGGTCTTTCCTTATCCCATGTGGGTGTGTTGTGTATATTTGTAAGCTTTTAGTCGTGTATATTTGTAAGCTTGTAGTTGTGTATATTCTTAAGCCTTTCTCGGCGTATTTCCGTAAGCTTCGAGTCCTTGGAGGTCGAATCGGGCTTATTAATTAATAAGTCTTGCATGACATTCGTAAGCCTCCAGTGATGCAAGCGCCTTTCATAGCATAGATTCATAAGCTTGTAGTGGGGCATATTAACGAAAACAAATTTATCTTGGCGTATATTCATAAGCCTTCATTTGCATATATCCGTAATCCTCGAGTGATTCACAAGATTTTCTTGGCGTTTAATCTAAAGCTTTTCACTGCGCATATTCACAGTCCTCCAGTGGCGTTTGTTGAAAAGCATTTTTTAGTTTATATCCGTATGCCCTAGTTGCATAAATTCATAAGTCTCCAGTGGTTTGGTCGGCAGCTTGTTGATTTGATACAAAATAAAGAAAAGCACCATCAAGTTTTGGAAGGTGTCTCTTTAGCCTATATGGCAAGGAAGAGGTGGAGCGTGGGATTAGCATCGTCAGACTTGCAACAGACATAGAGTCTGATGCAAGCAACGTTAGGTCTCAGAAAGGCCCCAAGAAACCTGTGGTATGTATTTATATTCCCTTTAACCATTCTCCCCCCACATTTAATTTTACTTTTAGGTAAAATTGTGATTTTACAAAAAATATCTAATGGAACTTATTATGAAATCGAGTTTTTTTAGTGGCTGAATTTTTTAATAGTGGCGAATTTTTCTTTTATTATCGGTGCAGATGACCATTACTGTTGTAACGCCAGTTTTATTATGCTGCAAATAAATGTTCAGGGAGAAAGCGGACTCTCTCTCTCTCTCCCCCCTTCCCCACCACTACCACCAGCCTTCCCGACCCCCATGTCCGGATTTCATCATCGTATCGAGTTCGGAATCAAAGAGTTACGACGTCGGCTGCTGCTGTTGTGGTAAGGTCGGCCGGCGCCGGCGATGGAAGTTTTTCTTCATCCCCCATCGACTGAGTTCGGTTATGGGTGGGTGGTCAGCGCGTTACGCCCACCTGACTTTGCGACATGCCCCGGGCCAGCTTTTTGGGTGGTCACGTTGCTTGGCTCTCGGAGTTTTTTTTTTTTTTTTCTCTCCAGAGGCTCGCCAAACTCTTCTATTCTTCCCCCTCCCCCTCTCTCCATCCCATTCTCCTTCCCTTCTTTCTAGCTTTCCCCCCCTCCTCTCCCTACCTGTGGGGAACCCACCCCCCTTGCTACTCATTTTCGTCGGTGCTGTGTGACCTCTCTTCCAGTCACCTTGGCTTCTGCTGTACCTTAGATCGCCGCCTCCTTTGCTGTGTCGAAAGAGTTTTTCTCTCATGTATGAGGGGTAATTAGTCTCTCTCTCTCTCTCTCTCTCTCTCTCTCTCTGGATATCTATTGCCGCTTGGCTGTAAGGTTGTAGACACCATTAAATTGGTAAAATGTCTTTGTATTTTACATTGGTAATTGGTATGAATTCAGGTACAATTGTGAACCTGTGGTTTTAGGGATTATTTAAAGATATTCTTTTTGGAATTGAATTTTTTCGTGATCTCTTTTTAGTATTCTCATAATAGTTCATTCCACATTAATATTCACGTTTTTTTATTATCTTGATAACGGTCTGGGATGAAAAGAACTCGAAATATTTGACCCGTTTTATTTTTTCATAGCTATCGTTATTTCTTGTTCATATACTGCCTCCAAATAACCAGTCGCTGATCTCAATGAGGGCAATTCACTATCAACGATTACGTTTCAAAATTACAGATGTTCTTTTCCGATAAGTTGGGATAAAGAAAAACGCAGAAGTTAAAACTGAAACTTCTATCGAGAATGACAGCACATCAGTATTCATAAAAGCATGCTAATTATTACCCGCCGGTGGCTGCTTTGCCCTACAAAAATTGCGTACTAGATTGATCAGTTTCAAACATCTGAACAACATATGTGGTTTATGGAAAACGGAATGTTTAGAGAGCACTCCCTCTGTGATGGTTGAAGGCACATTAAGCAATCATTTTAATGATCAAAACCAGATATCTCGTGGGCAACAGTGTCAGTGGGTACAAAAACAAACGCTTACAGATCAGTAACTTGAGAACAGTTTGCTAGTATCAAATGTTGCTCTCTTTAACAATGTAAGATCGAGTCTAGTGGGCTCTTTAGATGTCATGAGCATTGTTACAAATTGATTAGGATTTGCGTAATTTTACTATTAAGAATAATTACCACAGTCATTATGACAGCATTGTATACAGTAATGGTTCAAAATGGGACTAGTTTGATTTTATTTATCTTTATATTTAGGAATTTCTTATGTATTTATTTATATATTTATTTATTTATTTATTCATACACAGTGTCTGTCTTTAGTTAGAATTTTGATAATGCGTCACTAGAATTTTTCGTAAGTGCCCATAACTGATATACATGCTAATAATGTTTAGATTTCCATAAAATTTAGTTATTTACAATAAGAGGCTGACACCACTCCCCAAACATAAAGCGCGTCATGCGTGGAAAATTGCCTGTAATGTGTTTGTAACGATCTCTTATTCTCTCTGACTCCCGTAAGTTGCAGTACACTTTTCTTGACTTTTAAAAGAATTTTTCTACGGTGCATATTAGTCACTCGAGGTACTCGATGCAATTTTTCTTTTAATGGGAAGGCCAGTGGAACAACCCATTGGTCCCGCCTCTGAAGGAAAAGAAGGTTGTTTAGCTTCAATGTATGTCTGGAAATTATCATGCGCTCTAGAAGAAAATGTAAGCATTGATTATGCTTCATCATTGACCTATGCATGGTATTGACATAACTGTATGCCATTAATTAACAGTTTTTAGTGAAGTTTTCTTTACGCAGTGACGTCAGATTTTAACAGCAATTAATAATGTCTATTTATCTTGATGATTTCCAGTTTTTCTTTGTAGGTAAGAGTACAATATTGACCTTCTTCATACCCTAGTCTCCACAACCTTTTTAATGCATTATCACCTGTGACGTCAAGAAGTTTTGACGTCAGTGCCTAGACGACTTGTGTAAGATAAAGCGATTTCATGAGTTTTGCATTTTGTTATCTTCGTATTCATTAGGACTCTTTTTGCATTTTTAGAACTTAAACCCGTTCCCGTTCCTTCGAGACCTTCATCTCGCCGTTCTTGTCCGCAATAACCTGCTTTTAATACGACACAGAATCCATCTCGTTCGAGGCTGGAATTTAATCGAGTTGGTGTTGACCAGTTTTGGAAGCGACGTGGTTTTTGTCGAAAGCAACACTTCAAGGAAAGTTGGCGAGTGGTGTTTTGAATGTGAAGACTTTGTCGTTGTGTACTGCTTATAAGTTTCTGTGTTTCCATTTTTATAATTTTTTTTATTTATTATTTGATTAAACTTCAGTTTTAGGGAGCAATGCGATTTCTCTATATGTACAGATAATGTTAGAGCTAAATTTCAGTAGGCCAGTCTTTAATGTGGAAATATTCTAGAGTTATTTGGTTAATAACTCTGGTATTTATTTTTTTAACATTTTTGGTTACATATGAATAAAGTTTTAAGACCTAGAGGCATCGAATTAAACAGGACTCTCTCTCTCTCTCTCTCTCTCTCTCTCTCTCTCTCTCCTTCCCGCAGGCGATCATCTAGACATTAACATAAGAAAGCCTCGCCAATACTCAGTCCCCGAGGGCATCGAATGAACTTCTTTCTAGCCCTTATGCAGTCCTGCCGCCGCGGGCGATGCACCGTCAGGGACTCGCTCCCTCACAAGGTTCCTCGCCACGCCGCGCAGGACTAAAAGCGATGAGGTGTTGGAAATTCATAGTAGGTTTCCCCGGCGGAATCCTAATGCTTCTTCTTTTGTGATTTGCCTCTTGGTCCGGGATGCTTTACATAACTCGTCTTGTTGTTACTTGCCGGTACACGGACCGACAAAGACGTCGGCTATTTTAAGTAAACATGATGTCGGTCCTGTGGATGTTGACCATTTATATGTGTGTGTGTATGCATGTATGTATGTATGTGTGTGTGTGTGCGTGCCTGCTTTCTTGTTAGTATTTATGGTGTATTTAGGTTCAGTGAGATAGTGGTGGATGCCGACCATTTGTATGTATGTACTGTATGTATGTCTTCGTGTTAGTATTTATGATGTTTTTAGGTTCAGTGAGGAAGTTTGCCTGACTGTTGTATGTATGTATGTATATATTTATGTATTATGTCTGCCTTCTTGTTAGTATTTACGGTGTTTTGAAGTTCAGTGAAGAAGTTAGCCCTCAGAAAAGTTATTTTTAACTTTTCCGATATTTTATTAAATTTTTCCATGAACCTGAGCGGAAACATTATGGTTTGTGTGTCAGTTATACGAAGAGCTTGTTGTGTAAATTCATTTATTGTCATTATATTATTTTTGGGGGTTGTTGACCATTTTGGTTGTGACGTAGTTTTTTTTATAATGAATCAGTGAATCTCTCTCTCTCTCTCTCTCTCTCTCTCTCTCTCTCTCTCTCTCTCTCTCTCTCTCTCTCTCTCTTATTAGGTAAGACGTTAAGATAACTGGATAGAAAATTGGAATTCCTGAGCTTGCGCTTTTTACATCTTGTTATTTGTAAGACGAATAATGGAGTTTTTTTTATATACTTCGTTAAAATTCATGTACTTCATATCTTTTGCAGGTGAGTGTGAATTCTGTCGTTTTCACAGGATTTTGTCGTGAGTATTTACAAATAACTGTTTGGACTATGCAGAGCATTCTCTCTCTCTCTCTCTCTCTCTCTCTCTCTCT
The DNA here is from genome assembly GCF_040412425.1 of Macrobrachium rosenbergii. Lineage (NCBI taxonomy): Eukaryota > Metazoa > Arthropoda > Malacostraca > Decapoda > Palaemonidae > Macrobrachium > Macrobrachium rosenbergii. The sequence continues at coordinate 16,496,854 of NC_089756.1, forward strand.
CTCTCTCTCTCTCTCTCTCTCTCTCTCTCTCTCTCAGAGTACTTGTTTTCTTTGTGGTGGTGACGATCCTGTGTGTGTGTGTTTCAGAGTACTTGTTTTCTTTGTGATGATGACGATTCTCTCTCTCTCTCTCTCTCTCTCTCTCTCTCTCTCTCTCTCTCTCTCTCTCTCTCTCTCTCTTTCAGAGTACTTATTTTCCTTGTGATGATGATGACGATTCTCTCTCTCTCTCTCTCTCTCTCTCTCTCTCTCTCTCTCTCTCTCTCTCTCTCTCTCTCTCTCTCTCTCAGAGTACTTGTTTTCTTTGTGGTGATGATGACGATTCTCTCTCTCTCTCTCTCTCTCTCTCTCTCTCTCTCTCTCTCTCTCTCTCTCTCAGAGCACATGTTTTCTCTGTGATGATGACGATGATTACATTAAGGTCAACCTTGTGTTGTCCTTTCTTGGTGCTGCCTCAGCTGCCCAGATGTCGTTCGTCGGCTGACTTATAGACTGACTGGCTGGCTGGTTGGTGCATGAACGCTCGGGGCATGACGACGATTCGCTGCTGCCCACATGATCTGAATTCTCTCTCTCTCTCTCTCTCTCTCTCTCTCTCTCTCTCTCTCTCTCTCTCTCTCTCTCTCTCTTTATTCTCCTTCGTCCCATTCGTGTGCCCTTGTGTGAGTTAGTTTATCTTTGAATGCATATTTGTATTTTAGTGTGGTTTGGCTTCTTCCACACACACACACACACACACACACACACACACACACACACACACACACACACACACACACACACACACACATATATATGTGGAATATAATATATAATATATGATGTAATATATATAATATATATATATATATATATATATATTGTGTGTGTGCTTATATCATACGCACACACACACAATATATATATATATATATATATAATATGTAGATAGATAGACAGATATAGATATACATAGTGTGATTTATACAGGTCTATATATGTATATATCTGTATAAATCACACTGTACATTTATATGTTTATATATATATATATATATATATATATATATATATATATATATATATATATATATATATATATATATGTGTGTGTGTGCGTATGAAATTAAAGGCTCTCCACATTTATGAATGATCAAGGTTGAAGTATTGTTAACCGAATTATAGTTTTTTTTATTATATAGAGCTTTAATTTAATAGAACGATCTTGGATCACTGCAGAAACACGCATATATGTGTCTGTTTGCGTATGTATGAACGGATCTACGTATATTCTCAGAACTTAGAAAAAAAACTGAAATGAAGAAGGGGTAATTATGCCCTAATAAACAAAACAAGAGGAGCACGGAAGAGCACAGTATTTCAGGTAGTACCTCCACCTTTAAGAATTGTAATCGTTTTGTACAAGGAGACTGTAAATGACAGGCAGTTAGCGGATGTAGAGTTCAGTAGGTTCCGGCCAAGCCCAGAGGATAAGCTGTGGTTATTTTACCTTAGAAACAACTCCCACAGCATCCAAAAGGTTCTGTTCGATCTTACCAGGTTTCCAAGACTTACGACAGATCCGTGTTGTTTGTCTTCTTAATTAAAGCAGCTTAGAACAAATATCTGACCTTGGATACATCACGTACTTCCATAAGCTACTTAAGATGCATCCCAGTTTATGTTGTGACTGGATGAACTTATATTTTTAGAAATGGCAGGATTTTGATTTGCACACCTTAACAATCGTTGTGGGATAAGATTTTTCAGTGAAACTCACATATGAATTTGCGTAAAATTCAACTGTACAGCTATTCCTCCTCTCTCTTTCTCACACACACACATATATACAGTATGTATATATATATATATATATATATATATATATATATATATATCTACTCATTGTACTTCTCATTGTATTCTGTCGTGTATCTTATTTTAATTCACAATTATCATCTGCAAATCTCTGTGATTACTTACCGTATATTCTTTATGGTGCGTTCTATACCCAAGTGCTTTATACTTCTCTTCATATTCCAGTGCTTATCATATTTGATCCATTATAAGTGTCTCTACATTACTCCTCATAGATTTCCATTCATTGTACCTTGAATACCAGTTTATTTTACTTCTCGTCATATCCCAGTAGTTATCTTATTTCCATTCATTATAATAATGTGCATATTACGATGCGCATATTTCCATACATTGTACTGTGCACAACCCATTGCATTTAACTTAGCCATCGCCTGGTAGCACGTCTCTCTCTCTCTCTCTCTCTCTCTCTCTCTCTCTCTCTCTCTCTCTCTCTCTCTCTCTCTCTCTCTGAGATCCAGATAACGATTCATTAAGATAATGATTCATCTCTCTCACGCCTCACTTAAAGTTCCTGCGGTTTGGTCCTCAGCCACCTTCAATGACGCCCTAGTGAAGACGGATGACGCTGATACCTAGAGTCCTAGACGATACCAGAGACGATACCAAAACGGTATCAAAGCCAGCACCAAGACGATATCAAGAAGATACTAAGACGGCACCAAGAGGATACAAGGACGATACCAAGAAGATACTGAGACGATGCCAAGCGGATACTAGACGATATCAAGAAGATACCAAGACGATACCAGGAGGATAGTAAGACGATACCAAGAAGATACTAAGGCGATACCAGGAGGATACCAAGAGGATACTAAGACGATATTAAGAAGATACCAAGAAGATACTAAGACGATACCAGGAGGATACCAAGACGATACCAAGAGGATGCTAAGACGATACCAAGAAGATACCAAGAGGATACCAAGACGATAGCAAAGCCGTTTGATGTTGCCCCGGTGGTGTTGCGCTTGATGGCAGATCTAATAACACCTGATAACCGGTTATTAAAGTTGATAGAGAGACCGAGAGAGAGAGAGAGAGATAAAACAGGTAGTTGGATGAGGCGTAGCAAAAACGAAGTAGATCTGATGGACGGATTGCTCCAGATCATAGAGAAAATGAAGAGAAGATGGGAATTAAAACGAGAGAGAGAGAGAGAGAGAGAGAGAGAGAGAGAGAGAGAGAGAGAGAGAGAGAGAGAGAGGTTAGTTGTCCTGCCATTGTCAGATTTTTTATTAGTTGAAGACGGTGTGCCTTCTACTAAAAAAACAGAAAAGAAAAGAGAGAGAGAGAGAGAGAGAGAGAGAGAGAGAGAGAGAGAGAGAGAGAGAGAGAGAGAGAGAATATAATGCCCAAGATATGTTTTCCTTTGAATTCTGAATCATGCTGGGATCTAAGATATTGAGAGAGAGAGAGAGAGAGAGAGAGAGAGAGAGAGAGAGAGAGAGAGAGAGAGAGAGAGAGAGAGAGAGAGAGAGAGAGGGCAGCTGCAGGTTAGTTATCTTGCCAATGTCAGATTTTCCACCTAGTTGAAGACGGGATGCCTTCTGCTAAAAAAAAGAAAAAAAAATAAACTTCAGATGCTTAATGATAGGTTTGCATCGACCTTGCACTACCGGATGATGACCGATAGACTGCCTTTATTGGAAGTTTGCGGTTGGTCCTTTCATCACCTAAGCATGGCGCATGTATTTTTTTTTTTTTTTTATCACAAGGAAAAGAAGAGGCTGTGAAGGCGAGAAGTAAACAAGCAGAGGCCGATGATGATGATGATGATGATGATGATCATGATGATGACAGTGGTGATGATAATGATATGATTATGATCTCGGTTGAGGTGGAGTAGTCATCGTTTTTATTGGTGGTTTTTTTATTACTGTTGTTGTTGGTTGTTCATGGCGAGTTGTATAGAGCTCAGATGAAGTGATCTTTGGTATGTGTGGTATAGTAGAGTGATGATGATAATTCATAAAAAATAAAAAATAAAATAATACTATTATCACTTAAAATTACATTATTATTATTATTATTATTATTATTATTATTATTATTATTATTATTATTATATTATTTATTAATGGATTTTTTAATAATAATGAATTTTTGCCTTATTGTCGTTATATTTTAACAAAGGCAGTACTGATGACAATGGTTATTGAGTCTCATTAGCATTAATAATCAGATGTTAACACTGTCATTACCATAATTAGATTGAACAGTTTTAATGATTAACGTATTCTGCGTTATCTTCATTACTCTTACTTATTTTAGGTATTCGAGAGAAAGAAGAAACTGGTTTAATAGATTTATGAGGATAATAATTCACAAGGGTAGACAGACGGCCGTAGGTCAAGAGGGGGTGCGAATCTCCTTTTCCTTAAATCCAGGACCCACTAAGTCCTAGTGGGTCCTGCCTAAATCGATAATGCCATGCAGTGAATTTTGTCGAGTAGAATGTGGAGGTGTAGGGGGGAGGGGTTCTTATGGGGGTGGGGGTGAGAGACATTGGAAT
>NC_089756.1:16506225-16511225 GCF_040412425.1 Macrobrachium rosenbergii
GTCCTTGTTTGTGGGCCCCCTTCGATGCCTGTCGGCTGTTGCTGTTGTTGTGGTTCATTTTGTGCTTGTTTGTTTTTGCGCTCGCTTTGATGTTTGCGAGTTATTTTTCTTGTTCGATTTGTCCTTGCGTTTTTTTTTTTTTTTTGGCGTCTCGCTTCTGATGGATTGTTTTGATTTGTCGATTGTCCTTGTTTGTTTCTGCGCTTCCCTCGATGTTTGTCGTTGTTGCACTTCTTGATATAGTCACTGTTTTTTCGTCGCCATTGGTGATGGATATTTTTATATTTCCTTATTTGTTTTTCCACTCCCTTCGATGGTAACCGATTATTGTTATAGTTTATATCTGCGCCTCCATTTCTGTCCGACTGTTTTGAATCTTCCTTTTGTCTTTTTTTAATGCCTTCCACCTCCCCTCCCCCACACAAACGACCGTCAATCGTAGTGTTTGTTCGTTGCGTTCTTGTTTGTTTTAACGCAGCCCCAAAGGTAGTAGCCATATTCCAGTGTTTCCCTGTTCTGTGTTTATTGCCTCTGTTGCTGTGCCTCTTCTTTCTTATATCCTCGTCGTCTCTCTGTCCCCGCAATCCAAGAATAGTTATGATTGTAATGGTTTAGTGGTTTGTTGTTGCAAGGGTATATATAACCGGTTTGATGATCCGTTTATTTCTTATAATTATTTAGGATTTTTCTAACCTTCTCTTCCCTTGTCTGTGTTTTCTAATGGTCGCTTATGAGCGGCGAAGGCAAAGGTCAGGTCGTTGTTCTGTCATACAGTGTCCTAGAGACCGAACACATACACATTATCATTATCATTATTATTATTATTGTTATTATTATTATATTCAGAAGATGAACCTTATTCTTATGGAACAAGCCCACCAAAGGGGCCATTAATAACTTGAAATTCAAGCTTCCAAAGAATATGGTGTTCGTTCGAAAGAAGTATCAGAAAGAAGGTAGAGCGACATACAGAAAGAGGAGATCAGTTTTAAGGAAAACAGATAAATTATCAAATTAATGAATAAATAAATAAGCATCAGAGTCCAACCTCACCACCCAAGCAAGGACCAGGGGGACCAAGTAGTGGCAGCAGATGACTCAGCAGGTAGACCTACGGGCTCCGTAAACATTAAAGCCGGGTTGTCATTGGAACCTATGGTCATGCTACGAGAGGGTGTTAAACTTAGGAACACCACAATGTTTTCTTGAGTTTTTTTTATTGTAATTTCTGAAAATATATACGCATATTTTTTTAACCAATAGTAGATAAATCTCTCCGAAGTGAAAATAATCTTTACAATTTAAATTTATTTTTTTTTATTTAAGAAGTATTTTTCAAGTTGTTACTCATAACGCCGGTGAGCAATGATTTTGGAGTCAATTTGGAAGAAGTTCTTTGTGGGGAGAATGAATGGAATTTGCATAGATGGGGGTTTTAGTTTTAATGAAGTCATTTTAGTGTAAAAATTGAAATATAATGCCTGTAAAAAGTAAGGTTAAGTCACATGGTCAATATTTTTTTATTTATGCGTACCCTCTGCGATCATCGGTTTTGTAGTTTTTTTATAGCACCCAAAAACCTATAAACTGCTAAAAAAAAAAAGATCAAATGGCTGCCTTTAAAGATTCGAAGAAAATCATTTTTTAAGTACTTGAGACGTCGTAATTAATCCTCATGGGAAGTTTATGTAGCAGCCAATTAAAACTTTATGGGGAAAACGATACGATTAAAAAGGTGTCCCTTTACAATAGTATTAAACCGGTCAGCAAGAAGAGGGTTAATGGTCTAGAAATAGCTCGGCCAGACGATGCTGTTGACTACATCATTCTAGCATATCCTCTTGCGATGGTGCACTGTAATATATATATATATATATATATATATATATATATATATATATATATATATATATATATATATATATATATATGAAAATAAGAAGGCCCATAAAACACTATTTAAACGTTGAAACCATATATTTCGGGCACTTGTTTCTGTGCCCCTGTTCACTGTTTTATGGGCCTTCTTATTTTCATATTACACTGTAGTATTACAGGAAAAGACATTCATTCATATATATATATATATATATATATATATATATATATATATATTATGTGTGTGTGTGTATGTACCTATAAATATGTATATACATTATATATGTATGGATATTTATACACAAAGAATATATATATATATATATATATATATATATATATATATATATATATATATATATATATATATATATATATATATATATATATATATATATATATATATATATATATATATATATATAATATATATATATATATATATACATGCATACATACATACATACATACATACATACATACGCGCCTGCCCATACATACTTACATATATGCAATGAAGTTGTGATTTTTATAGTGTTTAACTTTATAATGTCCGAAGCAAATATTTTAATCCCTGGCAAATAATGAAACTAATTTGATTGTAGATTTGGTAGTTAATAATGAAGCGAATTTGATTGTAGATTTGGTAGTTAATCTCATTTATCTTTTCAAATAATTTGTATTTAAAAGTCAGTGAACCACCAAGTTGAAAATTATCCCTTTATATAAAGACACAATCCGCCTCTTCGCTTCTTCTTCCGTGGAATTGCTGGAAGCGAGGAGCTATGGGGAGCGGTCTCGGTGTCATCTGCATCTCGTTAGGAACAAACAGCGCCTCTCCCGGCCTTCGTTCGGCGCCGAAATTTCGGGCTTCATTAAGCACATACTCCGAATAGAATTAATGCTAATAGCGTTATGGATCATTCCCCGAATTCTCTCTCTCTCTCTCTCTCTCTCTCTCTCTCTCTCTCTCTCTCTCTCTCTCTCTCTCTCTCTCTCTCTCTCTCTCTCTCTCTCTCTGTCAGTTTTTTGTTAAAACTGCAAATGCTAATAATTGCTAATAATGTTATGGACCATTCCCTCATATTTAGTCTCTCTCTCTCTCTCTCTCTCTCTCTCTCTCTCTCTCTCTCTCTCTCTCTCTCTCTCTCTCTCTCTCTCTCTCTCTGAGTTATTTGTTGTTAAAACTGCAAATGCTAATAATTGCTAATAATGTTATGGACCATTCCCTCATATTTAGTCTCTCTCTCTCTCTCTCTCTCTCTCTCTCTCTCTCTCTCTCTCTCTCTCTCTCTCTCTCTCTCTCTCTCTCTCTCTCTCTCTCTCTGAGTTATTTGTTGTTAAAACTGCAAATGCTAATAATTGCTAATAATGTTATGGATCATTCCCCCTCTCTCTCTCTCTCTCTCTCTCTCTCTCTCTCTCTCTCTCTCTCTCTCTCTCAACGATACAATACCCTCGTAAGAAGTAATTCCTTATGTATTTGGACCAAAATGATTAAAAATAGTTCTACACATTGGCTAACATTTATGTTTTCAGTTACATCTCAGAAGCGTATGATATCATGATTAAAAATGGAATATTGACAATAATTATATAGCACGAGAAGTAGTAGTAACAGCAGTAGCACACTATAATGAATACCGGTGCCAACAGCGGGTGAGGGATATTTGAATTGTAAATGTTAATAGCCGCTCCCGAATTGTACAGATGATTGATTGTGTGCTTATTATCAGTTTCTTTGACTAATTTTGAATGGAAATGTGTTTTTTTTAATACTTTTTGTGGGGGTGTTTTCTTTTTCCTAAATTGCTGCGCACGATGTGGTCATAACGCTTTGTTCTGTTCCATTGGGAAAACTGAATATTCGAATTTCACAGAGATGATTTTTTCTGTTGGAGAATCTGTACTAATGACCAGATGAGTTTTTTTTTCTAATTTCTAGAAGCTGACCTCGTTACACGATTCTGTCTTTCCATTGAACAGCCTCTGTCTGTCTCCCAGAATAATGTTGGAACCAAAGTTTCACGTAGTTTATAGATAATTAAAGAAAGTTTTTTTTTCCATCCGCTACAGTGACAGCATTATAATAAGACGATTCTGAAATTCAGATGAATAACTTTTGGCTAAATTTTCGGTGATTCCAGCAACTTCCTTGAAGTTACGTCTTGCAGTCCACACAGAACTTAGTCGCAACTTTCCAGTACCTTAAGAAACTTAGATCTAACTTTAAAACTCTTTCAGAACGTAGATATAATTCTAGTCCGGACTCTTTAATACTTTAAAAAGTTAGACGTGACTTCGGTTTTGCTAACTTCAGTGAGTTTGAAAGATAGAGAACATAAATTCTAGAGGCATATCTTAGTCCAAACATTACAGGAATTGAAGGGATTAAACCCAATTTTATTCAGTGCTTGAAAGATTGAAGCCTAATTTTCCAGTGTTTATTGATTCATGTATTTATTTTTTATTTGTGTATTTATTTATATATATATATATATAATTTTTTCTCTGATTTATTTATTTATTTATATATTTTTAAGTTGTGACGTTGATGGAAGCGGTGAATTACAAGTGTGATGCAAAATGTACCCTGTGGGTTGGATGGATAACCTCATTTATCATCAAGTAGGTGGCGCAGGACTCTCATTTACCGTTGGGCATTTACTCCAGGCTAATGATTCATCACACGGCAGCTTCTAATGGGCTAAAGAGAGGCTATTATTCCCTGCGATGGTTCAGAGAGAGAGAGAGAGAGAGAGAGAGAGAGAGAGAGAGAGAGAGAGAGAGAGAGAGAGAGAGAGAATTTGATGCTTTTAGATTCAACTAGCCTTATGTCAGTACAGCCTGGAGAGAGAGAGAGAGAGAGAGAGAGAGAGAGAGAGAGAGAGAGAGAGAGAGAGAGAGAGAGAGAGAGAGAGAGAGAGAGAGAGAAAGTAATCATTCATAACTTATATATTCCTCTGTTAAGGACTGGGAGGCACATTTTTGTAATATTAGCATTATTATTTTATTATTATAGTGGCTGTTGCTGAACGCCACGTGACTCTGGAGCCCATAAAGGAGGGAACCTGTTTCCCGTAGGGACATTTCGCTGTCGCTCCAGGCTGGAGTCCTTTAGA
>NC_089756.1:16516225-16518725 GCF_040412425.1 Macrobrachium rosenbergii
AATTAAGCCTAGTTGAACGAAAGTCAAGATAACATACGAAACAAAAACTCACCATTATCGTTGTATTGCATGAATGTTGTAATTTTAGTCGGGGCGGGAAATTCAAGTTATAAAATATTGTGTTACAGTGTGATAGTAGTTATTATTGTTGTTGTTATTGTTATTGTTGTTGTTGTTGTCGTCCTGCTGATCTACTGCCGCTCCCAGTTTCAAGCGATCATAATGTAATTTTGTTTACTTTTGATCCATATATAATGATGGTGTAGGTAGACAAAATATTTCTCTTTTGCTGAAACTTGGCATTTCTTAAGTTACCTCGATTTCCTTTATTTTTGCATGAATGAAATGGGACGGTGCTTGCAAAAGATACTGAGACTTTCGTTAGTTTTGTTTTTTTTTTCTTTCCAAGTGATCTCAATTTCATTCAGTTTTTTCAACCAAGAAATTAGAGTAGTAACAGCACAGTAATATTTTTGTTTCATGTTCGATTAATTGTTAAATTAAAATTTTTCAGACATTTTAATACCCAATAATTTTTTGTTCCCACGAAGTTGCAACGACGCCCATAAACAAAATACTTAGCCTCTCCAATTGTAGTTAAATTTTTTTGTGTCCCTTCAGATACACCAGCAGATACAGATACTTTCAACGGCCTTCCATTGCGGGTATAATGGAAGAGTTGCAGGCTCTGATGTGGCTGATAATTACAGGGATCCCTTGAAAGAAATGCCTCGCTCGCATTCGCCCATCTTGATTGCTTCCAGCTGAATGTCAGTCAGTTATTCGGCGTTGGCGATGCTGCGTCTTCTCGTTTTCTGGTTGGCAACGCTTGGTTCCGCGTTTTTCCGACGGCCCCACTGCTCCCGTGTCTAAGGTGACATTTATTCGGGTTTTCTTCGTCTGTCCGGCTCACGCGTTGGCAACGCTTTTTAAGTGTTATCTCGCGCTTCTGTCCAGATCTTGTGTCCGTAAGGCTTTCTCTAGTGTTTTCTCGTCTCTGTCATTGATAGGTAATACTGTACAAAGATTTATCGTTAGCTAGACGCTTTTAAGTTGCGATGCTCTTACGGTGTTTCTGGTTCTCAGGTTGGCATTACTGTACCAGATTCTGGCTGGGGGGGGAATACTGTCCCAGTTTTCTGACCTTTGTGAGTTGTTTTTTTTTGGCGCATTCTTGGACAGTATTTGTGAAAAATACTTTCTTTTCCTCTCGTCGGCCAGTCCTTCCCTCGATACCATTGTTTCTGGTTTTATTGTTCTCCCAGTCTCTTTATTGGCAATAAATCTCTCGATTTCTCGAATTTTTACCTGTATGCTCAGAATTTTGCTTCGTGCTCTTCTTCGGCCTTACTCTTTGTTGGTAATCCTGCCATTTCTGGTATCTTTACCTGTATATTCAAAATCCTGCATTGGGTTTTTCTTCAGCCATACTTGGTCTTGGCAATGCTGCGATCTCTGATATCTTTACCTGCATGTTCAAAATACTGCCTGGTAACTATACCTTAGTTTTACCAGACCACTGAGCTGATTAACAGCTCTCCTGGTGATTTCGTTCGGCCATACTTTGTGTTAGTCATCCTGTCTCGGGTTTTCTCGATTGGGGCGCTTGATAATCTTTCAGGTTTTCTCGTCTTAGAGTAGACTGTGTTTATAGCGGTCTTGGTCCATCTAACTATTTTAGATTTACCAGCCTTGAGCTGGCACGGGCTCTTGCTCTTCAGCAGCCCGTAATATAGGGGGTCTGTGCTTTGTCTCATGTTACATGCTCTTGACATAGTGTTAATATTTGCTTCCAGTCATTAGCAGTTTTTCTTCGTATTGTTGGTGGTAGTGACGTTTTGCGAATTCGTTCACGAAGTCGTATTTCCCTCAACCTCCACTATTATTATTATTATTATTATTATTATTATTATTATTATTATTATTATTATTATTATTATTATTATTATTCGGAAGATAAACAGGTGTGGAGTTCTCATTAGCGTTTTCCCCGAAGTGTATGACCTTAGTTTTAATGGTTGTAATGGTATAACCTAGGGAGAAGTGGGGTGAGGGGATAATTAATACTGTGTTTTCCTTTTTATCGTCCGATTTTACGACGAAGGCAATTAGCTATTCTTGTGAGCAAATATACTTCATATATAAAAGTAAGAGAACTTTCCATAATTGAATTTAGTCTTATGTAATACAAGTTCTTTTTTGTTCTTCAGCTGTAATCCTGTATAACTATATTTTTAACAGACAAACTTGCCTACTATAAATATGAAACCTACCTATTTAGGAGTAACAGGAAAGTACACACGTACGTAAGCGAGCACCTAAAATTGATGAATATTCGTAGAGACAAATTGGCGATGTTTTGCCCTGCGTAATAGACGGAGGGAGAGAGACGGCCATGTAATCACCGGTTACGTATTGGTTCTTTTGTGTGGGCGTGGCGGAGATAAGGTAGCGTTCGCCTGTCCGAAAGAAACAGAGATATATTAGGATCGTCTGGGGG
>NC_089756.1:16523725-16536225 GCF_040412425.1 Macrobrachium rosenbergii
AATTCGAGGTCAATGCTACATTTCAGGAGCAAGATCCCGTGCTGACTTAACGACAGATTAATGTAACGATAATAAAACTATCTCTATAGTTTTCTGTAAAAGAAACCTATTGAGATGCTATTTGTTTGTCCGCTCGCACTTTTCATGTCCGCCCTCAGATCTTAAAAACCACTGAGGCTAGAGGGCTGCAAATTGGTATGTTGATCATCCACCCTCTACTCATCAAACATACCATACTGCAGCCCGTTAGCCTCAGTAGTTTTTATTTTATTTAAGGTTAAATTTAGCTATAATGGTGCGTCTAGCACCGCAACAACACAGGCCACCACGGCCGGCTGAGAGTTTCATACAGCATTATACTCTGTACAGAAAACTCGATTGCGCCGAAGAAACTTCGGCGCATTTTTCACTTGTTTTTATCGGATATTTTGGTTTACAGGTTTTCACACTTGCTGCAGTGATAACAAAAAAATGCGCAGAAGTTTCTTCGGCGCAATCGAGTTTTCAGTTCAGCCTCGACAGCGTATAATCAAAGCCACCGAAAATAGATCTATCTTTTGGTGGTCTGGGTATAATGTATAAGCTGCGGCCCTTGAAACTATAACCATGGACTGGTGTTGGCCTGCCGTATATCGTTGCCAGTCGCACCATTATGGCTAACTTTAAAATTAAATAAAATTAAAACTACTGAGGCTATAGGGCTGCAATTTGGTGTGTATGATGATTGGAGGGTGGATAATCAACATACCGATTTGCAGCCCTCTAACCTCAGTTGTTTTCAAGATCTGAGGGCGGACAGAAAAAGTAAGGACAGAAAAAGTGCGGACGGACAGACAAAGCAATATCAGTAGTTTTCTTTTACAGAAAACTAAAAAACAGACTTTTCCATCATGAAGTCGGTGATTAGGATGCAGTGATTAGTGTACCGACTTGTCAATACTCATATGCAGCGCTGAATAACTGAATAATTGACTTGTTGATTTGAATTTGAACACGTCAAAATTTATGCCATTTTGAATTGCATATGTGTACGACCAAGGTTTTGTGTATGATATTTTGGTGACACAAGCATTGTGATATGATATTTGAAAACACACGAATTTTTTTACCTTGAATATATGTATGACCAAGAATTTGCATGATGTTTTTAATGCAAACACTGAGATTTGCTGTTGTTCGGAAACATCAACATTTTTTTCATAGGAGGGTATGAAAGACCTCGTTGGTTTTGGGGTATAATCTTCGGTTTCAGCCAGAATTTGGTAGGAGAATTTAATTGCCTTGAATATGTGTGACAAGAATTTTTATGATGTTTCCTAATGCAGGCACTGAGATTTAATGTTACCTGGAAACTTCAATATTTATTTCTTCATATGGTAGTATGAAAGCCCTAGTTGGTTTTGGGATATAATCTTCGGTTTCAGTCAGACTCCAGTCAGAGTTTGGTAGGAGAACAACAGGAAAGCACGTACCGTTTTGTAGCACTTTATTTTGACGGGGAACATCCATTTGTTGTCGAAAGTCGATTAAACCCTTTCCTTCAACGTGACCTCTTCCGAATGTGCAGCAGCGTGACCTTTTCGTAGGACGTCTTATTAGGGTCAAACTCGAACGGCTTAACGAAATTATATGACGCATGGTCATTAGCCAGTGACGTGAGGAGGATGCAAATGCTGCCATCGACTCTTTTGCGTCGGAGAGAGAGAGAGAGAGAGAGAGAGAGAGAGAGAGAGAGAGAGAGAGAGAGAGAGAGAGAGAGTTAAAATAGGAAGAAAGAAATTAGGTCCATGATCTGTTTGAGCTAAATCACGAGAGAGAAAGAGAGAGACGGAAACAATTGGTTACATAATCTGGTTGAGAGAGAGAGAGAGAGAGTGTGTGTGTGTGTGTGTGTGTGTGTGTGTGTGTGTATGTAACTGAACAACCTCCTACTGTACAAGATATAAGCGTTCCTTTATGAGCATCATGAACGGGGGGGTAACATACTGTAGACGCATTCTTTACTCTTCGCTGTTGAATATTTAATTATCAAACTGATTTTCTTGTTTTTGTTCTTCATATCCCTTGGATGTTTAAGTGCACAGTGATTTCTGTGCTTCTGAATTTACTGTTTGACAATAACGTTCTTTTTGTATTTTAATTTTTTATGCTTTATGATATGCATTTTCAGTACCTGTTAACTTATATTTCCAGTGTTATAGCACGTTAATTTTGCTCCTTTGTAAATCGGTATTTATTCACTGCGTGAATATTATACGTTCTACAACTGTGGGTCAATGAAAGTGAACATCCATTAGAAAATGAAAGGCACTCCGGCATCCATCGAGGAAAGGTTAAGAATAGCCAAAATAATATTACAGCGATATAGAAGAGCCAAAATAATATTACAGCGATTGAAAAGAGCCAAAATAATATCACAGCGATTGAGAAGAGCCAAAATAATATTACAGCGATTGAGAAGAGTCAAAATAATATTACAGCGATTGAGAAGAGCCAAATTAATATTTCGGCAAGGTCTTAGCTGGCACTCGCAGGGCACGTAATAAACACTTGACAACGGCCTCTTTTGAGGAGGTAGCAGGAGGGAAATCAGAAAAAAATACTGAAACTCGATCGTGTAATCTGAAGTCTGAAGATGTGCCCCCACAGCCTTCTTTAGACGGCATGGCGCCCACTCTGACGTGCTCTTGGATTTCTTTGATGTGTTCCATCTTCTTCTTCTTCTTCTTCTTCTTCTTCTTCTTCTTCTTCTTCTTCTTCTTCTTCTTCTTCTTCTTGTAGGAATGTTATACTAATGAGAAAACTTTTACTTTTGAGATGGAGAGGGTATGTGATTTTTCTTGTGCTCACTTTGTAATAATTATTTTCATATGCTTCTTCCATCATCATCATGGTTTTCGAATGTTTATTTGCCGTAAGAGTTGTGTTATCTTGACAGCTAATTTGGATGAAAAATGCATATTTTTGTTCCATCATACTTTTTGAATATCGAACCACACATTTGTTGAATTCCGACTGGGAGAAGAGGGAATGTTTCTCTCTCTCTCTCTCTCTCTCTCTCTCTCTCTCTCTCTCTCTCTCTCTCTCTGTTTCAATATCCGAGTCTTTCCTGGAAAAGGAACATGCTTCACCAACCCTTGAAAGAACGCAACGGTCCTTCATTAACATTCAAAGAGATGGCTCTTGATCGGGATATCTGCACGTCGTATTCTGATTTGGTTCATCTTGTGCTTCTGAAGGTTTCAAGGCCCATTACAGTGAAGGTATTATGGAGCAAAAGGTTTATCTCTGTGTGTTTTATTAATTTCCTTGTATGCAGCTTTGGCATATGGTTGTCTTTCTCGTTAAAGATTAAAGGAACGACTTTTGACACAAGTTGAAAGATTACAGAGTTTTTTTTTTAATAAACAAAAACTTTTACTCTTTCCTATACTTCTTTTCGTTTTAGGCTTTTCCTCCCACGCTGCCAGAAGTAATTGGTTGAAAGTGACTGCTCATGTGTTGTTTTGCCTCAGAAGCTGTTGAAACGCTATACGGTACATGATGTAAATTTTGGAAAACAAACTCTGTTCACACACACACAGAGAAAGGTTGCTAATACTCTATAAACACTAGTTGACAAATTAGTATTTCACATTACCGAATTTTTTTGCTGTTGAATAAAAAATATATTTGACCTAAAAAAGACAAATGCCCCATAAAAATATACACTCAGAATTAACTGATTCATCTGCCAGTCATCAGTCGGGCTTGGCCCTTTCCAAGGAATATTGAGGAGTGTTTCCTGACGCGACATTAATTACAGATTTGGAAGAAATCCGAGCGAGATGATAATCCGCTAATATCCCACCAAAGACCAGTGATTAATCCTCGCTAGAGTTCCATCCTCAAGAACCTTACTGGTGTTATTGATGTTGTTTTTGTTGTTGTTGGTCGCGGAGCAGCCCGATTTATGTTAAACTTCCGTTTGGATACTTCCTCTTCTCGTCATATTACTTGCTCTTGCTTTTGCTGTGGGTGTTGGATGAAGGTGGCCCTTATGCCAGGGCCGGTTCCGACCCGTGAGTGGGTAGTGAAGTCTTATTTCACCTTGACAAGGAGTATACCCTTCCAGTAGCCAAAATGTATATCGTGTATTTATTCATTGTCACTTATGGACTGATCTATGTAAACTGCGTCATATGTGTGCTTCCCTTAGTGAATTCAAGTATGTATAGGTGTGTGTATTCATACATAGCTGCACAAATATACTTACACATGTATTCATTTGTATAGGTGAGATACACACGAAAGATTATATATATATATATATATATATATATATATATATATATATATATATATATATATATATATATATATATATATATATATATATAACATATGTTACAGGGAATACGTGTAATCAGGGATTAAGCGTAATCACTAGGGAATATGTGTAATGACCAATTCCCTTGGGAACATTTGATCCCCGAGGGCTAGTACTAAACACGGCAAAACAGTGATTTATCTGCAGTTTTGTAAACACGGCAAAACTGGGTAGATAAATCACCGTTTTGTCGTGTTTACTACTAGCCCTCGGGGATCAAATGTTCCCAAGGGAATTGGTCATTACACATATTCCCTAGTGATTACGCGTAATCCCTGATTACACATATTCCCTGTAACATATATAGCCTATAAATCTATCTATATATATATATAGATACGTACATAATTAAATATATATATATATATATATATATATATATATATATATATATATATATATATATATATATATATTTAATTATGTACGTATCTATATTGTATGACAGAGCGAATATACCTTGTTGTATCAACGACCTGGGTGTACCTTTAATTGTTAAGGGTTTAGATATTTAGATTTAGGGAACTGATAGGTTTTATATTCTCACTTCGGCTGTGAATCAGTTTACCCATTTAGAGCAGGAAAAGAGACAATTTTCAGCATTTATCTGATATATATATATATATATATATATATATATATATATATATATATATATATATATATATATATATATATAAAATAAAATAAAAGTTGCCCATAAAAACACAAAAGAGTGTAGATTGTACAGTATTATATTTCAGAAACTACCTTTTCCCTCAACAGAAGTTTCCGAGATATAACATTGTGGACAGTCTTTATTAGATGGACTTCTTTTATTACAGCAAATATTTATATATATATATATATATATATATATATATATACATACATACATACATATATATGTACATATATACAGTATGTATGTATATATGTGTATATATATATATATATATATATGTATACGTACATATATATATTTATATAAATGCATATACATACATACGTATATACATATACATATACATATACAAAGAGAAAGAGAGAAAGAACCCGCTCATATTTAACCTTCCATCTTAATACAGTCCTCAGCTATTCTCGCCCCAACAGCACGGATCGTCATCAAGCTGTTACGTGTGATGGCTTTTTAAAATGACGCCGAGTGGAGGAGTGCTTTCGAGAATTCGGGCCCATGATTGAAAGTGATGGATGTCGGGGAGTCACCAGGCTGCTGTCTGCTTTCTGCTTTCTGCGATCTGTACGCTTTGCTTTTGCTTGCTCTTATTGTTTCTCTGCTGGCTCCGTGAGGGTGTGCGTGCTGGTTTCGGATGCTTTGGAGAACTCTGTTGTTTTGGTTGTTTGTTTATGTAGCCTATTTACTGTTAATCATTTACGCTTATAAGATATATAAGATTTAAAGTTGGTAAACGCTCTGTAAAATTATTTACGATTTATGTGAAATCAGTATTATATGTAAATTGAAGGATGTGAAAAAACTATAAATTACTGTTTAAAGTAAGTTATGTTGTTATGGTTATTAATGTTAGCAAATGCGCCATTAAAGTTATTTATGACTTGTTTACTCGGTATGAAATGTAAACAATGAAGGATGTGAAAAAAACTATAAAATGTTCTTTAAAATAAATAAAATATAATCAAGTGAAAACCATGAAAAAAATTTAAGCAAGGAAGAATGTAAAAAAAGAACTTTGTAAAGTTAAAGTATACGTTTAAAACGAATGAACAAATATAATCAAGTGAAAACCGTGAAAAAATTTAATTCAAATGTATTTACAAAAATCAAATACATTCTCCCACGTCCCTCATACCAGGGATGGCCATTTTTGGGAAGGGCATCGTCCTCCGCGCTAAAACACACCTGGACGCCGGTGAATAGAGACGGCACATCCTCATGGCCATATCAAATATCTTGGAGATAAGCGGCCCGGCTTGGCCTTTCGAATGCAGGCGAAGGCCGCGCGGGGCCGTCTGGTTGTGCTGTTGTCGTTGCTTTGTTGTTTGTTATTTGTTATTGTTGGTTTGCATTTATCGGTCGATTGATATGCACCTATATTCTGCTGGGACTCAAGCTGGAAAGGAGAATAGAGAATTGATTTGATTGTGAATATTTTACTTAATTCTCCATTTCTTTTATAATGTTTTTTTGTTTTGTTGTTTGTTATTTTTTATTGTTTTTTTATCGATTATTTGGTTATTGTTGTTTTGCATTTACCGATTGTTTGATATGTATCTACATTCTTGTGGAAGGTCTGAAGCAAGCTGGGAAGTAGGATAGAGAATATGACTTAAATGATAATATTAGTTATTTTTTATATCTTCTATAATGTTTTTGTTGTTTGTTATTTGTTATTTTTGTTTTTGATTTTATCGATGTCTGACATGTGTCTACATTATGCTGGAAGGTCTCATGTTGGAAAGTACAGTAGAATAGATATTGGATTTGAATGTAAATATTTTAGTTAATTTTTCCTTCTTGTTGTAATGTTTTTGTTGCTTGTTGTTTGTTATTGTTGTTTTTGCATTCATCGATGTTTGACATGTGTCTGCATTCTTCTGGAAGGTCTCAAGATGGAAAGTAGAGTAGAGATTTGACTTTAATGTAAATATTTTAGTTAATTTTTCCTTCTTGTTGTAATGTTTTTTTTGTTTTGTTTTGTTATTTGTTATTGTTGTTATTGCATTTATCGCCTCCCTGGGATGTATCTACATTATGTGTTGGAAGATCTCAAGCTGGAAAGTAGGATAGAGAGTTGACTTGAATGTAAATATTCTGATTAATTTTTCCCTGTTGTTATAATGTTGTTTATTATTTGTTATTATTGTTGTTTCAGCATGTATCGATTATTTGGCATGTATCTACATTGTGCTGGAAGGTCTCAACCTGGAAAGTGGAATATAAAATTGACTAGTGTAAATATTTTAGTTAATTTTTCCCTTTTGTCATAATGATTTTGTTTTTTGTTATTTGTTATTTGTTATTGTTGCTTTGCATTTACGGCTTCTCTGGGATGTATGTTATATTCTGCTGGAAGGTCTCCAGCTGGAATGTAGGTAGAGAATTGACAAGTATGTGACTATTTTAATTTTTCCTTTCCGCTCTAATAGGAAAAGACCAGTTTAAATTAAGAGTTAAATCATCCTCGCATTCTAACACCACTAGCCTCTCCCATCTGTCCCCACTTCTTGGGGAATCTGTATATTTGTTTTCATGGTGTTGGATATGAGCTTTCTTGAGCCTTTTTTTTTCTTTCTTTTTAAAACCATGACGGACGGTTTGTTGATGTAGCTTCTTGTGCTGTACTCTGAGTAACCGTAGTGGAGAGAGAGAGAGAGAGAGAGAGAGAGAGAGAGAGAGAGAGAGAGAGAGAGAGAGAGAGAGCTGGGGATTGCGTACAATCTCGGGAGTAGAATGTACGGGTCCTTTTTGTTGGAAAAGTAATCTGGATAATTTTAGTTATGTAAAGGCGTTCATACCACTCTCTCTCTCTCTCTCTCTCTCTCTCTCTCTCTCTCTCTCTCTGGAAAAAATATGTATCCTTTAACAATGTGTGTATCCCACGCACTTTCTATCTCAAGAAAGAAGCATTTGTCCTTTGTTTTACTGAGTCTCTCTCTCTCTCTCTCTCTCTCTCTCTCTCTCTCTCTGCCTCAGGCGGAACCTTAACAACCCCCGAGTTATCACATCCGGTGAGAGCTGGTTAAGAAAAAAATAAAAAAAGAAAGATTGAAAAGAATGATGCTGATGATGATGGCTGGCGTTCCCTGACCTTTGACCTCATCGTCTCCCTCCATGACCTGGGTCGCGTTCTGTAGGCTTTAAGCGTAGAGACGTTGTGGAGTTCACTCGTTCGCTTTAACGGTTTGGTGAAACTGCTCCACTTGGATTGACACCTTTTCCTACCTAATTCGTTTTCCTTTTGATTGACAGGAGCAGCAACCCCCTCCCCTCACGTCTGCCTTCCCATACCCGTCCCCCGTCCCCTGCCATCCTATCTCCCCCTCCCCACCACTACCTTTCCATCCCCTCCCCCACAACTGCACCCCCGTTTCATTTCCCACCTTGATTGACATCTTTTTTCCTATGACATCTTTTTTCCTACTTCATTTCTCACTTTGACATGCATTTTTCACACTTCATTCTCCTATTCTGACATGCTTTCCCTCCCTCTCTATCTGACACTATCTTTCTTCATTTTGAAATGAGTGACGTTATCATAAGTTGGAATCCTTATCCGGAACTCTTATGAAATAGATATCAATACTGATCGTGACGATGAAGAGTTTGTTTGTTTAGTGTCAGTGTTTGCTTGAAGTGCCTTTTAGGGTTGCCGATATTTTTTTATATTTTATCATTTTTATTTTCATATTTTAAGGACACATTTCCTGTTTCGGAAATTTGATTCAGAGATTTCTGTGTTTATTGAATTTTTCTAATATTTGCTAAAACGTTTTTGTAGCCGGAAACGAATTGATAATCGAATTCCCTCGCCATTGTCCTCTCACTTTTGCATTTCAAAAGCTTAAAGACTGTAACTCAATGTTTTGTCATTCGTAATAGCTTCTACATTGCTGACATGGCGATGGCGAAATCGTCATTTTATGGCAATCGTGAAACTAGGGGAAAAGTTTAACCTTTTTATATTTCTTATGATAAATTGTAAAGATGTTTATTCTTCCGATGTAGTTAATTTTGAAGCAGATGGGATGTTTAGTCGTTTTGGGAAAGTTTTATCACCAAACTATTTTAGAATTTCTGAAGCTTCCGTGATCAAGGCCAGGCCTTGTCCGTGATAACCTAACACATGAACATTCGAGTATTTATTCATTTGTGAAAAACATCTCCAGCTTCCCTTTGAAATATTTATAATTACCAAACTAATGAGGAGACGGAAGTCATTTGCAAAAATGACGGTAATCATTCAATCGCTTTTTTCAGTATATTTTTTCTGTTTTTTTTTTTTGGGGGGGGGGGCCGGGCTGGGGTGGAGGCACAGTAGTGACTGGGGCTGTGCAATTTTTGTTCCTTTGTCTCAATCCTGTTGTGTTCTCAATGTCTTTGGAATTATTGCGGATTTCCAATGAAAAAATCTTTTGAAGTTATTGGGATTTTCTAGGGATAAAAAAAACAATGATGAATAAATGTAATTTGAACGATAATAATATAACTTGCCCATAATAGACTTTATTTCAGCTCAGGGCCACATAAAAGTATATTACGGTAAGCAGTTACAAAAGAGATAAAAACACGCAGTAAAAGATCACATGATCATGTTGTACCGTAAGACAGTCCAGTCGACTTGTCGTAAGAAAAATGATGAAACAAAGAAGATACTCGTAATGGTGATAAATAATATTGGTGATAATTTTGAAATGATAAAAAAGACACTTGTAATGGAGATAGATAATATTGGTGACATTTATTACAAAATAATAAAGATACTCGTAATGGTGAAAGATAACATTAGTAACAATAAATAAAAAACATTTAGATTTTTAGAAATAATCTTCGAAGGTACTCGATCGGTGCCGATAATTTGAAGTGCCAGGAAGTTTTCCTGCTTCTCCCCCTTCCCTACCCCTTCCCTTCTCCCCCTCTCCTCCTTTCCCATCTGCAACCCAAATTCCCCATTCAGAATGTAACCACTTGACACCGTCCTCTTAAGTAGCTTAATGGAGGGTGGAAATGAGAGAGGGGTATTTTGTGTCAGTTGAGATTAAAGGGGTTTAAGGGGTGTTTTTTGTACTGTTGCTTATTATTATTATTATTATTATTATTATTATTATTATTATTATTATTATTATTATTATATAAAACATTACTATTATTATTATTCAGAAGACGTACCCTATTCATATGGAACAAGCCGGCTACAGGGGCCATTGACGTGAAATTCAAGAAGTAACAGAAAGTAATAGGAAATGCAGAAAGAAGAGATCATTTATTAAAAAGGAAAAAAATAAATTGATAAATAAATAGAAAACAATGTAAGTAAATCATTAAAATACAAGAATTGTATTAGAGATAATGTTTGTGTAAATAATACAAATGTTCTTTATTGACGTAATAGCGTATTATCATTTCTTAATGTGAATTATCATCTCTTCTCTTCTCTCTCTAATAATTACGTCAATTATTTCAAGATATTGCTCATGGCGTTTCTGTCGTATTCTTGTACATCTAGCCTCAAATATTGCCTTGGTTATTTGATTTGTTGGTATAGATTTATTACTTTGTTTTTACTTGTTGACACGTTTAGGTTAAAGTCCTCTTAAGTTAGAGATTCTACGGAGACGCTTTCTTAAAGTTCGTGGCACTGTTTAGAGTTTTAACCATAAACTGGGATAGGTTTACGGTTTCCTCGACTCTCTGGCGTTTTGAGAAGTGAAAAGTTTTTGATGACTCTCTCTCTCTCTCTCTCTCTCTCTCTCTCTCTCTCTCTCTCTCTCTCTCTCTCTCTCTCTCTCTCTCTCTCTCAGTTGTATGTTGTCTGCCAGATTTTTACTGTTTTTCTTTCTGTCATGCGTTTTCGTAATTGGTGTTTCTTCTCCTCCAATTAAATATTGTGTTTTTTTGCGTCTCATACCATTATTTCTCTCTCTCTCTCTCTCTCTCTCTCTCTCTCTCTCTCTCTCTCAAGTGAGATACATGGTGCCACGACAAAGTTCTAATTAAATGCTTTATTGGTCGTCTTTCAAGAGATTCTACCAATATTTGTGGAACTTTTCCCTAATATATTGATAAACTGACGCTTTCTCTCTCTCTCTCTCTCTCTCTCTCTCTCTCTCTCTCTCTCTCTCTCTCTCTCTCTCTCTCAGATTAAGTGTGGGACGACGATGATGTGTACTTTAGATTTATTTTTATTTTTCTCATTATTCTTTGGATTCAAGACTCATTGAATTCGAAGGAATTTGCAGTGTCACAGATAACCCCGTACCCCTTCCCCCTCCCCCCCCCGTCCCTCCTCCTCTCAAAAGCCTTCTGCAATTGCTCCATCATTGCTGCGGTGTTTTGTGAATGTCAACGCATTTTCGGCATGGAAATCGTGTCCGACATTGTCTATAGAATCATGCAACTGGCTGCGGGGAAGTTTCCAAAATACGCTGCTTGATATTTTTCTCGAGGTGTGTTTTGGTACGCATTTTTTGTTTGTTTGCTTTTTTTGGTGTTTTTGACAATTCTTTATTTGTTTGTAAAGGTTGTGATGATTAGTCTTTGTTGGAATCTTCCAAGGTCATACCTGATGAAAAATCTGCTGCATACTTTTGAAGATTATGTATGCACAGGAGGTTCTTATTAGTGATTTATAATTTGATTATTGCTTGTAGTTGATCTCTCGCTATAAATGATGTATTTTATAGTCATATTCTTATGGCTTTCTTCAAACCTCATAATATTCTTATGGCTCTTCTCAAACTTCATCGCATTCGAATGTAGTGTGAGATTTTCGAGAAGTTGTCATCAGCATCTGTATAAAACTTCAGACTGCTATGAAATTCAGTGTCCCCCAACCTCAAGATTTTTGGCCTCAACTTCAAATACTGATTACAACTTCCATTAGCTCATAAACTTGCTCTGATGTGCCATGATTTCTACAAAGAAATAAATACATAGATAAGTAAATAGATAAGTAAAAAAGTTAGTTTACTGGGGTCTAAGCGATGTCAGGCAGGGCAGCCGATCGAGACCACAGGTCTACCCCAAAGCCAAATCAAAAAGTCCTTCAAAAGAAGGCATCGTGCTTACCCCATACAAAAATGGGAATAAAAGCACGTTAAAAGAAGAAGAAGAAGAAGAAGACTGTCATGTGTTTTTACAGTAGAAATAAAGTAAAGAAGTAAATAAATAAAAATAAATATCTGCTTATCGTTCTTGAAATCTCTTGCTGGTTTATTTCAGCTTTTTTTTTGACATGCCATCTGTGTTTACATTATGATAAGCTAGAATTTCAAGTTAAGCGAGCATCCTCTCTCTCTCTCTCTCTCTCTCTCTCTCTCTCTCTCTCTCTCTCTCTCTCTCTGTCGTGCGTTCATTTCTTTTCCTTTTCCTTTTGCTGTTTCCCTCTATGATGTGTGACGGTAGTAGATACGTATTTTCGTTTTAAACTAACATATTTAATGATTTTGATGA
>NC_089756.1:16541225-16558725 GCF_040412425.1 Macrobrachium rosenbergii
ATTATGAGGTATGGCATAATGTTAAACTTTTAATTGTCATATTTCTGGAACTAACTGCAGCAAGAGGTATGGAACTTAGTTTTTATTCTGAAAATTTATGGAACTAAACTCATCACGGGATATGGAACTAAGCTTCCATGTGACAGAAATTTCTGGAACTAACTCATTAATAAGGTATGGAATTAAGTTTTTATTCTGGAAATTTCTGGAACTAAACTCAGTTATTCTCGGGATATGAAAGTAAGTTTTTGTAAGCCAGAAATTTCTGGAACTGAGTCTGCTGTATGATATGGGATCAAGCTTTTATTTAGTAAATTTCTCGTATTTTTAGAACAATATATTTATGAAACGTTGTAATGCAGATGAGCAACATAGAGATATACCCAGTTTCAAAGAGATATACCCAGTGTCTTTGAGGACAAAGCGTTCGTTATTCCCTTCCTTCTTAACCCATTCACCCATGGTGGTTTGCCCCCGGGGCGGGAGGTAGGGGGAATGGCGACCTTCGGTATTCTCACACCTGGTCTTAAGAATTGCCGCCTCCCCCTACCCCCACCCCATGGGCCCCTTAGTTCCACCCCCTCCTGAAGGGGAATTTTGGCCGCACCTTCAACGCGTCGGTGTGACCTTGCTGGGCGGCCTCCTACGTGGAATAGTAATAAACATGGCTGTCTCTCGGAACTATAGGATGCCATTTAACCGAAGGATACCGGTTGTTGTTAGAAGGATACCGGTTGTTGTTAGATTAAGCTGGCTTCGTAACAGCACGGGCTCTTGTTCGCTCGAACAGCCGGTTAACTTTAGAAGGATACGTGCAGACTCTTTGTCTTAATGGGACGTTATTGGTTTCTGCCCTAATTTGTTTTTCTCTTCAGTTTCTTTTCTGCCAGCCTTCCTACCCCAGCCTCCTTATAGAAGTGAAAACGTGTGTGTGTGTACGAGAGAGAGAGAGAGAGAGAGTGAGTAGGGGGGGGGGGAGAATCGTTGAAAATCCTTATAACTTTAAATTCCATTTCACTAATTTTCTTGTGTTTTTATACTCTTGGCATTTATAAAATTGCCACTCGGAACTTCCAACTATAAGAACGTGCCATATCACCTAGCCGTCCCGAGTAAATTGTTCGGTGCCACTTTATGTAAATTTTTATTCGTGCACACGATTTACGACCTTTTGTCCATGTGCCTGTGAAAAATGTACCTGTGAAATGCCATTGTCCATTGAGGAATAGATTGATTTGCGAGCTTATAATTTGGTGTATATTTTAACGCGCGCACCAGAGCATAACATCAAGGAACATTTAATAGAGGAGGGTCGTGTCTCAGATTTATTCCTTGCGTTTCTGCCAGACTTGTTTGTTGAATCTGACGCTGAAGCCCATTACCGTAATTATAGAGGAGCAGACGTTGATGAATTGGTAAAAAATAGCTCCCCAGATGCATTATCCCCTTTTGAGATTGTTTATGAAATGTTTTGGGACAATTTCCTGTGATGTATTATTTATAAAATGTTTTGGGAGACAAATAATTTCCTGTGATGTTATTTATAAAATGTTTTGGGAGTCAAATAATTTACCTTTATGGTATTTATACAATGTTTTGGGAGATATAATTTCTTGTTATATTATTTGTAAAATGTTTTGGGAAACATAATTTCTTGTTGTATTATTTGTAAAATGTTTTGGGACATAATTTCCTGTAATATTAGTTATAAAATGTTTTGGGAGACAAGTAATTTCGTGTGATATTATGTATACAATGTTTTGGGAGACAATTAATTTCCTGTGATATTATTTATACAATGTTTTGGGAGACAAATAATTTCCTGTTATATTATGTATGAAATGTTTTGGGAGACAAATAATTTCTCTTTTTAGTGTTTGTACAATGTTTTGGGAGACATAATTTCCTGTTATATTATTTGTACAATGTTTTGGGAGACAAATAATTTTCTGTTATATTATTTGTAAAATGTGTAGGGAGACAAATAATTTCCATTTAAATATTTATACAACGTTTTGGGGACTTATTTTCCTGTTATATTATTTATACAATGTTTTGGGAGACAAAAAATTTCCTGTTATATTGCCCTTCGCAAATGAAGCTCTGTTGGGGATTGCCGGCATAATGATTTTACAATGGGTGTATTTGAACACGTAATGTCACCTAAGGATAATGATATCTTCAGTCTTAATTTTTACTTCACTTTCATTGTAGTGATGTCTCGCATGATTTAGCGAGGTTGCAATGAATCGTTTAGTCCCAGTAAAGTTGTTGTGATTGTTTTATATATCTCTTTACTCTTTAATTTATTTTTTGTTTTGTAATAACTGATCTCTTCCTTCAGTATTTCCTGTTACCTTCTGTTCTTTGAAATGAACACCATATACGCTTTGGAAGCTTAAATTTCAAGTCAGTGGCCCTTTCTCGGTGCAATCAGTTATTTGTTAATTTAGCTAACTCAGATTATACATTACCTACATTTTGCTTAATCTTGCGTCAAGAGAAATGCCAGTCAGTCAGAGGTTGGGAGAAACTTTATGCCCTTAAAGGACACGTCGCCTAATAAGGGCACAGTCTCCTTAAGAATAGAGAATAGAATATAGAATTTAGGCCAAAGGCCAAGCACTGGGACCTATGAGGTCACTCAGCGCTGAAAGGGAAATTGACAGTAAGGAGGTTTGAAAGATGTAATAGGAGAAAAACCTCGTAGTTGCACTTTGAAACAATTGTTAGAGAGGTTGGAAATTCAGATGGAGGAAGAGAATATGAACGGAGGTACAGTAAAAGGAATGAGAGAGGTTGCAGGTAGGGGCCGAAGGGACGCTGCAGAGACCCTTAAGTAGTGTACCACGTGAGGTGCATTGTCAGCACCACCCCCCTACCGGGCCAGTCTTCTTGAGGAACAGGACAATGGGACCACGTGGGAAGAAAGGAAGTGTTGGGGTTCCCAGCTTGAGAGTGAAATTTACGAACTATCCCATTTTGGAATGTCGCTTTCATTTTCATTTATTTATCGGGTAATGTGTATTTGTGTTTTGTTAATTTACTTTTTTCTTTTCGGTCCACATTATCTGCATATGTATATATTTGCTCTGTATATATACATACATACATACACACACACACACACACACACACACACACACACACATATATATATATATATATATATATATATATATATATATATATATATATGAAGATAAAAAAGGCCCATATTATGCTGTTGTATTGGAGTAAAAGGTATACATACCTATATATATATATATATATATATATATATATATATATATATATATATATATATATATATATATATATATATATATATATATATACATATATATATACACATATGCAATTACATACATACGTACGTACATGTTGTAGGATTGTGTTTTATTTATTCTCGTTGATGGTTTATATGGCATGTATATTATGAAATAGTAATAATAACAAAAGATAAGTGCTTAACTACGGCACTGTGAAGAAGAGAAGAAAAGAAAAGAAAGAAAGAAAGAGAAACAATAAGAAAATGAATAAAAGCGCGAGAGCTATTACGGACATAATCCACGTCAACGCTTGGGCATTTTTCCTCTGGCATCTGCCAGTCCTGCCTGGCATCTGTCAGTTACTATATCACCATAAAGAAAAAAAAAAATGAATGCTCGCCCAGGGCAGATAATGCCAGAACACTTTGCCAGATTTATGGACGAAATACCGAGTCTGGACCTCCTCAGCTTCTTGTCGATCAGGTTGATGGGGGAAGAATGTTTTGGGTTAAGCACTCTTGATGGACCTGTACAGTGAGTTGCTTAACAAATGTTTACATATATATATATATATATATATATATATATATATATATATATATATATATATATATACACTTATATAATATTTATTATGTATTTTTTTTCCTGGGCAAGTAAAGTGATACTTAGATTTCAACTTACATGTATATATATATATATATATATATATATATATATATATATATATATATATACATGTATGTATGTATGTATGTATGTATGTATGTATGTATGTATATATAAATTATATATATATATATATATATATATATATATATATATATATATATTTATATACTGTTTATTACTAAGAGGACCTCATTCAAACTGGATGATATCTGGTGGAGATATTTATTCAGACACCATTCAGTTTGAATGAGGTCCTGTTATCAATTCTACTAATGCACAGAACAATTGTGTATGTTATATATATATATATATATATATATATATATATATATATATATATATATACATACTGTATAATGTATGTATATGAATGTACTGTATAGTTTTACTGGTTGGTTTCACTTGAATTGTATATGTTACAAGAATTATTATTATTATTATTATTATTATTATTATTATTATTATTATTATTATTATTATTATTATTATTATGTTTCAACTAACCACTTGTAACAGTAAAAATACAACACGAATGCGTGTCCATTTGAAAAGAGGCAAGAATTAATTTATTTACAAGGACTCTGCTGTCCCTCTGAAAAGGGTGATTAGGGACGGTGAGTGAATACCAAGTAGTCAGTCTCCCTAACGAATTAATATGTTAGTTGTTCTTTGATGTGTAAAGAGAGAGAGAGAGAGAGAGAGAGAGAGAGAGAGAGAGAGAGAGAGAGAGAGCGAGAGATTGCAGTTGAAGCTTAGTTTTTGATGCTGTACAAGACTTAGCGACAGCTTGTGTGCGTTTGAGAGAGAGAGAGATTGCAGTTGAAGCTTAGTTGTTGATGCTGTACAAGACTTAGCGATAGCTTGTGTGTGTTTGAGAGAGAGAGAGAGAGAGAGAGAGAGATTGTAATTGAAATTTAGTTTTTGATGCTTCACAAGACTTAGTGATGTCGTGTGTGGTGTGTGTTTGAGAGAGAGAGAGAGAGAGAGAGAGAGAGAGAGAGAGAGAGAGAGAGAGAGAGAGAGAGAGAGAGATTGTAATTGAAATTTAGTTTTTGATGCTTCACAAGACTTAGTGATGTCGTGTGTGGTGTGTGTTTGAGAGAGAGAGAGAGAGAGAGAGAGAGAGAGAGAGAGAGAGAGAGAGAGAGAGAGAGAGATTGCTAATTTCCTGGCTTTACAACAACAGAGGTCACTGACGCCGAGGAGAGAGAAATACACCCCTAAGTAAGTGTATCAAGAATATGTGACCCTCAGCACGATTAATTATTCACCCCATAATCGTAATATGTGTCCTAAAAGCACCGTGGTTTTGAACGGAAAGGTTCCTAGACTCATAAAAACCAACCAAACGCCACAAATAAGTGGACATTTATGTCAGCGACTGAGAAAGGTCCCTCGTTCAAATGCAGTAAAAAAGTAAAATAAAATAAAAAATAAAAAGGCAATTAACGACGGAGTGGTTTAGGGTTATATGACCGTGAGCTGTTTGTTCTGGCCGGAAGTACCAGGGTTGCTCTCGTACTGTCAGGTCTCCCACCAGGCCTGGACCGTTGTCCTGCAGGCTTCAATGGCTGTGAAAAAACAAGAAAAGGGGCTATTGATTGAAAATTGCAGATTTCCGTCTGAGATTTCAGCCATTTGTTTCATTATATCTCGAAGTCTTAAGTTTTTAGTTCCAGATTTTAGCTGCTCTGTACTAAAGCTTACTATTATAGTTGTAGAGTGCAGTAATCTTGCTCTGGACATTATAGTGCTAGATTTCAGCTGTTTATTGTTCTTGGCTGTGGATTAGTTGCAGTTTCAAGCCGTCTTAAATGGTAGGTGACTGTTTGAAATAAACGTTTCAACTTCCTGAAGTCGTCGGAAACTACTTAAGGTTTCAGCTGTCTGAAGTGTTGCAAACGAGTCGAAGATTTCAGCTGTCTTAGGCAGTAGATTGCTAGTTGTAGTGTTCAGCTGCCTGAAAGACTGTATTACTAGTTACAGAGTTCAGCTGCTTGATGAAATAGGTCACAACTCCCAGATTTCAGCTATCTGAAGTTGTTAAAAACTGTAAAATTTAGCTTCTAATATGCTTGGTTTAGATTTCAGTAGTCTGAAGTAGCAGATTACTCCTTGCAGTATTCAGCTGTCCGAAAGCCAAGGTTACAAAGTTACAGGTGTTAGCTGTATGAAACAGATACGATTAAAAATATAGTTACAGTTTTCACGTGTGCGATAGACAATGAATTTCAGCAACGATTTTATTCAGTGTGCCTGTCTTAATGTGAGTTTCTTACTGAAAGAATTATTCAGTAACTTTAGCTATATTAACAGTATTATTATTACTATTATTAGGTGTTTAGTTCATTTTTTCATATTGTACTCAGTATTTTGATGTCTACATACTGCAATTATACATAGCCTTGATCTGAAATTATTATTGTTATTATTATTATTATTATTATTATTATTATTATTATTATTATTATTATTATTATTATTATTATATAGACCTTGGCCATTTGGTAATAGATAAGGAATCTGTCCTTGCTGATATCTCGAACTCCAGCCACCCCAAAAAATGTTGAGTATCAGTTCCTCCACCGCCATCAGGCCACCCTCCAACCGAGTGGGACTCCTGACGTGGTGGCTTCAAGAGGATATCATCCCTATCATCATCATCGTCATCGTCGTCGTCGCCATCATCATCATCCCTTTCTCTGCTTTCCGTCAGAAACCCGATATATTACTGCCTTGGTCTTTTTGGGTCCACCACCCATGGAGGTATAGTGGGGGTTGGTGGGAGGGGCCGTTCTTGTGTGGGAGGTAACGGAGTTGGGGGGTCCCCTTGACGGCCGCTGCCATCAGCCGTCCACCAAATGTCATTTCACGCTCTCTCTCTCTCTCTCTCTCTCTCTCTCTCTCTCTCTCTCTCTCTCTCTGTCATAACGATTTCCTGTCCGTTTCCCTTAGCGCGCTGTAGTTCGTTACCTGTAGCTGTGGACATACGCTACATATTGTTGAGTTTATTTAACTTTATTGTAGGTTTGATGTGTTGACCATTTATTATTTCCAATAATAATGAGGACCTTTTACTCTACGTAAAGTGGACGTGCTTTGTATTGCAAGGTCTCTCTCTCTCTCTCTCTCTCTCTCTCTCTCTCTCTCTCTCTCTCTCTCTCTCTCTCTCTGGTTTTTGTGGCGATGTCACACAAGCAAGATAAAGAGTGAAGGTTTGTGGATTTGTTCCCATCAAGTGCTATCAGACCCACTTCTTCAGGAGCGAGAAGTATGTGGCAGGAAGTGCTAAAGAAAAGAGCGGCTTCCAGTAGTTGATTTTTTTGAAGAACAGAATATACCCAGTCACATGTATGTATGTATGTTGTATAATGCGAACACTCTCTTGGCAATAGTGTTCTTTTTGGTTTTTGGTTAGCTGTTCTGTAATTCGACTTCGTAAATTAATAGAAATTTAATTGGTGAAATTTTTAGTTTTTCAATTTCCGCTTGTTTCATTTGAATATTTCCATATTTTGAATAATTATAATAGCAATTATTATTTCATATTAATATAGTAATGTAGCTATATAAAGTATTTTGAATAACTAAAATCGTAAGAAAGATGCTATTCCTCATACATCATATTTTCTTGCTTTCACAGATTAATATAATCTTATATATTGATTAATAAATAAAAATCGGAAAACCTTGAATGCCATTTTGAAAATCTTTACATTGAATCTACAACAAGCGGAAATTGTCGGTTGGTCGCATCCTTCATTTCCTTGGCCCAGGAAGTATACGGTTAATAGGATGGCGTAAACGAGGCTCTTGGGGGGAAGAGGAGGGCGTGTAGGATTTAGGGAAGTGGGAGGGCGTGTAGGATTTTAAAAAACCTGTGACTGGGAAGATGAACGCGGCTCACTTTACATCATTTTTTATACATGTATTTTTAAGGGATGGGCTTAATGGATACTGTTCACAGAGAGAGAGAGAGAGAGAGAGAGAGAGAGAGAGAGAGAGAGAGAGAGAGAGAGAGAGAGAATTTTATCGTATGTAGGGAGAAAGCGATAGCCAAGTCAGTCGATATATGTTTTCTGATGTTTAATGAATATCTATATTGAATACTTATATTAAGAGATGTTTTATCACGGAGATTAAGGCAGATAGATAGGTACATAGACAGAGAGACAGAGATAGGAGTATAGATATGTAGAGGATGTTCCTATCAGAGAGAGAGAGAGAGAGAGAGAGAGAGAGAGAGAGAGAGAGAGAGAGAGAGAGAGAGAGAGAAGTTATTGTTTGTGTCTTTGCATGTATTTATATATGTTTGTGTGTGTGTGTGTGTGTGTGTGTGAGAGAGAGAGAGAGAGAGCGAGAGAGAGAGATTATTGTTTGTCTTTGCATGCATGTATATATGTTTGTGTGAGAGAGAGAGAGAGAGAGAGAGAGAGAGAGAGAGAGAGAGAGAGAGAGAGAGAGAGAGAGAGAGAGAGAGAAGTTATTGTTTGTGTCTTTGCATGTATGTATATATGTTTGTGTGTGTGTGAGAGAGAGAGAGAGAGAGAGAGAGAGAGAGAGAGAGAGAGAGAGAGAGAGAGAGAGAGAGATTATTGTTTGTGTCTTTGCATGCATGTATATATGTTTGTGTGTGTGTGAGAGAGAGAGAGAGAGAGAGAGAGAGAGAGAGAGAGAGAGAGAGAGAGAGAGAGAGAGAGAGAGAAATTCTTCACCAGATACCAAGCAGCAATTAGGAGAAAGGCCGGTCACGGGGCCTGATTGATTTATTGAAACGTTGAAAACTTCTGTCACAGCAGCAAAGGTCATCGACGCAGCGGGACGTCACGATTTTTTTTTCTTTCTCTCTCTCTGTTTCGTAACGCTCGATAATGTCGTCTGCCAGACGCGTATCATTCTTCGGTCGATGGAGCAGCAGGTCATTGTGATCGAGTGATTGGTTTAATGTTAAACTCGGTTGACAGCTTTGATGGTCATACACGACGGAAGTAACCTGGGCTGTCTACTTGTAGCAATCTTTCTTTGACGTGTAGGCACCAATAGATATTTTGGGTCGTAGTTGAGTAAAGGTTACAAGTTTTGAGATCATATTTGCATGATTGATGGCCTCGGTGATGCCTTGGGAGTTTTTGTTTACGTTAAAAGTACCAAACCTGTCATTATTTTATTTGTATTTTTCATTTTCTGATAGAACTATTTTTCATGCATAAAGAACGTTGATTGTACATTTTGAAAATCTTGGTCCTTGAATTGATATACATATTTCTCTTGTAATATGATGAAATTTCTATTTTGAAAGCCCTGATATTTTCATTATTTTGATCAACTTGATTCTAAGTTGAAAGTCTCGATAACTTGCGCGCTCGCGTTTTATTTATTTATTTTTTTTTTCCATCTCGTGGTACTTTGCCGAAGGCTAATGCAAGCTCGCCCTCGACAGTAAAAGCCCATTTCTTTCATGTTTCAGAATGCATTCGACTATAAGCAAACTTTGAACGTGATGCCTGTGTGTAGATCCTCGTCCCGACGAAAGTGCTTTGAATATTCATGTCAGGCGCAAAGCTCGCTCTCTTTCAGTAATCTTTAATGATTGTTTTTAACGCTCAGTGTAACTTTTCTGTCTTCACGAAAGTGGAAACTTATTTTTCAGTTTCTGAATTTCAGTATGCAGGTCTGGTCGACTTATATTGAAATAAAATTCTCTATTATAGTGTTCCTCCCTTTATCGAATACGGGTATTTGTTTTTAATTGTAAACCTGTTTAGTAATCAGTTACCAGATAAACCGTGCCTAATATAATAATAATAATAATAATAATAATGATAATAATAATAATAATAATAATAATAATAATAATAATAATAATAATAATAATAATAATAAGCATTAATATCTGTCAGAATTTTATCCAGACATAAAAACATATTATTCTTGGGTAGGCTTAATTTCCTGAATCTTTGGGTGTAGCCCCAGTAATAATTATAACTCATGACATTTAATATTGTGCTGTTGCTCTGAGCCATTTATTTCCGAACCTTGGATTTCTCATCAATCTTCAGTTTTCCCTGATTTAGAACCTATCTCCTCCATTTTCTTATTGCTTTTTGGTACCTGGAAAATGTATGTATATATATATATATATATATATATATATATATATATATATATATATATATATATATATATATATATATATATATATTTATAATTATATGTCATGACGTTTTTCAGGTACCTGAAAGCAATAAGACAATGGAGGGGATAGGCTCTATACTGTACTGCTTTGTATACTATATATATATATATATATATATATATATATATATATATATATATATATATATATATATATATATATATATATATATATATATATATATATATTTGTGTGTGTGTATGTATGTACTGTACCTATGTATGTATTAATATCTCATTCATCTGTGAAATGATTAATTTCAGAACATTCACGCCTCTCCCGCAAAGTTCCCTGGATAACGAATTGGTCCTTGATACCCTGCAATTAAGTGCCGAGTGGCAATTGTATCACACTGTACATTTCTCCAAGGACAAGTTGTGTGGGGGTGGAGGCGATTGCGTGGTAGGTGGGTGGATGACTTGCCCGCACACACACACGCACAGACACACGCACACACACGGATGCCACTTTGAGGTGTGAGGGGAAATTGTTGACGGGGGAGAAAGGGAAGAACCCGTGATGTGGTATTGATTGGTACGTGAGAGTTTAGTCGGGGCGATGTGCGTATGTGTGTGTTTGTGTGCGTGCGATTCCGTTTGCGTGTGTGTGTGTGTGTGTGTGTGTCCGTGTGATATAGGTGTTGCAGCAGAAGCAGGTAAGAGGAAATATCAAGGGTGACAATTTGCATATACTGGAGGTTTCCACACTGAGAGAGAGAGAGAGAGAGAGAGAGAGAGAGAGAGAGAGAGAGAGAGAGAGAGAGAGAGAGACCTTTTAAAGAACTTGCCCTTTATTTTGGAGTGTGATTAAAGTGAACACGCTCAAAAGGCTGCTGAATTAAATATTACATTTTGCATATTTCATCTTGCTTGCGCCTTCTGGAATGTCGTCCGGCTGTTGTCGTCTTGTCATGAGAAAATTTAGGTCATGTGATTTTCGTTTCTTCTCACAAGAATAATAGTGCATGAAAGAATATATACACACATATATATATATATATATATATATATATATATATATATATATATATATATATATATATATATATATATACATATACATACACATATGAATATATATATGGCTAATGAATAAGAGAATAGGGTTCAGCTTTCGAACAAGATTTTAACTGGTATATAAATTACTTCCAGCTACAAGCCTACACCATTACGAATCGCGCTACATCAGGAATTTTTCTATTTTTTTATTTTATCCTCTCGCTGGAAAGTCAGTGCCACATATGTGCCTGTCTGTTGTCCGATATAATATAGCTTCATAGTCAGCTTTCTCGCACAGCAACTTATATGACGTTGTAAATCGATTATATTAACTAGCGAAATATTTCGGTTCCTCTCCAGAGCTTTGTGAAACGATTTCGCTCTTGATTTAAGCAGTGAATTACATATCAAGTATTTATTATAGTCGACTGTATTGGATCGAAGTCGGAGCATTGAAGGCTGTGGGATCGTTATGATGCATGTGTTGTTGTGTTTTTTTTTTTTTTTTAAATACATTTAAGGTGTTGAGAGAGAGAGAGAGAGAGAGAGAGAGAGAGAGAGAGAGAGAGAGAGAGTTCCAGGTTGCTGTGGCAACGTTAAGATGAGAGTTGAAAATAGGAACGGTGACATAATGCTCAGACCACCATCATCATCTTCAAATCATGTTAGATGTACAGTACGTAGGGAAAAATATGTTTTTAACAAATAATAATACATGTATGTATGTATGTATGTATGACAGAATGAGAGAAAAAACTGTATTTACAGTGATCCTAAATTATGACTTTTCTAAATGTTACGTTTAAAATGATTGGTAGTTTGCATTTCAGCGTGTGACTTGGAGAATGGTAATGATTTTTAGTGTTGTTGATTAATTCACCTGACCGTGTTACGTAACGCATTTTAAAGCGTTGCAGCCAGATTTATTTCCCGAGGCGCCGTTTTTTAAAAAAATAACCTTAATCATATTCGTCAAAAATAGCTTCTGCAATATTATTCAGGCCTCGTTGTCTTTCAATTACCTTTTTTATATAATGAATATAATGAACGTGACATGGGTATTCACGCACAGCGGGAATTATCCAGTGAATCGGGAATTGTCCAGCGGAATCTGGAATTGTCCAGCGGAATCTGGAATTGTCCATTGGAATCGGGAAGTGTCCATTGGAGTCGGGAATTGTCCAGTGGAATCGGGAAATGTCCAGTGAAATCGAGAATTGTCCAGTGGAATCGAGAGTTGCCCAGTGGAATCGAGAATTGCCCAGTGGAATCGGAAATTTTCCAGTGGGATAGGGAATTGTCCAGTGGAATCGAGAATTTTCTTGTGGAATCGGGAATTGTCCAGTGGAATAGCGTTTAACGCAGTGAGTGAAATGCAACTTGCCGACGTTAGTTTTAAGTCGTCGTTTTTCCCCCAGTGGCTCGTGTGCCCCTTTAAGCTTTAATAAAGCTTCTATTTCTGCACGCTGCCAGGGGCGTATGAACGCATGTACGCATAAGCACGCAAGCACGTTATCTCATTAGCCACCGTGGTCGTAACAACTCCCCTGAGCCCCTGTCGACGGGATATTCTATGCAAAAGGGTAGGTTTTTAAAGGGAAGAAAATTCTCCAGCATCTTTTTGCTTGCAGAAAGGGAGATTTTTTTATGTGAAAAAAAAATCCCGTTCACCATTTTTCTAGGGAAAGGAAAGGTTTTACGCCAAAAGGGTAAGCAGATTTCTCGATTTATGTATTTATTTGTTTATCTATTTATTTTTAAGGGACCTGGTTGTGGCCAATTCCCGTCAATGGAGATCGTTTTATGTACTTTTGTAAGTGTCGGAGAAATTATTGTAAGTGGGACCTAACTTTAACAACAACTACAATAATAATAATAATAATAATAATAATAATAATAATAATAATAATAATAATAATAATATGGCAAACTAGGGACGTTTACAAACCATAAACAGTAAGGATTTCATTAGGAATAAGGAAGAGAATCACCTCTTAATAATTCAGTTGAAGTTTTAACTTCACAAGTGTAAACTGGTTGATTAACTGACTGAGCATGGGATGAATATTACCCATATTACATTAAAGAAAGATGAACAAAAACGGGAAGACCTAGTAGAGCGCCTACACACACACACACACACACACACACACACACACACACACACACACAAAACACACCTTGCAATTAAGTACAAATTTTCGCTATCAAGCTTTAGTTAGTTTAATGACTTACAGTTGCTGAAGATCTTTTTCTTATTCTTGTGTGTTTTAGCATGTGTCGATGTCCATTGGTCTTGCGACGCCAGTATCTTTTGAAACTGTTAGTTAATTAGTTTACATGGTCTGTACTTTTCACATGAGAAGTTAAAACTTCAACTATATTTAACGTTTATCACATTTTTTCACTTTTACAGAGAATTCTTATGTTCTCTACATCAGGGCATTTAAAAAAATCCATCAGGCAGTCATCTTGTTCAGTCTAAATGTCATTCACTCTGGGAGCTTTTTAAGTTGTATTATTATTTGCCTCGACTATAACTAAAATTTTGAATTTTTGCACGAACTTTTTATTTTCACCTGACGTCTTACATGAAATAAATATGGTTTGCCTGGCTTCTTACATGACGTAAGTTGTTTATTTATATAGTTATTTATTTATTTATCTATTTATCTTTTTTAGTGAGACATCTGCGCCAGCTATTTATCGTAGGTTAACGCTGTCAATAAACGATGGCACTAATAATATCTCGAACCGGTTATAGCTTAAAGGTGCAGGGTCAACCACCCATTGTTCTGGATATAACTTTTGCCTCCCGAAATGGTGGATGATCTATTTCTTTGCGTCACATGTATAAATGGATCGATAAGTGCTTTGATTGTCATGTTTTCTATAGGTCGCCTTATGCCAGCACTTGCTCATGCTCCATGATTAGTCAGTAGTGTAAATAAAGTCGACGCAGTGGTGAGCTGTATAAGGGAATTCTACTGTGACAATAGCTACTGGGTGTGACGTCACTACCAGGTGTATTTGCTGGTGAGAAAAAAAAAAACTCATGCAGTGAGCAAATACATAACAGTTAGCTATCAGGATGTGGTGTGCTTGAATCAAAAATACAAAAGCACAAGTAACAAATACACAAACATTACTAAAAAGGACACACTCAGAAACAAACATACATATAACCATTGCACAAAGACTCCCAAAATACATACGCAGATACAAGTCGCACATACATTAACATAAGCAAGTAGAAGTATAGCCAGATATGAACAATAACTGATTCGGTAAAAAAAAAAAAAAGGCCAGATAGCTTTCATCGTTAGAGCAGAGCAAAGGATGAGATAATTGTGAAGTATACAAATTGGACAATACGTTCTCTAAACAAATTGAACAACGAGTCCATGGAGGAGGTGGGGTGGGTAGAGGATGGCAAGGCTCCTCCTCCTCCTCCTCCTCCTCCTCCTCCTCCTCCTCCTCCTCCTCCTCCTCCTCCTCCTCCTCCTCCTCCTCCATGGTACAGAAGAGGTAAAGTAGGTTGGGGAATGCGGGCATGGGAGATAAGTGGCCCAGTTGAGTACCAAGATGCACTTCCCGCTTCTTTTATTTTTTCCTTTTTTTTCCCCCCCCTCACTTCCCTTGTGTCTTCGTTCTTCATTGTCTTGACTTTTCACCTCTTCATTTTTCTCTTCGAACTTGCCCTATTCGTCGTCGGTCTCCTTCAAGTTTCTTAATTTTTTTTCTTTTTATTACCCATATTTCTTAGTTCAGTTTTTCATTTTTCTCTCCAGTTTCTGTATTATTTTTTTTCTCAAGTCATTGGATTTGTAAGTTTTATCGTTTTTATTTTCCATTTATTTAGCTTTTTCTTCCTGCCTACCCCATTCTTGTATCAGTCTTCAACCTCTATTAATTTTTCCTTTTCACTTCACTTTTTGCTTTCTGTTTCGCTTTAGAAGACTGTCATGTAGTATCTTTAGCTCTTTTACTTCATTAGCATCATGAGTCTCTCTCTCTCTCTCTCTCTCTCTCTCTCTCTCTCTCTCTCTCTCTCTCTCTCTCAGTTCAGTAAGGCACCTTGTATCCAACTCTTACGTCAGATCTGACATCATCGCTTTCAGTAAGAATTGCAGCAAGTTATGTCCGAATCCCCCCCCCCTTCCCTCTAGGGGCTAGTGCCGTCATTGCACCTCACGCGGTGCATTGCAGGCATTAGCTAAGTTCTTTGTACCATCTCCTTAGGCCCCTAGCTGCAACCCCTTTAATTTTTTACTATACATCCGTTCGTACTCTTTTTCTTCCATCATATTTTCCACCCTCTCCTAGCAATTGTTTCAAAGGGTAGCAGGGTTTTCCTCCTGTTACACCTTAAAACCTTTTAAATCTCAATTTCCTTTCAGCGCTGAATGTTCTCACATAACCCAGGGCTTGGCATTTGGCCTAAATTTCATAGTGTCCGAATCCAGATAGAGGAGATCCTTAACCAAGCATTCCCCCTTTCCCCCAGTATCGGCAGGATAATGCACAAATAAATCAACAGGTAAGAAGTCTCCAAATTTTTCAAGGCAATCGATCCTTCTGATCCCTCACAATGCTGGCCTTTAGTCCTCCTTCCCTCTCGTCCACGTCTCCCTTTCAATGGGCGCTCGTTGTTTGCTCCTCTTAATTTCATCTGCTATTAAGAGTTCAAGCATTGAACCATCGCTCTCCTTAAGTATGCCATTGGATACAGCTAATCATTGTGAGCGAGTGCGTCACACGATAGCCTTAGTCTGCCTGAGAGGGCGAGCAATGGCTCAGGATTGGTTATGCCTGGGTGCCACCGAGTGATTTATCATCTGAAGTACATTTCTTTTTCTTTCTCTTTTTTTCAAAGGGTGTGTTGGCTAAGTGCTTGTGGAGAGTGCACGGCGATATTGCTGTGATAGACATGTGTCCGTCTTCTCTCTCTCTCTCTCTCTCGTTGACCCATCGTGTTACGTAGTTTGTGTATGTAGAAGTAAATGCTCTCTCTCTCTCTCTCTCTCTCTCTCTCTCTCTCTCTCTCTCTCTCTCTCTCTCTCGTTGACCCATCGTGTTACGTAGAGTTTGTGTGAGTAGAAGTAAATGCTATCTCTCTCTCTCTCTCTCTCTCTCTCTCTCTCTCTCTCTCTCTCTCTCTCTCTCTCTCGTTGACCCATCGTGTTACGTAGAGTTTGTGTTAGTAGAAGTAAATGCTCTCTCTCTCTTGTTGACCCATCGTGTTACGTAGTTTTTGTCCGTAATAGAAAATCTCTCTCTCTCTCTCTCTCTCTCTCTCTCTCTCTCTCTCTCTCTCTCTCTCTCTCTCTCTCTCTCTCTCTCTCACATAAATTAAGCGACGAATTCTTTCAGACTGTTTTCCTTTCATTTCTTTATCTCAGGCGTTTGATTCCTTCTCCGATTTCCCGTTTGACAAACCGCTGATCTAAAGAGGTTCAAGCAGAGTATCGGGAGTGTATGTCCATTAATCTTCGTTGAATGCTTGAAGTTTAACAGGAGAGTTCACCTGTGGCTCCGTGATACCTTTACCCTTCAGCTTCAGTAAATATTTCCTGGCCTGGTGTAGGTAGGGCTTTCACGCAGATAGAACTAAGTGTGACGGGAACTTGGAAAGCGCTTTGAATTATTGCGTTATTCACACCGAGCAAACATTCACGTGGAGGGATTTAAATGGTCATCAGCTTAGAAAACATGCTTCGACATAATAGAATGCACGTGCATTAAAAAGAATACGGAAAAAGTAACACATGCATAAAATAACTAAGGAACAAAATCATGTTTGAACACCAAAAGGCAATACATTTTATAAAAACTGTGAAAATGGTTCACGAAATGAAAGATTTTTGGTACTCGGGAGTGTGACAACGTGACGTCCCGACAGATGTATGTGTTTTGTTACTTCGTAAAAGCGAGTAGCACCCACTAGTTTTTGGGAATAGGAAAAATGTAGACACTCAAGAAGGATTTTTTTTTTTTTAAGAGAGCAGGTTCCCCATGTTATAAGACCTAATCTTGTAGATAATGTTTTTAAAGTTCCCTACATATATGATTATTTCTTAACAGTGAACTGGAGAAGCTTCTTTATTTCTGTTCGCCGTCTCTTTTTTTTATGTGTACATATGTTTTTTCGATTACTGTCATATTGCTTGACAAATTGCCAAGATCGTACCTCCCATCGTTGAAGTAAATAAACTAAAAGCGTTTTTGCACCTTGCCATTTTTCCCCGGCCTTCTAATTAAAGATATCCGTTGCTAATGAGTTTCTTCCTCTCCTTTCAGGTAAGCCGATCGTCGGTTACCAGCGGTGCATTAAGTGTGTCAAGGGTCATCTGGTTTATAGT
>NC_089756.1:16563725-16566225 GCF_040412425.1 Macrobrachium rosenbergii
TCCTTTTTGTTCGTTACAATGTTTTCTTTTTGTTTAATTGAAGATGTTATGCTGTCCATACTTTCTCCTTGAAGTCTCACTGTTTTCCCAATTGATGGTTTAACACTGCCTCTGTTTTTGCAATGATTATCGAATACATCACCCATATAAATTATATCTTATTGCAAGTCGAGTTTGGATTTATGTAAATTATGTCTTCTTGTTCATTTTCCTTAATCTTTCACGTAAAAGTACGTCTCCTTGATTACAAGCCAACTTTCTCTCTCTCTCTCTCTCTCTCTCTCTCTCTCTCTCTCTCTCTCTCTCTCTCTCTCTCTCTCTCTCAGTACTTCATTAAACTCTGTTAATTATCCGTAAGCTTTCGTGTACAAGTACATCTTGAGGAAAATCGCGCTCTCTCTCTCTCTCTCTGTCAACACTCCATTAAGCTCTGTTCATTATCCATAAGCTTTCCTGTACAATTTTATCTCCTTGAGGAAGATCTCTCTCTCTCTCTCTCTCTCTCTCTCTCTCTCTCTCTCTCTCTCTCTCTCTCTCTCTCTCTCTCTCTCAACACTTCATTAAGCTCTGTTCATTATCCAGTGAGGGTCAGTACCAGTGGATGTTTGTTTGGCTGTATGTTTTCTACTTCATCGGAAGTCCGCCAAGATGATCATCCCTTTTTGTCAGGTCTTTTCCCGTAATTATTATCGGCGGTGTTCTTTGCCTACTGTTTTTCACAATATCTTCTGATTACTCATTAATTTTTTCCTTACCCCTCTGTTTTTTAACCCATTCATTATCACAATATATACTGACTGCTTCGTTTTAATTGTTGTAAGTGGTCTCCGTAGTCCACTGATTTTCATAATACTTGTGGATTATTTAGTTTATTCTTTCATTTGAATGTTACCGACATCGTCCTTTGTTCACAGTTTTTTTCTCAAACGTTTATTGTTTTATAGTCTTTTTCATCTATTTTTATTGACTGTTCGTTTGTGCACTGTTTTTCACAATGTGTACGTAGGTTCTTTTAAATTTACCTTTTCCTCTTCCTCATGATTATACCGGGCATGCTCTTTGTCCACTGTTTTGGACAGTAAGCTATTTGTGGTCGAAAGTTTACGTTTTTTCTTTCTTTTATTTTACTACATTCTTTTTACTTTTTTCCGTGTGTGGAGACTTTTTCAATAATAATAATAATAATAATAATAATAATAATAATAATAATAATAATAATAATAATAATAATAATAATAATGTCCGGCGCTTGCACAGAACCAATACGAAAATGGTCATGATTCAGTAGCAAAAACCCTCCACTGGAGCCTGGGCAAGAAACACCAGCTAGCTTGCAGTAATAGGTGGTACGAGCACCAACCTGAGGGATTGATCGAAAACGATCAGGCAAAGGTCCTCTGGGACTATGGTATCAGAACTTTTAGGATATACGAGCCAATAGACCAGACTTGACGCTGATTGACAAAATCAAGAAGAAAGTATCACTCACCGATGTCGCAATACCATGGGACACCAGAGTAGATGAGAAAGAAAGAGAAAAAATTGATAAGTATCAAGACCTGAAAATAGAAATAAGAAGGATATGGGATGTGCCGGTGGAAACTGTACCCATAATCATGGGAACACTAGGCACGATCCCAAGATCCCTGAAAAGGAACCTGGAAAGACTAGAAGCGGAAGTAGCTCTAGGACTCATACAGAAGAGCGTGCTACTAGGAACAACGCACATACTGAGAAAAGTGATGGACTCCTAAGGAGGCAGAATGCAATCCGGAACCCCACACTATAAAAACCACCCAGTCGAATAGGATGACTGTGATAGACAAAAAAAAAATAA
The DNA here is from genome assembly GCF_040412425.1 of Macrobrachium rosenbergii. Lineage (NCBI taxonomy): Eukaryota > Metazoa > Arthropoda > Malacostraca > Decapoda > Palaemonidae > Macrobrachium > Macrobrachium rosenbergii. The sequence continues at coordinate 16,565,563 of NC_089756.1, forward strand.
TAATAATAATAATAATGATAATAAAGTTTGAATTCTGAAATGATTGACGTCAGGTGTCATATTACATTAATATTACATTTTATGAAGGAATAGATATGAAATGTAATTTTTTTTTTTTTTGCAAATTCAGTGCATATTTGAACTGTGCTTTTTAGTCTGAGTATGTATGCAACATGCAAAGGCGTGCATAGTGCTTGATTTCTAAACGAAACAGTATAATATGGAATGAATGAATGAATATGTCAACGAATAAAGAATGAATTGATGTAAGATTTCTTCATCGTTTTGGGACTGTGTATATATATATATATATATATATATATATATATATATATATATATATATATATATATATATATATATATATATATATATATATATATGATACACTGTATACATGCACATACAGCCCTACATACACATCACACTCCATATACGTACTTATGGAAGTTAATGATAATGACTTGTGAATGAAAGATAACAAACAAACCATTTGTCTCTAACAAATTGTTTGCCGCTGAAGCAAGAGAAAGTCGGCGCTCATTCACAGGTCTGACGTTAACAAATCGCATTTTAGGTTGTCCCCGTCTGTTATGGCCAGAAGGGGAGGTTGCCGAGATAATTGGAGAGAGAGAGAGAGAGAGAGAGAGAGAGATTTTGATT
>NC_089756.1:16573725-16588725 GCF_040412425.1 Macrobrachium rosenbergii
CGGTTGAGTGTAAATAATATTTTTTTTGGTATACAACGTGAGCCGAGAAGCATTACAAATGAATGACTGTAGGCCTACCTAAGAAAAAAGTTTCGGGGATCTACGAAGGTCTATGAAATAGATGACCATACCATCTTATCCCATCTGCCAGCTGCGCTACAGTTGGCTTAAGGGTTTGGGGGGAGGAGAGGACGAGGGTGGAAGGAGTCTGTACACCGCGAATCCATCTATCTTTGAAGGGACGAACCGCCTCTCTAGGGTAGTTGAGAGGGGGAGGGGAGGGCGTTACTCTCTCCCCCCACCACTTCTTCCCTTCCTCCCTTCCTCCCTGTTTCCGTTTCATGTGAGGTATGTGTTTGTGCTTGTAGATTGCGTGAGGGTGTTTGTGTTTATTGTTGTGTTTCATATATATATTTTTAAGTATTTTGTGTGTACCATATTCATCTGCCTCATATAAATATTATTTATGTATTATGTATTTGGTTATGCTATAAAATTGTTTAATTGTATGTATTCAAATGTTATGTAACGTATATATCTCTGCATACTACCCTGTGTGTTTGGAGAAGAGAGAGAGAGAGAGAGAGAGAGAGAGAGAGAGAGAGAGAGAGAGAGAGAGAGAGAGAGAGCGTATTTAACTTATTTCAGTAATAAAGAGAGAATGACGCAGGAAAATGATGGGGCATTATAACCCACTTTGAAAAAACATCGTGCGTTTAAGTTGAAGTAAATGGCGTGAAACTTTTTTTGTTTAATTTGAGGTAATGTTTTATCTCTATCTTGTCTCTCCATAAAAATAAACGAAGCCGACTTTTTTTGTAAAGAAAGAAAAAAGTTGACGATTTTAACAGTGAAACATTGTAGTCGACAGAAATATTTCTCGAGGATTTTTGCTCTTTTTCACTGTTTTTATTCCGTAATACTTTGTGTGTTTACAAGATTGTTACTGTGGTTATGCTCTCTCTCTCTCTCTCTCTGTAACTTCTTTTCTTTCCCAATAGTTTTGTTTCCCTTATGACTCTTGAATAGTTTGAATTTAGTGAGCGCATGCACCTAAGGATACTCCATATATGAAAGGTTCCAGCTTTCATACCCTGGAAGAATATTTCGTATCTCTTTCTTTATTTTATTACTGTATACAATATTCATACATGTATACATATGTATAAATATATATATATATATATATATATATATATATATATATATATATATATATATATATATATATATTTACAGACATACATACATACTGTATATATTTGTGTATGTGTGTGCGTGCGTGTGTATAACGAGACTACGGAATAATAGACCCACGTTTACACCAGATTAATGTTCATTCATCTCTAAAGTGAAAGCTTAATTACAAATGACCCAAATAGGTACTCCCCCGATAGGCCTATTCGAAAGCAGTGAATCGATAAAGCGTGACGTATGGCACATTCAGAGAGGTATTCGTATCTCACGGTTGTGCTGTTAGAAAAAAATTCTTTTTATATTGTGCCTCATGTTAGGTATATAGAATGAATAATTCTGACATAAGTTTGCGTACCTCAGTTTTATATATATATATATATATATATATATATATATATATATATATATATATATATATATATATATATATATATATATATTTACTAAAAGGACCTCATTCAAACTGGATGGTATCTAATGGAGTTTTTTATTCATTAGATACCATCCAGTTTGAATGAGGTCCTTTAGTAAATCTACTAATGCACAGAACAATTGTGTATGTGATAAAGTTAATATATATATATATATATATATATATATATATATATATATATATATATATATATATATATATATATATATATATATATATATATATATATATATATTAGCACAATTGCCGGGGTAGTCTTGTTCGAGGCTGAGACATCATTATAGTTTACAGTTAGGTGTTGAAAACCGTAGAGGATTTTTTGTTTGTTTGTTTGTTAGCAATCACTTGTTATTTCGATATCCCTTTTAATGATGCGCAGAACTTGTTGACCGTCCAATTTTCTGTCCAATCAGATTTAATCAAACATCTCGCACCCGAAACGAATCGATTCCTCTCTCGTTAGTCTCCGAACGAGCGTCCAGTTGCGTCTCTCGTTTCTCTTACCTGAGTTCCATTACTAAGGCCAGGTAACGAGTCCTTCCTTGTGAGCGTCCCCTTTCAACCTCTCTCTCTCTCCTCTCTCTCTCTCTCTCTCTCTCTCTCTCTCTCTCTCTCTCTCTCTCTCTCTCTCTCTGTTGTAAGGTGGTCGTTGGAGCAGGAGGCCGTGCACAAACTTTATGATTTGCTTTTTGTGGTACGAGCTGTGTTCGTAAAGCAGTTGCAAGTATCTTTGTCGAATTTTCATACTCTCTCTCTCTCTCTCTCTCTCTCTCTCTCTCTCTCTCTCTCTCTCTCTCTATCTGTTGCAAGGTGGTCATTAGAAAGGAGCCCTTGCTGGCAACACGCCAGCTTGATCTAAGTACAATTGACTATAATTTGGTTATTGTGGCACAAGCTGTGTTAATAAAATAATTGTAATTATCTTTGTTCTGTTGAATTTTCATTTTCCGCGTGTCTGTCTGTCTGTTTGTCTCTTTCTCTCGCCTATTCCATGATCCCCAGCCCCCCCTCCTCCCCTCCTCCCCCATGGCTTCTTTTCACCTTCCCTCTTGTATCTATCGTGGTGGTAACGGATATGGAGGTCCGAATAATGGCTTTTGTGAGAGAGAGAGAGAGAGAGAGAGAGAGAGAGAGAGAGAGAGAGAGAGAGAGAGAGAGAGAGAGGGGGGGGGGGGAGCAAGTTAGTCGGCTAACTGTTCCATGTTCGCCATAAAACGATACTTTTATCTTTACTGTTGATGCCTGGGAATAATCAGGTTTCTTTTTCGAAAATCTTTTAGACAGGAGGAATCTCGGTTTGCAGCATTTAATAGGCTGGTCTAACAGGCCTACGAGATATCCGGAATGCTGAATTTTGTGGGTGTCACGACGAATATTTTTTTTTTTTACGCTCGTTTAATGTCTGAGTGTAATATTTTATAACATGATTATTGTATTTCATATAAAGTGTATATATAGTTCCTATACTGTGACTTCTTTGAAGAAGCGTCTCTCTCTCTCTCTCTATATAATATATATATATATATATATATATATATATATATATATATATATATATATATATATATATATATATATATATATATATATATATATATATATATATATATATATATATATATATATATATATATATATATATATATATATAATATATTATATATAAGCTTTAAACCAGGAGCAGTATATTTTGCCCCCTATAACGCTTGGGGATTGTCAGGTTTCCCACCCTCGTGGTCCCAAGCTGTTGCCTGCGCGGGATTGTAGGACTAAGGGGTGGAAGCGGGGAGGCACACATTATGCGTGTTTGTGTGTGGAGTGCGTGTATCGAATGAAATAGGACACCGTGTATAATTGTGATATATGTCTGTGTGAACCGACTGTATGGCATTCTTAGGGTGAAGGAAGAGAGAGAGAGAGAGAGAGAGAGAGAGAGAGAGAGAGAGAGAGAGATTGGAAGTGTAGGTAATGGATATACGCTATATACGCGAGTCTGATGGCTCTGATGTAACGGAATGTTTCACCCTTTGCGTGAGAAATTTCTCTCTCTCTCTCTCTCTCTCTCTCTCTCTCTCTCTCTCTCTCTCTCTCTCTCTCTCTCTCTCTCAGCGTAAACAAATTGCCTCCATGTTTGAAGTTGGCGTGAATGATTTGGGATGGGTTTCCGTGGTGTGAGAATATGTCGCAGAACGGGAATTATATTTGTCTCTTGTGATTTTGTGTTACTATTTAATGTTTCGTTGTGATATTACAAATTCAGTATAGTTATTCAGTACACATGATCTATCGATGTAATGTTTACACGTGTGTATGCAGAACAATTTACCCGACAGTGGTGTCTTTTAAGACAGTCAAAACAGGAGTCGCTGTCGCGTTGATCCTTATAACTACTGAATAAAGTAGTAACCTCCCATTTAGAAAACTATGTATATGTGTATATATATAAACATTAAGCTAAGAATGTCGTTTAGGGAGCCTCGATGGCTCAGTCGGTTACAGCAGCAGCTTCGGACTTCGTAGAGGTCTGTGGCGCGGGTTCAAATCCGCAGCCGACTGATCAGAGAGGCAGACACTTTGCTATCCGTGTAGACATCCCGGGTCTATATATGTAATCAACGGATAGGTTTGCTTAAAAAGCAAATGGGTGTTACAGACTAAATACACACACAAAACAAAGCCACTACAACACCTTCTAAAAAAACATAACAAACATCTCACACGTCTCGAACTCTCGCCCTACCCGCGCAACAACTTCTCGCTGCTGGGAAGAAAGGGCGTTGGGTCGGGTATGATACATGAAACATACGCTACCGGGGTCTAAGCGATGTCAGGCAGGGCAGCCGATCGAGACTACAGGTCTACCCCAAAGCCAAATCAAAAGTCCTTCAAAAGAAGGCATCGTGCTTACCCCATACAAAAATGGGAAAAAAGCACGTTAAAAGAAGAAGAAGAAGCTAAGAATGTCGTTTAATATCCAATTCTCGCTACTTCTGGAATATCACCGATGGGGAATTTATAAGACACTTAGGCATCTAACCGTTTATCACTTATAATGCCCCTTCGGTGATATTCCCGAAGTAGCGCGAATTGGACATTAAACGATATTTGTAATTTAATGTTTGTACATATTTATATATGTGTGTGTGTGTGTGTGTGTGAGCGCTCGCTGGCTGACAATACCATATACCCACGCACCCCAGTGATGTTGTTGCCAGTACATGTTATTGCGATCAAAGTTTTATTACCGCTTTTGTTCACGTGATTTTTCCCCCCTTATAACGCATTGTGGCATTGTGAGAATTTGCTCTCATCAGTGGAGCCAATCCCCGATGGCCTTCCACCGACACGAGTTTTGTTTTCCATCTTTAGTGCGAGTCTAATTATCCCTCGGCTTTGTAATTAGGTTTTTCTCTTTTCCATGTCCTTGAGAGAGAGAGAGAGAGAGAGAGAGAGAGAGAGAGAGAGAGAGAGAGAGAGAGATTTAGCCTTGGAGGGCCAATTTACCTTAATAGGCCTGTCTTTCTGTCTGCCCAAGACTGTCTAATTCAAGGTCTTGGCACATCATGGTTGGAGTACAAATAAAAAAAAGCTGATTTAATTATTAAAGACTTTAGCCTACAAAGACTGTGATGTGGAAGTAACAGTTCTAGAAGGATCAGAACTTATTTAGGTATTTGTACGTGGGCCATATATGGATGTTTTAATTTTATTGAGGTGATTCATTGTTAAAAATATGTTGATATTGTTTATCTTCATTGTCTGCAGGCTTAATTATTATTATACAGTTTATGCTTATATTACGTTATTTGAAAATTGCGATCATGCACAAGGGGAATAAAATTATTTTAGGAGTAGTTGTATATTCTAATATTTTGCATTGGCTTTCGTGCTTAATTGACATAAATGTTACTGCCTGGAGTAAAGAAGTTTTCCTTACCTGACGAGAAGTCTTTTCCTATTTTTGGTTTTTAAAAAATTCATATAGCCAAAAAACGTTTTTTTTTTTTTTTTTTTTTTACCTGACGAAAAGTCTTTTTCTGTTGTGATTAAAAATCCACATATCCAAAGGAAAAATGTTCTTTTTTTAGTTTTTTGTTAATAAAAAATTCAGGCCGTAATGTCAGACAAATATTTATCCTTTCTGCCGAGCAGTTATCTTTCACAGCATCTCTTACTTTCCTGTTCGGTACAGCATTTATCTGAATTACTTCCCCAGACCCCTATCTTTCTTAATGAAGCATGAGGGCCAGGTGAGGATCGGGATGATGATAATGATGATGATGTTGGTGATGATACATGGGGGGGCGGGTTATATTCACACATGCTCCAGGTGCAACGGGACGTCCACTGGGGGAGGAGATGGGTGGGGGAGATGTGTGGCCGTTGTTGGGGGAATGTTGGTGATGGGGGGGGTGAGGGGTTCGTAATCAAGAAAGAATTTTCAATTCCGGAGTAATTAGTTTCGTTTTCGGGGTTTTAAAGTGTGAGGGATGTGTTAGGAGGCGAGTTTATGTGTTGAAAATTGAAGTGTGATGGATATGTGTTAGGAAGTTTCAAGGATTAAAAAAGGTTTTTGGGTTTAAATGTTTAACCAGCATGTTGTTTTTTACCAAGGCTTGTTTTGTTATTTGAATACTGATATGTTTGCATGTCTGATATATGCGGTTACAACGGTTTTTGTCGAGGAAAACGAATACAGTGAGGGACATTTAAATGCACAAATACATAATCTGTCTCCTCGAGTAGTGAAATAGTCATTTTATCAAGAAGGCGCTTCGGTTTTTCTTGTTGTTGATATTATGGGTTTGTTAGGTGTATGTAATTACATGAAAGACATTCTTTCATACTGACAGGTTGGCTATTTCAAACATTGACTCGTAGATATTAAGGTATTTATGTATACTTATATAATATTTAATCTAGTTGTGTATATTGTCGTTAAGTACTAAACTCTGCCGGACTTAATAGTATATCTTTCTATGGAACAAACCATAATTTTTGAAATTTCACTTTACTTTCACCTCCATCCTTTATAGATGTAAACTTCTTATTAACGTTACACTCAGACATTTCCTTAAATATTCGGAAACAGCGACTGGTCAGGCAAGAATCCCTCGACAGCATTGGAGTTCATTTGCTGTGGGGGGCGGGGGTTCACTGAATGAAGTTTCCAACGGCTTTTCCTGTCTACTCTCAGAGAGAGAGAGAGAGAGAGAGAGAGAGAGAGAGAGAGAGAGAGAGAGAGCTTCTTCAGGGGCTCGGTTTTTGTACTCTTTCTTTTACCCTCTTGGGGTCACTGGGATCTGCCTCTTACTACCTGAGTTAAATGGAATTTCCTCTCTCTCTCTCTCTCTCTCTCTCTCTCTCTCTCTCTCTCTCTCTCTCTCTCTCTCTCTCTCTCTCTCTCTCTACGAAACTAAGAGGTTTTACTTAGAACTTTTGGGTGGAGGCTTCAGAGTATAACTTCAATAGTATGTGGTCGACCAAGGACAGTCTTGTGCAAGCAGTTGAGTCATAATATATTAATAAATGTTATATTATTTGAGAACCTTTTGTTCGTAAATTTACAAAATATTCAAGTACGCTCCTGTAATTTTTTTTTGGTTATTTAAACGGTTGTGTACGTACGGTATATATATGACAAATTATATTTATGTATTTAGTTGTAATTCGTAAATGCCGTGAAAATGTTTATATTTCTGAAGATATTGCCGTTGTCAATTGAACCCGAAGTAGCATCGTTAAATTCTTCGTTAAATTCTGTGAGCGCAGCTTGGTAATTGAGTCTTTTATGTATTTTATTTATATTGATTATTACAACAATTATTGTTGTTGTTAAGAATTGTTATTATTTTTGTATTGACCATGAGGATGGTGGTAATAAAACAGCCATGACGACGATATTCTTCATCTCAATGATTATTACAGTAATTATTGTTGTTGATGAGAATTGTTCTTTGTATTTTTATATTTTTCATAATGTTAAATTCATGATATTAAATTTTCATGAAGAAGATGATGGTGCTATTAAGTTAATGAAGGTGTTGATGATGATTGTAATCTTATTAATAGATAAAATAACGATGATGATGTTATTCTTCTTGTTATTACTATTATTAAAGAGAGGCAGAAACACAGACAGACAGAGACCAAGCAATGCTGACCGCAGCATCTCTCTCTCTCTCTCTCTCTCTCTTCTCGCTGTCTTGATTACTCCTACCTGGAGGGGCATCATCCTATACGATGGAGGCAGAGGTTTCGTCCGTCTTTTTAGGACTTAATCACAGGTCACGCCACACTATTTCCCCTTGCCCTGGGGGGAAATCTCTCTCTCTCTCTCTCTCTCTCTCTCTCTCTCTCTCTCTCTCTCTCTCTCTCTCTCTCTCTCTCTCTCTCTCTCTCTCTCAATGGTAAATGAGTTCTACTGTAAAATTATTCTGTCTTAAAATGTTCTCTCAAATTTGTTTTTAAGGAGAAATGTCCCATGGAGGGAAACCTCTCTCTCTCTCTCTCTCTCTCTCTCTCTCTCAATGGAAAATGAGTTCTACCGTTATGATTATTCTTTCTTAAAATGTTCTCTCATTTTTAAAGAGAGCATCCTGTTATCACAAGAAAAGTTTTCACTCCTACGAAACTTTTCACCTTTGTTTTTTTAATGAATTGAAATTGTGTCTGTTTTTTACTGCTGCATTTATTTTATTTAATTTTTTTGTTTTGTTTAGTCCGTTGTACGACATGAATAAGTCGTAAGTCGTGGAGATTTACTCTTAATATTAAGCCCTTGGTGTCCCCTAGCTACTTACTGCTTAAAACAAACGTGTTTATTTTATATATATATATATATATATATATATATATATATATATATATATATATATATATATATATATTTGTGGTTTTTTTCCCTTTTATGAAAAGTGTGAAGTAGTCCACACAGATCTGAAAATCCATGTCCAAGGGCATCCAGTATTGTCCAGTTCAGAAAGAAAGACAAAGATAAGGCTTAAGCTAAGCATTATTACCCTAAAACAGTTCACTTTATTTTAATAGTTTATATATATTTCTATCTATTTTTCTATTGATTTATTGTTTTGTCTTTTTTCTTTTCTAATAAGTGATCACTTCTTTTTGTATTTCCTGTTATCTTCTGTAACCTCATTCAAGTGAATACCATATTCTTGGGAAACTTGAATTTCAAGCAGTTCCGTATGAATAAGGGTGCATATTCTGAATAAAAATAATAATAATAATAATAATAATAATAATAATAATAATAATAATAATAATAATAATCTCCCTTTTTAGTTAATGATAAATAATAAGTGAGGGTGGAAGTTGTTGAAATACCTCGATGAGGTAACGATATACAGCAATCTTTGTGAGCGCAGTCTTCCAAAAATGAATAGGTGTAGCGATATATGTCTGTCTGTATAGATAGATAGACAGGCGTATATCTACATACATATCCATTACTCTTACTACATGCTTACTCACACACACACCTCCAACGTTTGTGTCCATGATAAACATACTCCACATTATGCCGTGGCCCACACAGGCACACCTGATGGCATATCAAGTGGTGTACCGCACCTTCTTGGGGGCAGGACCATCCCTCCATCAAGAAATCTTCGTCAGGACAATTTCACGGAACTGGTTTGGGAGTGGAAACAATGGACCCTTCCCAATAAGGGCAAAATATTCCAGTCGGTGCTCGTCCAGGTGAATCATGGAAGGATTTCTGGAATATCATGAGGCGATGAGTCTCGATTATTTTCCCGCGCCCTGCACGTTCCGCCGATCAGTACCTCGAGATTGGAAGAGAGAGAGAGAGATTGCTCTCTCTCTCTCTCTCTCTCTCTCTCTCTCTCTCTCTCTCTCTCTCTCTCTCAGTGACCATTAAATTACGAGGCTCTGTAGGATGAGTGACTGGGGGTGGGCGAAAAGGCCATAGCATGGGAATTTATTATTTGAAGGATGGAAGATTGGGATCGTGTGTGCGGTTGGGATGAGGCAGATTAGCATTATACCGTGGGTGAGGAATAGCTTAAAGGCCTCTCTCTCTCTCTCTCTCTCTCTCTCTCTCTCTCTCTCTCTCTCTCTCTCTCTCTCTCTCTCTCTCTGTAAATCCCGTTGCACGATTGGGCTTTTGGAGATTGGGCAAAATGGGAGGGATTGGTGGGGTAAGGATTGGTCGGACAGGGCAAGGAAGGGTCTTGTTAAAATATGTTCCCCTCGATGAACGCATAATGGAGTCACGGGCAGTCGTTAGGTAATAGGCTCTTCTCCTCCTCCAGCGTCGCCGGCGGGAGGGCCGATCGAGATGATAATTTTTATCCTCATTATATCGAGAACGATGATAATGATTATGATGATAGGGTTATCAAGTCGTCAGGACGTTAATGATGGTGATGATTATGATGAAGACGGTGCATGTTGGCTTTATAGGTAGTGATAATGATTTTCGTTTGGTGATCTTATTTTGATGTTCCATAAAGTAACAATATTGGTTGTGATGATGATGATGTTGACTGGGATATGATGATGATGATGATGGTGATGATGATGAAAATGGTGAGTCCATCTTGGTATTCCACCTTTGCCCTTAGTCTGTCGGGAGTTTGGGTATGAGCGGGAAATAATTCATCGTGAACAATTGTGATTTTTCTGTTTTTGCCTCTTTAGAGTCATTGTTTACATTGTCATTTTGTTTATTTATTATTCACATGTCTTTTGTTATCGTTTGTTCTGAAATACTCTTGGTTCACTACGGTATGCGCCTTATGTATGTAATTAAATAAATGCATTAATACCCATCGCTAGTGTTTGACCTCGAAATGTGTGAGGGAATTTTAATAGACATATTCAGAATTATTGAGCGCTTGTGCATACACAAACACTTACACACACACACACACACACACACACACACACACACACACACACACACACACACACGCACTCACCTCTCCCTCATTGCCCTTCCCAGCGGCCCTAAAAGGCTCAAGTATAAACATTTACTTTTTAAATCGTCCATCCGGTTGGAGGACCAGATGGGCGTTTGTCATGCCCCAGTTATTTGTTATTGTTGTTGTCGTTATTGCTGATGAATACGTAATTTTAAAGAGAGAAGGAGAGAAGGGGGTTGGTGTTTGGGAAGTCGTGATTTTTTTTTTTATTTCGTTTTGATTTATTTTAGAACTCATGAAAAAGAAATTAGAAGGTGGGAGAGAATTCCAAAGCCACTTTGGCGTATAGGGTCATTCGCTTCAGTTGGATAGTACATTTTAAATGCAACGGAAATAATCGCAAATTGACACTATTTAAATAAAAACAAGGGTAACAGATATGTATTCATATATTTATTCATCTTTAGTTACTCGTAACAGTAAATACATATTTAATAGGATGAGTCCCTTTAACTAGGGTAGCTCTCTGAAGTATCGACCTAATTTGATGATCGTGACGAGGAATACAATATGCGAGCTGATTATTCGAGGTTCGCTACAGCGGCGAATGCGTCGATAATTAATGTCCTTATTCTCAGTGGGGTTGATCTTTCCTCTGTGCGATGGTAACTGTTGCCTGATATGCGCATAGTCGACAACAGATACACTTATGGAGTAATCGTAGGTTCTTTAATGGAAGTTTCTTTGGTAAATGCCAGAATTGCGTCTTGTGTGTGTGTGCGTGTGTGTGTGTGTGTGTGTGTGTCTGAGAGAGAGAGAGAGAGAGAGAGAGAGAGAGAGAGAGAGAGAGAGAGACTGACTGTCCCAACATTTTTCGTGTTAGTTTTTTGCAGCTTCGTGATAAATTTGATAAGGAGGAGATAGCAGATAAGGCTAAGTGATTTGTTTGAATGATAGTGATTAATGAGTTACTACTCTCCTGCTATGAAAGCCCTGAATAATCGTTTATCAACATAATCCTGAGTCATTGAAATTGCATTTTTATGATAATGTTTATGACAGTCATTCAGTGTGCCGGCTTTTGAAATAAAAATGAATAATGTCTACAGATGAAAATAAAGTTCACTGTGAAAGGAAAAAATGCATCTGTGGGAGAATTTAAAAAAAATTATGGTTTCATAATTTTTGAGAAAAACATCAGTCCGAAGTACTGAGTCATTTTGTTGCATATCATTTGCGATGTTTAACTTCAGGCTTCATTGAACCCATTCATTTTTACACTCACCCTTAGACGTCTGTTGCAAGTTTCTATAAATTCATAAATTTTTTCCTTGAAATCACTGAGTACCATGAGTAAATCGTGTCAAGAGATTTAGCAGACTCACTTTTTATGTATCCTAATGCTACATCCTAAAGGGCGTTTGAAAGGAACCACAAAGTTCAGCATAAACTCCCAGAAACAAACAGAAACAAAAGAGTGACAACTATAAGCTTAACTCCTCCTAAACTCTACATTCCTATTCATCTTCCTTTTAGGTATTTTTCCATTGTTACTTTCTCTGGCTCCTTTAAGAATGAGTCGCACTGAAAGTGCCTCGACTTCATTATTACTCGGAAACAAAAAAGGCACAGTCTCTCTCTCTCTCTCTCTCTCTCTCTCTCTCTCTCTCTCTCTCTCTCTCTCTCTCTCTCTCTCTCAGTTGATAGATGAGTTTTATAATGGTTTTAGACGGGTTATGTTAAGGCCGTTTATATCTTAGAGGATAGGTGATATGAGAAGTTAAGAAAGAGACATTAGACGGTAGTGCAAAGTTTAGGCGTAAGGAAACAGCGAATGGCGTGTGGAATGACTGATGTTTGCATATAATAAAATACAGATTATAGATAGTGAAGAGTAACTTTTGAAGCTTGTGAAAGATTTTAAAAGTATTTGCAAAAGAAAACAAATAAAAAATGCGTTACAGTTTCTTCGGCGCAGTCGAGTTTTCTGTGCACCGTATAATGCTGTAAGAAACTCTCGGCCACGGCCCATGAAACTCTCACCCGCGGCCCATGAAACTTTCAGCCACGGCCCGGTGGTGGTCTGTATTGTTGGCACATATCTCTGTGCCAGACGCGCGATCATGGCTAACTTTAACCTTAAATAAAATAAAAGCTACTGAGGCTAGAGGGCTGCAATTTGGTACTTTTGATGATTGGAGGGTGGATGATCAACATACCAATTTGCAGCCCTCTAGCCTCAGTGGTTTTTAAGATCTGAGGGCGGACAGAAAAATTGCGGACGGACAGACAAATAGCCATCTCGGTAGTTTTCTTTTACAGAAAACTAAAAGTTGGAAATGAGCATGAGTAAGAGTGATGTCATGAGGATGAATGTGTACCAGGGAAATTGAGCAATGAATGTTTATATGATTTGTGAAAAAAAAAGCAGTTGATTTGTACCGTTATTTAACGGTAAATATAACGGGTTATTGTCAGGTAACAGAAAAGGAGTTACAAAATACGTGAAGGTGGCAGGGTGTGTTCGAAAGGTTGGGAAGAGAATTGGAGTGTCTGCGGAAGCCAAGGATGGAATGCATGTAGGGAAAGTTTGAGCCGACTCTACAATATGGAAGTGAAGTGGGATGTTGCGAATAAAAGAAAAATATTGAAGCTGTTGAGATTAATCTTTCTTTGCGTTGTGGCGTAAGACGAACTGAATGTGTGAGAAATGTAGAGATACATAAAGGGGTGAAAAGTTGTAAGGAAGGACATTTTTAGTTTATCTTTTTAAAGAATGGAGGACTATCAGTATAAATTGGTGAATGACGTAAAATTCAACAGTGTTAGGGTGGGGGAGGAGAGAAGAACCTAGTGGAGAAAAGTTAAGTATACCTTAGTTTAACCAGACCACTGAGCTGTGAAGAGCTCTCCTAGGGCTGGCCCGAAGGATTAGATTTATTATACATGGCTAAGAACCAATTGGTTACCTAGCAACGGGACCTACAGTTTATTGTGGAATCCGAACCACGTTATACCGAGAAATGAATTTCTGTCACCAGAAATACATTCCTCTAACAATCTAATTCTTCATTGGCCGGTCGGAGAATCGAACGCTGGCCCAGCAGAGTGCTAGCCGAGAACGATACCAACCCGTCCAATGAGCAACTAGAACCTAGTGGAAGATGGGGTGGAAGAGGTATGGGAGAGAAAGGGCTGTAGCATTCAGGAAGCGGTCGTATGTAGAGGCGAATGCTACTCAGGGCGGTTCGACTCACTGTTGATGACCCATCCCTATATATATATATATATATATATATATATATATATATATATATATATATATATATATATATATATATATATATATATATATATATATATATCTTCTTTCTTTTTAACGTGCTTTTTTCCCATTTTTGTATGGGGTAAGCACGATGCCTTCTTTGAAGGACTTTTTGATTTGGCTTTGGGGTAGACCTGTGGTCTCGATCGGCTGCCCTGCCTGACATCGCTTAGACCCCGGTAGCGTATGTTTCATGTATCATACCCGACCCAACGCCCTTTCTTCCCAGCAGCGAGAAGTTATTGCGCGGGTATGGCGAGAGTTCGAGACGTGTGAGATGTTTGTTATGTTTTTAGGTGTTGTAGTGGCTTTGTTTTGTGTGTGTATTTAGTCTGTAACATCCATTTGCTTTTTAAGCAAACCTATCCGTTGATTACATATATAATCCCGGGATGTCTACACGGATAGCAAAGTGTCTGCCTCTCTGATCAGTCGGATGCGGATTTGAACCCGCGCCCCAACCTCTATATATATATATATATATATATATATATATATATATATATATATATATATATATATATATATATATATATATATATATATATAAAAGAACTGATATACTGTAATAGAAATATCCTACACAGAGAATCATCACAAATTGATAAGTGACTCTCTCTCTCTCTCTCTCTCTCTCTCTCTCTCTCTCTCTCTCTCTCTCTCTCTCAGTGACCGACCTCTTATTAACGACTGCGTTACCGTGACAAAGCTATAGTGGCTCTCAGGCGTCTGAGAGACGGTCGCCAGTAATAGCAAGTCATTCTTGATCTTTTGTGCAGTTCGTCCTATTCATTGCTTTGTAAGGAATGGTCTTTTTTTGTGCGCATGGGAGCTCCGGAGGGCATGCTGTAATTGTATGGGTTTCAATGCTACTACTACTACTACTACTACTACTACTACTACTACTACTAGGGATAATAAAAAAAATTAGTGTATGAAGTAGTATCAGTTGTTAAGTATGTTTCCTGTTTTTTGTCACACACACACATACACACACACACACACACACATATATATATATATATATATATATATAACTGAATCACGAAAATGTGGAACGTGATAAATATATAAATAAAGACAAAATCTACGAAGGAAAGAGAAACAATGGAGTACTGCAAGGCTTTTCGACTTCT
>NC_089756.1:16593725-16596225 GCF_040412425.1 Macrobrachium rosenbergii
TCGGCAGTGAACTGGTTTATTCACAAGGGTATGCGCTTTGTCATCATTATCATCATCATCATCATCATTATCTCGTTTTCATTGTAATCATTTTATGATGTTAAGCGTTTTTGAAGTTGGTCTCGGAGATCTACAACCCCCTTCATGTAGTTCCTTCATAATTACTTATTATTATTATTATTATTATTATTATTATTATTATTATTATTATTATTAAGGAAGAGAGAGAGAGAGAGTAGATCTAAGGAAATGGCAAATGTTAAAATCGAATGCCCATAATTAATGAGAAATTACATTGTATGCAGATTAAGATGACGAATAAATAAGAAAATAATGAAAACAAAAAGTAACAAAGAATAGTCGGTGAAGTACTTACCTTCTTCTTTTTCTTGAGAGAGAGAGAGAGAGAGAGAGAGAGAGAGAGAGAGAGAGAGAGAGAGAGAGAGAGAGAGAGAGAGAGAGAATACCCTATAAGGTGTTCAGTATTGAGTTAACGTGAGTTTAGCAAGACGCTTTTACCAACTAAGCAACATCATCCGTGGAATGCCCTCTGTCAGATTTCTCATTCGCCTTTGCTTGTCTTATCAGTTCTACTTTCAGGAATAGAAATAAACAAGGGAAAAGAAGGGAAGCAAATGTCTAATTTCGTGCATTAGGGAACAGGACACTCTCAAGTAACAGAATTCCTGCTATTTTCTTCCGAATCCTGTAGCCACAAGGACACTCCATGTAACAGAACTCTCGCTATTTTTTCCCGAATCCTGTAGCCAAAAGGAGACACTATGTCAATGAAATTCCTGCTATTATCTCCCAAATCCTTTAGCCTAAAGGACACCGAATGTTACAGAATTCCTGCTATTATCTCCCGAATCCTTTAGCCAAAATAATTCTTGCTATTTTCTCCCGAATCCCATAGCCAAAAGGACATTCTGTGTTACAGAATTTATGCTGTTATCTCCCGAATCCTTTAGCCAAAAGACACTCTAGTGTATGTTACAGAATTTCTGTTGTTTTCTCCCGAATCCATGAGCCAAAAGGACAATCTGATATATGTTACAGAATTCCTGCTAATTTCTCCAGAATCCTTTAGATAAAAGGATTCTATATTACACAATTCCTGCTATTATCTCCCGAATCCTTTAGTCAAAAGGGCGCTGTATATGAACGGAATTCCTGCCATTATCTCCTGAATCCTTCAGCTCTTTGGTGTGCACGATCAAGGAAGCCCTTCGTAACTACCTGTATTTGCTCCTGCCGGATGTAAGTGCTACGTTGTTCCCCAGGTGCACGAGTCCTTGGTGCTCTAATGAGAGTTATTTTGGAAGAGTGCCGGTTGGCCATTGGGTTTTGTCCCTTTATGATTAATATTCGTCCTTTTGTTAAATAAAAAAAAAATTTTACTACACTTACTTTCAGGAAGACTATGTTTTAAACATTGTCCTGTTATCGACATAGAGTATTTTATTCAACAGCTTACAGCTGCGTATAGGTGATATGTGGATGCTAATTTTATATATATATATATATATATATATATATATATATATATATATATATATATATATATATATATATATACATATATATATATATATATATATATATATATATATATATATATATATATATATATATATATATATATATATATATATATATATGTGTGTGTGTGTGTGTGTTTGTGTGTATGTGTATGAAACAGGATTTTGTAAACTAAGCCCCATAAAAAGACAGTAAAATTTTTCTTCAGGTAAATTTAGCCTAAGCAGCGACTAAAGTATGTTACGAGTTCGACTAAGTCTACTAGAATTTTAAGGAAACTACAAGCTTAAGAAATTTCGTAATTGCTTTTTTTATGGAGAAAAATGAGACCAGCAAAATGAGATTAACATACCTGGCCACATCGACAAAGAGTTCTACTCCATAATATACTTTCCCTTCCTAGTTGATAACAAATATACCTCTTAAAAAGGAAGTAGGTTAAATGGTTAAGGAAACACGACGGGATCGAGAGTTTCACTTCCTAGAAGTTTAGTTTCAAGCTCAGTAAGTTTCAAGGATTGAAGTTTTTTTTCTCTCTCTCTCTCTAAAAGAGGGTAACTTTTTCAGATTAGTTAAAAGCCGAGTTGCGAGTAGAGAGAGCAGAGATTAGAATGTGTGCCAAATCTCAAGTGCATTTTTCTCTCTCTCTCTGCTTCTAAGTTTTTTTTTTCCGAAGATTAAACCATGTTTGCTTGACGCTCAACTGTGTATCAGACGTGGCTGAAGTTTGAAACTCTCCATTCACTTATCGGACCTAACTTAGGTTTAAACACTTCAGAAATTGATCAGAACTTTCGACGGGATCCGGTGAAAGGGGTTGGGGGGAGGGCTCCCCTCCCATCATCGTCGAAATGTCTTTGATAAATGGAATAGCGATTAAGATTGCTTTAACATCGTTTCTGAATTATTAAAACCAGTCCGTGTAGGGCCCCGTAGCGAGTAGTGCCGTGAGTGCACC
>NC_089756.1:16601225-16603725 GCF_040412425.1 Macrobrachium rosenbergii
AGCGGGGTCACAAAATCTACGTCACAATCGAGGGTCTCATGACCTCACATGCGTTGGCTTCCATTTATGGGGGACCTGTCCGGCCGTAGAGAAGGGCATATATGAATGGGACGTCCTTGCCCATTGATGCTGACACCTCCATTCATTCCCCCCCCCTCCCCCGTTAGCCCCCCTCCTCCCCTCCCTACACACACACACACACACACACACACACACATACCATTTCCATCTGTGGCCTGTAGTTCATGGTCGCCACGTTAACGAGAGAGATTTCCCTGCCATATTTATGGAAGGTGCTGAGTGTTAACGCACAAACACACACACAGCTTCGTCGTGCACTGGCGCATATATGCGTCGTTGTGCATACTCTTACATTTCCTTCCACTGGATCAGGGTCAAATGCTGTTTCAATGGAGACTTTGCCGTAATTATTTATATATATATATATATATATATATATATATATATATATATATATATATATATATATATATATATATATATATATATATAGTTGTAAGTACATATAGTGTGTTTGTGTATGTATGTGTGTTGTGCACAGTATATATTTAGGGGAGAGGCTGCCAACCTTACCCCTAAACACTTGCCGAGATACCGAAGGCTGTACCCTTCTGGCGTCACGGAAAGGTTTACATTATATATATATATATATATATATATATATATATATATATATATATATATATATATATATATATATATTTTTTTTTTTTTTTTTTTCTATTTTTTTTATGGCACCAAACTTACCCATCTGTTCAGACCAATAATTAATTAGGCTTGTAGCAATGGTTCCTCTTTCCCGATGTACGTGAGCTACTCAGTTCGAAATTCACAATTTAAAAAAAAAGAAGAGAATAATAACACATTTACCAAGGATATCATAATGGAGCGGGCCAATATTTACGTTCTTTGTTTACCTTTGTTAATCAGAGCGAAATCCGATATCGTGGCCGGGATGAGTTTTCTCTTCGGTAAACTTTAATGATTCTTAAATGGCTTCGTTAACGTGTTTTGCTATAGTTGCTCATTAGTGAATTTGTAACATTCACATCATTGGCGGTCGGGAGAAAATGCTTCTTGAGGTTGAAGGATACGCTACTTGAGGTCGGAAAAAATTGCAATTGTTCATTGTTCAAATAACTTCAGTTCGTTGTCTACATTCTTCTCTATGCATAAATGATTCAAGCAAATTACTGATCCATAAAGGATTTAATCTTGAAAGACTTAACGTGATGTGTTGGATTCACGGAATGATAAATTCGGGTTAAGTGGATTATACATCAATAGAAAATGAGAATCTCGTCTCTTGTAGTTAAGTATATTTCTTATTCTGGTTAATCAGTAGAGGCGAATGAATAGATTTAATTACTACTGCTGAATAGGATATTTATTAATTAGTTTTAATTATGTGGGTCAATAGTTGAAAATTGAATGGGAAAATGTATGGTTGGTATTGAAGACAAGATTTTTAATTAAGAGATTCACAGCGGGAAGTGAAATCGATGATTTATCAATAAAGTATTTTGACACTAGAAGTTGAAATGAATATTTAGCAATGAAAGTCACCATTTTCTCTAGTAATCAGTTTCAACAGTGGATATAAATACCGTTGATTGTAGAACTGCGTTAGTGAATTCCTTTCCTTCAGGAGGATTCCCTATCTGCCTAAACCAAACCTAAGTTCTTTTTGATAACGCTTGAACAGTCAGTCTTCACAAAGAACATTCATCTCATTCGCTGCTGCTTTTATGATTTTTATTGCTGTCTTGAAAGGCCCTCTCCGTCCAGCGTCTAGATTCGTTCTTAGCTGAAGTACCGGGATGTCTATCCGCTCACACATTCACCAGTCCATCAGTTCAGACAAGATCTTATTATCGTTCGCATATTTTGTGACGGATTTTCGTTTCACCAAAAGTGAGAGTTGGGTCGGTGGACTCGTAGTATCCCAAGGCGGCGAAGTTTCTCTGACAAAAAATGAAACAAGTTTCAGTGGTTGTCTCGAATCTGGGTAGGCGATTATCATTCACAGCACTGGATAGGCCTTCCGTTATTGCCGTGGCATTATTACTATAAAAATAACCTTAGAAAAAGGATATACAATGTTTTTTTTTTTTACCTGTTCGAAGGATATGTGTACGTCGTGAATATAAATGATAATGATATATAATTGGTCGTCTTAATAAGCTCATTTATTTTAGGCATGTTCTTGAGCGAATGAAACCCATAACGCTTATAATGTGTACGTGTTCCGTCTGTACTGTGTTCTTACAAAATGCATACATTTACACGGTTAAACATATGCATAAAAACTTGTACTTTCGTAGATCTCTCTCTCTCTCTCTCTCTCTCTCTCTCTCTCTCTCTCTCTCTCTCTCTCATTAAGGCACGTAAGAAAATCTTTCGTCACACCCCGCGACTGACGCAGCCTATAATTAGAGAACCGAGTGGAGTTTTCACCATCGTGTTTTGTCGAAATTTT
>NC_089756.1:16606225-16643725 GCF_040412425.1 Macrobrachium rosenbergii
ATTGGGGTCACTACTGAGTATTTAAGAAACATTATTATCATTATTGACATTAGTAGCACTGTTGTTCCTCTTTAATTTTGTTTTCGTTAGATGTTGGTAGCGGCTTGGGTGCCTGAATGATTTATAATTGATTTATAATTTATTTTCTTTGTGTTGAAATGTCAGAAGTTCTGTAATGTAAATGCAGGTAGTTCGTGCAAAGACCTCGATAGGTTATAAGGCTAAACCTGTCGGAGGCTAAGTGTTAAATAGTTAATAATACAGGAATCGGGGAAAACTGATAGAAAATTCCAAAGCTTCATTTACTGAACTGAGAAATTCGTGGATTGAGATATCAGTTGCGTGGGGATTCCTGTAATTGAAAGTCACAAAGGGGGAATACGAAGACCCTGGGGATTCCTGTAATTGAAAGTCACAAAGGGGGAATACGAAGACCCTGGGGATTCCTGTAATTGAAAGTCACATGGGGGAATACGAAGACCCTGGGGATTCCTGTAATTGAAAGACACAAGGGGGGAATACGAAGAAGAATTTTGTGATAGCCTTCGTCGAAAGTTTGTTGGATGGTATTACCTTGCGATCAGCCACCAGACTCCCACGCCCCTGAAGCTAAATGCTTCAGCGCCTCCCAGACAGTGCCGTGTCGCAAAGATTGTAGGAAGTTCCTTTCGCGTCGGGGTTGCAGCTCACCATCTCGACCTCGCTTCTTCCGTGATATTCCCTGAGCTTGCGCGCGCGCACAAACGCACACTATCCTCACATTCCAAAGTTTGGAAGATAAATATGCTGGGAAATCGTGCTTAAAGTATATGTTGGATTTTGAAAGATTGTCATTGAATATTTTTTTTATATTTGTGTTTTATATGACCCATCTTCACACATTTCAACAGACCCAGACTAATGTATGGTGGACTGTTTTTTGCATTTGTGTGTATGTTGTATTATGTTGTATTTCTTAATCACCGCCCTGCAAACAAAGGTCCAGTGAATAGTTTATTCTTTAGACCTTGGTGCAGACCACGTTGGGGGACCATATTTTTTCAAGGCCATCAGTATTTTTTACTAGACTGATCGGACACAAAGTCGGGACTTGAGCGGAATAAGAAACTTCTATTATTATTATTATTATTATTATTATTATTATTATTATTATTATTATTATTATTATTATTATTGTGCATTTATGGGTACTTGGGATCAAGGGACGGGGAATGGAAGATGTTGATTGTCATGAGGATGTGTACAAATACAATACCTATGGATTGTTTGATTAATGAATAGCCCGAATGATTCTGTAGGTTGACATTGGAACAACTATGGTCATCGACGCCGACTCTACTTATAAAATCAGATTTCACCTCATGAGTTGAGTACCTCTCGGAAAACGTCTGTAAACTGAACCACATATGCACTGACTTCTGCCCTAATCAAGCCAGGTCACGACAAAGAAAGTGTTAATGGACTTTTTAGTTGAGGGTAAACCGCGTCTCGCTTGGTTAGCAGAGTTCGTAGATCCACATCAGGATTCTTATCCCCCTGAACATGGTATTACACTTAAGGCCACCTGAGGAAAAGGGTCCGTGCTAGCACAAAGCATAAATCGGCCTAAATGGAAGGTAAACGCAGAGAAAGGCAGGTTGGTTTCATTCAGGAAACCCGAAGTAGCAGAGAATTACGGAGCACGATGTAGAAATTGCAATTGCAGACATGCGGTGGTGGCGTTTTGTTTGCATGTCGAGACTTATTTTTTCATTCATTTTTCTTCGGTTTTTTGCTGTCACATTTTTAGTTTTCGTGGCCTGTTCGACCTTTAGCATATTAATATCTGTCTCGAACCGGGGCCACTTTTATTGTTGTACCCACAGAGTGAAGTGTACCACACCCTGCCAGGTAGGAAGGTGTACCCCGTCTTGACACAGATACCCCCTGGAGCAGGTGCTCCCATCCTGGTACCAACCGCCCTTGTGTCCATTCATTGATTTCCTGCGTACCCCATTCACCTCTCTCTCTCTCTCTCTAATCTTTTTCCTATCTCTTTTATCCGCTCCTTCCTGCCTACCCCTCCCTCTTCCTCCCCCTCTCCCCCCTCCTTCGACTTCCTCACCTGTACCAGTTCCATTCATAATTTTGCTTTGATTTCGAAACCTGAAAATGTTTCGCCATTCTGAGTTAGTGCGTGTCATTCATGTTATCATTCATTCTGCTACTTCTGAAGGTAACGCTTCGTGTTGTACGTTTTCTTTTTATTTTTTTATCTAGTAGTTTTCATCGGTACGGGTTTTGTATTAGATTATATACATGGATACTTGATAATGTGGACTGTTTGTCCAAGAAAGCTTGTAACTTTTTGAATAAAAACTCCATTAGATACCATCCAGTTTGAATGAGGTCCTTTTAGTAATTCTACTAATGCACAGAACAATTGTGTATGTGTTAAAGTTAATATATATATATATATATATATATATATATATATATATATATATATATATATATATATATATACATATATATAATTATTGCACATTTAAGCTAGTACCTTTCGTAAAAGTTATGTTATTCGTAATATTGTTCCTCTATGCTTTTATTACTAGCATTTTTTTTTTTAATTCCTCGCTTATACATTTCAACATCCTGCAAATGCTTGCTGCCCTTTTAATCTTGTGCACCTTTCTTCTGTCTTTTTTTTTTCTCAGTTGCTTTTACCTTATTTCATCAACGTCTCTTTATTATCGTTTGTACTTTACCTCTATTATTTTACGTGCTTTTTATCACTATTTTTTATCTTCCCACCTTACCTCTTCATGTGTCTTTCACACTACTTTTCACATTCCATTATATTTCCCCTCTACTTTTTCAAAGTTTTGCATAAATCCTTCACTTTTATATTCAAAATAAACATGCCGCCGATTTTATCTTTTTGTAACCTTTACCCTGTTCATCTTAAAATATTCTTTCCACCACTTAATCCTTTGTATCTCACCTCTACCCTTTTATCTTTCACCTTACAAGCTTTGCTATTGAAAATGTAATCCCCCATGCCCCAGAATCCGCTGGGCACCAGAAAGAGCAGTGTGGGCGTCGGAACGGGCATTCATTTGAGGGTGTGGATCCCTTCGAAAAGTGGCATGTATAAGTCTTGAATGTAAGTAGTAACCCTGCTATTAAACCCCCTCCCCCCCCCCTCTCTCTCTCTCTCTCTCTCTCTCTCTCTCTCTCTCTCTCTCTCTCTCTCTCTCACGAGGAAGAGGGTAACTTGGATTTGTTGGTCACCTTGATCGCCATGGTGGCGCCCCCCTTCTGTCTGAGTGTCTGTCTGTCTGTTGTATGAAAGTATTATCATTATTTCTGAAAATTTGTTTTACCGAAACCTTATTCTTTGTTTGAAAATTGACCAGAAACATACACTCTCTCTCTCTCTCTCTCTCTCTCTCTCTCTCTCTCTCTCTCTCTCTCTCTCTCTCTCTCTCTCTCTCTCTCTCTCTCTCTCTCTCTCTCTTTCTGTTGGATCATTTACGAATTTGAAATTTACGTAAAAGGAGTAGTATGAATTATGTTTATCCTTTAGTAATTTCCTATTTATTTGATATATCTGCATATGTTATTAGAAGTTAATCGAAGAAGTAATGGAAAAAGAAATATTATTTTCTTGTAGTTGGTCGAATATGAAAGTTTGTATATTTGTTTGCTTATACAGATATGAATAAGAAAAATAATCTGAAAACTTGTTTGAATGGAGACCTTTAATCTTGACTGATGTATGTATGTACGTAAACGTGAATTAATGCATTTGTGAAGAAAATTCAAGGAAAGCGCTGTTGCAATGTAAGTTTTTCCTCTGGCAGTATTGTTCCTCTTGATTGATGGTGAAAGCTGATCTCCCTGAAGGTATTGCTGCCTCCAAATTGCACTAACGAGTGCGTAGTAGTCTGTTTTACCTCTCGGGCCTTTTTTTTTTTTTTTTTTTTTTTTCGCGCATCCGAGGGAGTTTTTTTTTTTGTAGAAAGAGGTTATAGTCTGTCTTTCGCTTTTAATGTGGTTCTTGCATAGCGACTTGGTTGAAATATGTTGCTACTGCAATGGTTATTTTGTCCTGTATAGGCTTATAAATCTTAATGCATCCCAAGATCAGTTCTCTCTCTCTCTCTCTCTCTCTCTCTCTCTCTCTCTCTCTCTCTCTCTCTCTCTCTGCTTATAACAGATGATGTTTCATTCATTATACGTTTGAAAATATCATGTTTGCTGAATACTCTGCTTTTGGTAAGGAGGATGAAAGTGATTCCTTGTTATAAAATAATCCCTTGCTATAACATGTTCTTAAGACCTGTTTTAAAGACCAAGAGGCCGGGCTTGTATAGAGTCAACTTAATCTAATACAACAACAACGCTAACTGAATATTGAGGAAAATTTCCCATTAGAATTACCTCCATCGTGATTCAGAGTTGGCTTACCTGATTTTTGGTTGTTTCAATCAGGTTGACGGTGTGCTAGCAAGAGGATTTGCTACTTATGGGTGGGTCCGCGGTACAGTAAAATATGTTGTAAGCACACGTCGGTAACTTATCGCTTACCTATCACTAATAGGTTGAATACATGTTGTAAACACATGTCGGTAACTTATCGCCTTGCATACCACAAACAGGTTGAATACAAGTCAACGGCTAATCAGTAGTTCTAACCAGTACTCCATACGATCGTCCAGAATTTGCCAAAGATTTGTTTTCTACTTACTGTCGTTCACTTGTTGTCAACTTGTTTGTAATATGTAAGCAGTAAGTTACAGACATCTGTTGATGACATTTTTTACTGTAGTGTGGAGTCACCCGAAGGCTTCCTTTAAGCACTTGGTTTTAAGAGTCGAAGGGTTTATATGGTCACATCAGTGCAAATTTTTTTTTTTTAAGTAAATAGACAGCATTTAACTGTAGTTGCCTGAAGGGGAACAAGATCCCTTACCGGTATAAACCAAAATATCCAATTAGGGGAATCTGAAGAAAGAACATTTATCTCTGATGATGATTGCTGGGTGTGTATCCAGCCAGCGTCGCCTACCTGTCGCGATCACTGCTGGGGTAGTGGCAGATGGCGGTGCCGTAGGGCACAACCTCCCGTCTGTTTTCCGACCCTGGAGGAAGGGAGCCCTGGAGGCGGTGCGTGGTGGCTGCTGTTTGCCTACCTTCCTTCTCTCTTCTCAGGAGTGGACTCTCCTTTTCAAGAATTTCGCCAAGTTTTCAGGCTTTTGCCTCTCTCTCTCTCTCTCTCTCTCTCTCTCTCTCTCTCTCTCTCTCTCTCTCTCTCTCTCTCTCTCTCTCTCTCTATGTATGTATGTATATATATATATATATATATATATATATATATATATATATATATATATATATATATATATATATATATATATATATATATATATATATATATATATATATATATATATATATATATATATATATATATATATATATATATATATATATAATGCATACAGTATATATGTATGTTTGAGTATTTTACTAATTTCTTTTAGCTATTTCGTTATTTCGTTACAATAGTAGCGTATTGGGATCATTACGCTTTCATTATTTATTCATATATTACACGTTTGTATTTTCGTTTTGTTTTTATTTTTTTTTATTTTGTTCGCGTGCATACATTTTTAGTTTTCTGTAAGAGAAAACTATTGAGATGGCTTTGTCTGTCCGTCCGCATTTTTTTGTCCGCCCTCAGATCTTAAAAACTACTGAGGCCAGAGGGCTGAAAATTGGTATGTTGATCATCCACCCTTCAATCATTAGACATACCAAATTGCACCCCTCTAGCCTCAGTAGTTTTGATTTTATTTAAGGTTAATGTTAGCTAAGATCGTGCGTCTGGCACCGCTATAGGTGCCAACAACACAGGCAACCATCGGGCCGTGGTTGAAAGTTTCTTATACACCAATCACCAATCACAATGAATATTGACTTTGCTATTTCGAAAGGGTCGGAATATGTAATTATTTCATTTTTTTTTTTAGAATTTGCATTGAATCGTCTGCTATAATTTTGTCAAATATGGGGTAATTCTTGCCGTGTTATTTTCTCAAGGCTCTGAATAGTGAAATTTCTTTTTCAGTAATATTTGAAGTGATATTGTTTTACTCTTGTGATTTTATGGTTCTGAGTATTGATAATCATTGTTATGTTTCTGTAGGACCAAGAAAAAAAATTTTCTTTCTCAATTTGACGTGCGTTTTCTAAGAACTCTCACAGAAACACAAGATGCAATAGTTTCTGTCTTTCATTATCAACATTACCATCGCTAAATAATCTCTTAGGGGCTTTCCATGTCAGAAACTTGTTTATTTAATTTTTTTTAATATTCTATCGAATGCCTATAATGTATTCCAAACGCAAGTCGTATTGTTAAGCATATCTTAAGATGTTTCAGCTAGGTTCGACCTCGAGTATATTTTAAATAACAGTTTCATATCTAGGACACACGGTTAAATAATCGGGGTGGCCTTTGCTGTCCAAATCGAGCTGGGTACTACAAGAAAGGGATATTATTAGATGCACACAGGAAGGTGGAGAATTTTTTTTATTTTTTTTTTTTTTTATTTTTTTTTTTTTTAAGTGAAAGCTGGATGTGGCTATTATATGACATGTTGTATTTGAAGATATTTGCTGTCCAGAGTTGGTTAATTCGAGTGACCTCCATTATTTCCAGTCGCCAGTGTTGCGAAACTATTATCAGTCCGCAGTCCTAAAAAGCATTCAGCATTTTGTTGATCAGAATTTCTACTGTTACCAAACGTGTACCCTTTAACAACCTCCATTATTACCAGACACACAGCCCTTGGTCTGCTATTCTCTGAAGGCCTACTCAGAAGATCAAGAATCCGTGCAGACATGAGGCCATCTACTGTAAGTCCTACTGCAGTAACAATGACGGCCACTATTACCAATCGTCAACGTTACGAAACACTGTTGTGATGCGTCAGCCGCCACCGGAGCGAGCCTGATAGATGGACACTCCGTGCCAAAAGTTGAATGGTGGTTTATCAAACCATTTGGTGGCTATTATTGGCTTGTGGCTGCCCCGCCATGTTGCAGTTATCGCCTTGCAAATCCGCGCTGTAATGGATATTGGTTTCTATTGTATGCATTCGTTCGGGTAGATCTTTTGATGAAGTGCGCGCGTGCGTACTGAATGCATTTGGTGCTGAGAGTTGTCATGCAAATGAGTCGTTAGTCGGGGTGGTTTGTGTGCTTTCGAAATTTAGAAATCTGCCTTTGTGTTCGTTGTGGGGGTTTGTTTTCCTTTGCTATTGTGTGACTTACAGTACATACATACTGCAGACAAATTCGGTTGTTTAAAAACTGGATATGTGGAGGGGAAGGCATGTTTGAATTGTAGCATGAAAAGGTAGGTATATAGCTGTCATAGTGAAATTTTAAAAAATCAACCTCATGTTGCTTTTTCGTATTTTAGGTCTTTTATCATTGTTTTCACTGTCGATGGTATTATGTATGAGTGCGCGGAACTGTTCAGTTAATATCCTTCATTGTGGTGGTATTTCTGTCAGTGCATTGCGCCATCATTGTTACTAAGAATTCAGATAAATGGTGCCAACAGACTAAGGGCCCGAACGAATACACGGCGGAGCCTTTTGTAGCAAGAGGTGTAGGCAAGGTCCTCCAGAGATCTTTGGGCGTGGGCTCAAAGGTTTCTCCGGGGCCAGCAAATTTGGTGCTCTTGTTTTCGCCTCATTCAGCCTGATAAAGTTACGGTCATTTGTAATTCCTTTCTGTCCGAAGTTCCTTTTGTCGAGCGATTTTGAAAGGCGTGCAGGATGTTTTTGAAACACTAGAGCCACATGAATAGAGAGGTAACGTTTGAAAAGGCAACGTGAGCAGTGCTAGACTGCAGAAGTTCGCCTGGCCTTTCGGAAGGAAACAACCAAAATTAACTAATTATTTTTTTTTAATGGACCTGCTGAGAAATTTAGCTAAGATTAAGAATAGCTTAATTTAGCTTTGGTTGGCCAGGCAGAAGAGAAGGAGAAATGGAGGCGTGATTTAGAAGGTGTATTATTGAAGGGCGCTCCTATGTAGGCATGGGCGTATGATGGGCGTGCCTTCGTGGAATAGGGCCAACATTTGGCGTTAAGTGGTCGTTTGAGATAATCTAGCTAGCATGCCGTATGCGTATCGGCACCATTTGAAGTCGAAGCTGTATGGCTAACCCGAAGTAGTTTATATATATATATATATATATATATATATATATATACACACATATATATATATACATATATATATATACAGTATATATAATGTATATATTAATATTTGTGTGTGCGTGCGTTCGCGCTTGCATCTCTTATAGCTCACTTTTTTCTGGATAACGGTTAGAGGTAACCGGCGTTTGTTACTTGTTAAGATTAATATGTGGAAGTCCGATAGAATTCTTCCATCTCAGAGACGCTGAATGTTAAGCCCTTCTAAATTTATATATATATATATATATATATATATATATATATATATATATATATATATATATATGTGTGTGTGTGTGTGTGTGCGCGTGCGTATTTTTTCAAGATTTTGTTCCTTTTTACCACTGGTGAGGCTGACATTCTCTTCTTTGTTATTACAGATGAGCTCAGTTCAACTCAAGGGCGTGAACATTATGTGAAAGACAGATAGATATATACATACATACATACATACATACATATATATATATATATATATATATATATATATATATATATATATATATATATATATATATATATATACTGTACATACATATATGAAGTTTTTATCACATCGTGATTTATATACAAACATGAAGCTACAAATGTCGTTTAATATCCAATTCACGGTGCTTCGGGAATATCCCCGATGGGGAATTATCACCGAAGGGGGATTTTGTAAATGATAAATGGATCGGTACCGCCGGGTCTCGATCCCTCGACACAGTACATTCCAACAACTCCAGTAGTGTGAATTGGATAATAAACAACATTTGTAGCTTCATGATTTTATATATATATATATATATATATATATATATATATATATATATATATATATATATATATATATATATATATATATATATATATATATATATATATATATATATATATATATATATATATATATATACAGTATATATATATATATATATATATATATATATATGTAGTGTGTGTATGTGTATTTATACACGTATATATGTGTTATATATGCATGTGTATGTATTTCCCTCTTACACCATCCTTTACGTAACAGCCATGACACTTTCGAAGCATTTCCCCATGCTTTAGCACACAATTCCTGTACTCACATTTGTTCAGTTGTAAGAGTGGCATTCAAAGGTCGAGGGTGACCCAACGCCGCGGTTTTATAGCAGTTTCTTTGCCATATTTATGCTGCGTTCCAGAAACACAGTTGCGAAAATGTGTGAAATTTTTGGAGAGTCACTGAATACTCTTGTAGTATAATTTTGTAATTTTCTGTCATGTGGTAATCACTGTTGTTTTGGCATTATAAGTTGTACGTGTGTGAGTGCTGGATGCATGTGTTAATGCCTGTAAGGTTGTAAAGATGGCAATTTTGAACGAATTTCGATTTATTTTGCATTTGTTTAGTTCTGCTTTTTTTTGTGTTACTGTATGAAATAGCCTAACTGTGGAGATCGACAAGACTGCGATTTTCCGTCTTTCTCGATTTCTTTAGTTTTTCATTTCCTAAAAAAAGTAATTTTTATGTTTTGAGGAGATGAGCCCTACTTTATCTTTCATCATCCTTCTCTCTCTCTCTCTCTCTCTCTCTCTCTCTCTCTCTCTCTCTCTCTCTCTCTCTCTCTCTCTCTCTCTCTCTCTCTCTCTCTCTCTCTCTCCTCAGATTGTCATGATGATAAGCGTTACCTTAAGCCAAAACCTTAATATTTTTTTCACAATCCCAGGTTAAAATAAAATTATGCAGTCATCACGATTTCCATCTCTTGCAAAAATATGTAAACACTATTCATACCGACTCGAACGTTATATGCAGTAAAGTATTCCAGGAGTAATGTATTTTTTAAATTTTATATCTGCACGACGCCGCCAGCTCCGGCATTCGCCTAAGTAATATCCGGCAAAATAACGCGAAAAATAAAGGGTTTTTGCAGCTTCCTCTGAGATGAAATCTCTGGAAAAAAAAAAAGGAGATGAGAAAAGTGAGCAAAAGTCAGAAAGGACAACTTTTCTTTTTCTTAGCGTTATTTAAAAGAACTGATTTTCACATTATTATTATTATTATTATTATTATTATTATTATTATTATTATTATTATTATTATTATTGCTGTCACTCTTGTTGCCATTATTAATACGCGAGTTACGCTATTTTTAAATTGTGTTTTCCTATTGATTTGCTCGTGACGTTCAGTGGAATGAAGGTTATTATTATTATTATTATTATTATTATTATTATTATTATTATTATTATTGCTGTCACTCTTCTTGCCATTATTAGTACGCGAGTTACGCTATTTTTAAATTGTGTTTTCATATTGATTTGCTAGTGACGTTCAGTGAAATAAAGGCTATTATTATTATTATTATTATTATTATTATTATTATTACGGGCTAACCAATAAGCAAATGCACCTGACGCTCAGTGGAATAAAGGCTATTATTATTATTATTATTGTTATTACTACGGGCTAACCAATAAGCAAATGCACCTGACGTTCAGTGAAACAAAGGCTATTATTATTATTATTATTATTATTATTATTATTATTATTATTATTATTATTATTACGGGCTGTCCGATAACGCAGAGTCCGTGCTAGATTGGGACTTCCCTAACCTAATAACAACAACAACAACAAAAATAACGGTGTTTTGCGTGGGATGCCTTGGAACGCCGACGAAGGATTCTCTCTCATGAATGAGAAGTTGGATGCTGTGTAGGTGGGAAAGAAAACCTTTTGGGGATCCTTTATGGCATCCTTCAGGGGAGGTTGCTGTAGCAGCTTGTTGTGGAAGGAGCCCCAAGAACCAGGTCGTCCTGCGAAGGAATGATTTAGGGCTCAGAGAGCTGACTTTGTGAAAAGACGCCTCTCTCTCTCTCTCTCTCTCTCTCTCTCTCTCTCTCTCTCTCTCTCTCTCTCTCTCTCTCTCAATGCAGGACTTACTTGAAGACCGTTCAGAGTCCCCCTCTCTCTCTCTCTCTCTCTCTCTCTCTCTCTCTCTCTCTCTCTCTCTCTCTCTCTCTCTCTCTCTCTCTACAGTGGGGACCTACGTGAAGACCGTTCCGATTTTCTCTCTCACGTTAATTTCTTCTTACAAAGTTAAGTATATCTTAGTTTAACCAGACCACTGAGCTGATTAACAGCTCTCCTAGGGCTGGCCGGAAGGATCAGATTTATTTTACGTGGCTAAGAACCAACTGGTTACCAAGCAACGGGACCTACAGCTTATTGTGGAATCCGAACCACATTATGACGAGAAATGAACTTCTATCACCAGAAATAAATTCCTCTGATTCTTCATTGGCCGGTCGGAGAGTCGAACACTGGGCCAACAGCGTGCTAGCCGAGAGCTCTACCCACCCCTCCAATGAAGAACTAAAGAGCATTACATTCACGTAGCACTTACAAAAAAAAAAAAAAGATGAATAAGCAAGCGAATTAAAATTGCAGACTCAAAAGAGTCGTTCTCATTTTCATTTATACAATAAAAATAGAGACCTCTCTAATAATGAGAACGTGACTAATTAGCGGAGCCTACCCCGATACTGAAGAGGATTATGACTAACGTTTTGAAATGGTCGGTGGTTATTTTGAGAGGCCTAAAAGGTCAGTCATGAATTTCATTTACGACCACTACGCACTTATACTCGTAAGGTACCCATATTTTAATTTTTTTCTTCTCAATCATTTTGATTGATTTATATCAAGGGTTCGGTGTTGTAGATGATATTACGTACTTGTTCTTCCTTTATTAATTTGGTTATAGGCAATATTATACTCACAAACCAGTATGAGAAGAGTGCTGTTTACGACGCGCAAGTATATAACTTTTTTCACTCCTTTGCATTGAATTGATTTGGTAATGAATAACTTTGTAAATTCATCCCTTATTTACGTTTTTAACTATATCGTTTTCCAGTACTTAATGAGTAATCTTTAAAATCTCTCTCTCTCTCTCTCTCTCTCTCTCTCTCTCTCTCTCTCTCTCTCTCTCTCTCACTCTGTGTGTGTGTGTGTGTGTGTGTGTAATGAGTTAAATATGTGCATTCATCCCTTATTTACGTTTTTGACTATATCATTATCCAGTACGTAATGAGTGATCGTTAAACTCTCTCTCTCTCTCTCTCTCTCTCTCTCTCTCTCTCTCTCTCTCTCTCTCTCTCTCTCTCTGTGCTCAAGGCTATATGTAAATGACTCCCTTCCCATATATAGGGTTGTTGACTGAGTGTATCTGCAGGCCCTAGCATCTGCTGCACCCACTATCGATTGCGGGACGGATTCCTATTTCCAGTTTTTCCATTTCGAAAGTTCAAGTGGCAGTTTCAAGAGGCGTCTTGATAGATTTCGCTGTTGGTCATGCCCGACTAGGAATACAGCGGAAACCATTGTCAGTTGTGTGTGTGTGTTTGCGTGTGTATATGTGTACATATATAGATGTATACATACATGTACATACACTGTATATATATACATATATATGTGTGTGTGTTTGTAATGAGAGAGAGAGAGAGAGAGAGAGAGAGAGAGAGAGAGATAGAGAGAGAATCTGTTGAATGGGACTGCAATATCTACCAGTTTCATAAGTTGTTGACCTTCAGCGGCTGATTTCAGAGGCCTCTCTCTCTCTCTCTCTCTCTCTCTCTCTCTCTCTCTCTCTCTCTCTCTCTCTCTCTCTCTCTCTCTCTCTGTGAATAGCAAGATGTAATTAATCTTCAGATATTCATCCTCATCATTCCTTGGCTAATTTGGTTTCAAAGTCTTTCAAGGAAAAGAAGAAGAGGAGGAATTTCGAGAATGTCGGATTTCCTTTAATGTCGAGGCGCTGAATCGAACGTGTTTACTGAGTTTAATTTTTTTTATATATATAAATATATAACTTTCTATAGTGGCAGTTTTTTGAAGAATAGGTTATTGGGCTTTTTGTGCGTCGGACTTTTCATTCGTTGACTGTAAATATGAATCAGAAAATATTATTCGAATGGATGGATTAAGTCGAGATTAAAATCTGAAGGAGTATTTGGCTTTTGCGTATCTCCAGATTACTATACGTACCAGAAAATATAATTTTTTTTAAAGACAGAACACATTAAAAATTATATTTGGGCTTTATTGTAGATAACGGTTATTTTTGTGATATGTAATAGCATTACATAAAAGCAGTTATTAACATATTGCTTCGCGTTTGGATGATTTAAGTCCCTGTTTTGAGGGTCCCTTAGTAAATAGAAACAAAAACTGTACGCAAATTAGTCTAAATGCCAGTTAAATGAAGGAGTTCTAGAGTGATTTCTTTTTATATTTCGTCATTCTCTACACATAACCAAACCATCTTTACGAACCTTGCTGTCCGTTATACCCTGCTAAGCTAAAATTCGAGTCATTCTTGACTACAAATTCACTCATGAGAAACATATCGGGTCAATCTTTTCCTCAGTTGTGCACAAATTGGACATATTTAAAAAGTCTTTTAAGCGTTTGAAGACCTGTTTATGACGAGGAAATGTTTTAATTCTTTTATTCTGCCATATTTTGAATATTGTTCTCCGGTTTTGTCTTCAGCAATCGACGTGCACCTGAGAGAGTAAAAACTTGATTTATTGTACATTTCTTATCCCTGATCTTAGTATTAATCTATATCCCTGTTGCTGTGTTAGTTCTTTGTGCATCCTTTATAAAGCATATCATTATTCTGACCATCCTTGCATTCCGAGTTCCAATACTGCAATCCTCCACGTTGTGCTAAGACACGCTGTTAATACTAACATCCTTTTGTGTGCTCCAGAAGTTTGTTCCAGGTGTGACCTGATTATGGAGTTGCCTTCCTAGTCATTCATATTTTTTATTTATTTTTTTTTTTGGCATCGCTGACAAACTTGGAAAACAAGCTAACAAGGAAAGAGTTTACCCTTGTCGGAGGTAATAGCATTATTCAAGATACGACAGTGGCTTGAATTTCGTGATATTATTATTATTATTATTATTATTATTATTATTATTATTATTATTATTATTAGTTTGAGGACAGCAACAATTTATTTGTGTCCACTAATATATTTCCCTAACTTTATAAAATTAGGTTTCATCTTATTATCCCTGACAATGATAATGCTGCTCTGGGTTTTCTCTTGTTCTTATTAATATTGTTATTGTTGTCTTAGGATTTTGTGGTGATATTTGTAGATTTCCCAGAGTTATTATTATCGTTATTAACTACACAAAACAGTTTGCTTTTGATTGTGTATTGCCCTGTATCCCCCAGAAGGTTGTAGTCTTTCCACTGAATTATAAATGATTATTTCTGCCCTGTATACTGTGAATAGAATTTTCACCACTGTTCGCATGGCCCATTGGTCCAGTCGGTATGAAACCCCCTTTGGAAGCCGACCAGCTGTTAATGATAAAAAGAGCTTCGGGTTGCAAGATAACTATCATAGCCACCGGGGTTTTTTGGGGACAGAGGACCCTCTGGCCCTCTCGTGTTCCTTCGGACAAAAACGCCTTAATTTTAGAATGAAAAAGAAGCTTTATTATGCGCTCAACGTCTGGCCAGGTGTCGGGGATAATATTTTTTTTTTTTTTTTTTTTTTTTTTTTTGCTCAGAACTGTGGGTTGTGCTTTCAGTTATAGTGTCAAACTATATGTAGTTGTCATTATTTTTGCGTTTGGTTACCTTATTTGTATTAGTAGCATTTCTGTATAATTATGCGGGAATTATAATATTCTTCCATGTTGCCATTTCATTTTAATAGGGGTAACATTTTCTGTACATTTAATTCGTGATTTCTCCAGTTTTTTTTGTGTTTTATTTTTTTTTTTTTGCATTATGTTATCTATTATTATTATATGTAGAATCTTCTGGTCACTTTTTACCAGATAGATATGTAATTGTAATAGCCAAAATGCCCTCTTTAACATGTCGAATTCTTCGCGCCTTTTTTTTTTTTGGATACGCTTGTCACCACAAAGCCTTGAGATCCAAGTGCAAGAATTATGGAGAAATTTTGTGCTGATTTAGAGCACTAGCATTTTGAATGCCATCTCTGTCATTTTATAAAAGTTCAGGACATTCCATCGAGAACTAGAAATTATGCGTTAACCTGATTGGGGGCCTCACTGCTAATCCCAGGTCGCTAATGCTGTTTCTCAGTCGTTATTAGGCTGTCCAGCTGTCGTCTGGGGTCCCTAACCAAGGTGCTGTCGATCTCCCCTCTGGCGCAGATGTTTGCCCAACAGCCGAGACGTGTTGACATTGCGCTGGAATTCTGTTGACATTGTTCAGCCAAAACGTGTTTTGATTTCACAAGAACGGAAGCCCTCCTTTATTGGAGACGAAATGCTTGGCACCACAGAACACGGTGCCCCTTCTGCTGCTAAGTCCCTTCCCCTCCCCACCCCACCCCTAAAAAAAAAGGAAGCGAGAGAGAGAGAGAGAGAGAGAGAGAGAGAGAGAGAGAGAGAGAGAGAGAGGAGAGATTTTAGCATATGGCAGCTTGTGACTCTGCAGTGACCCAGAATATTGAAAAGGGCTCTTTGCTACTGCACCTTTTTCGGGAGGCTGAGATTGGGCGGTGGGTGGTTAGGTGGAGTTCTTTGGCACCGCACCGCTTCCCCTCCCCTTCTCCTCCCCCCTCCCTACCTCATTCTCCCCCTCCTCCTCCTCCTCCAGTTCCCCCAATGCCTCCCAAAATGCCATATAAGTCTTCGTTGCATTGAATCGCCACTCTCACTCTCACTAAGGAAGTTCTGAGATGGAAGTGGTTGTTGTTGCACACATCTGTTTGCTCAGAATATGGTGATGGTGTGACCTCTCTCTCTCTCTCTCTCTCTCTCTCTCTCTCTCTCTCTCTCTCTCTCTCTCTCTCTCTCTCTCTCTCTCATCTGTTAGCTTTCTGATAGTATACTTGTGAGGAAATGTTCGTACAATGTGGCGAATTTTCAGTTAAAACTAAATACGCTTGTTTAGATTGAACCTTCCGAGTTGTACGGCAGCGGGTATTTACATTTATTGCATTAGTAAAGGCTTGCCTGTTTGTTTCTTTATAATTTCATGTGTTTATAGACAGCTGGTGTTCCCTTTTGTCTCAGCGTCCGGCTTTCATTTGTAGACTTTTTTATTTTTTTAGGTCGTTTAAGTACATTTTTTCCCAGAAGTTAGTGTTAGGGCCTTTACCTAATATGCTGGCGTTTATGTGAGACTTTTTTACGTGAATTAACAGAACAGATAATGAGTTACAAGTTGTATTTATTATTATTATTATTATTATTATTATTATTATTATTATTATTATTACTATTACTATTATTATTATTATTATTATTATTATTATTATTATTATTATTATTATTATTATTATTATTATTATTATTATTATTATTATTATTCAAAATATACTCACATTACGCTGAAATAAAGTGTAACAACGGAATTAAGAGAAACATTTTAGCCTAACATTCCAGCAACAGCAAACATTAATGAGTCCACTGAGTGAGTTGAATACATGTAATTATAAGTAAACAACAGATAAGAAACAAGCAGTGTTGAAAATCAAGTAATGGGTCTAACAGATGTTATAATAAATATAGAAAAAAATATATTGCATTTATTTAGGCAAAGGATATTCAACTTATTTAGACACGACCTAAAAGGAATGAGTCCTGTACATTCTTGTAGCTTTTTTGTTACCTTCTTAAAATCACATAACAACTGTACATACATACACGTTTTACATTTTATGCACACACACACACACACACACACACACACACACACACACACACACACACACACACACATATATATATATATATATATATATATATATATATATATATATATAATGTGTATATGTATGTAAAATAGTTATGTGATTTTAAGAGGGTAACAAAAAAGTTACAAGAATGTATGGGGCATTCCTCTCAGGTCGTGTCTAAATAAGTTGAATATTCTTTGCCTAAATAAATGCAACATATTTTTCTATATTTATTATAACACACGAACACACACACACACACACACACACACACATATATATATATATATATATATATATATATATATATATATATATATATATGTGTGTGTGTGTGTGTGTGTGTGTGTGTGTGTGTGTGTGTTTGTGTGTGTGTATGTGTGTGTGCCGTAGATAAATTTTTTTATATTCAACGGTGTAGGCTAAGTGCTTTGGCATGTATTAGCTCTTCCTAATTATAAGATTTGGGCTTTGAGATGTGGTAATTATATTCCCTCGTACGTTCCTCTTATATCCGCTTGTCTGCACTTAGTCACGTTACCTGGTTATTGAGTGATAAAGGATATGCGACGTGCTTCTGCATCACCGTGATGACGCAATTAAGAAACTTTTCAGGTTGTTGCAACTTACAAAATGACAATGTTGCGTTTTTTTCTATTTTGGCTTGGTAATTCCCCCCCGCCCCCACCACTCGGGCAGTATATTACCCGAAGATAATGCAAAATGGAACGTTTTTTTTTTTTTTTTTTTTTTTTTTTTTTTTTTACAGAGGTGTAAAGTTCAGGTAATTTCAAAACCTTGAGCCTAATGGCGGAAAGGGAAATGTAATGTTAACTTAGAATAGCAGAAATTAAGAGGAAGTCGTATGTTTTTGTAATGAGCCGGAGAGAGGTTTTAGTCGTGCGTTAGTGTGAGTCTAGAATTGTTTATTCATATTCTATCTTTGTTATGCTACATAAATATATTTTTTTTATCATCGAGGCTTTCCCCCTGCCAAGGAATGAGTGGCATCCTGATAAATGAAAGAGGAAAGATAGTGGCCAGTGTTACATTCACATATACATTGAATTGAGGATGAAGCCGTGTACAAAAAATCCTCCACAGCATTCTGGATTCACAGGAAACTCGAGGAAATTGGAAATAGGAGGTGAATTCCAAAGCCCATCGTGAAAAGAATAAAGCTTTCTTTTAACAATTCCATAGAGTAAAATTGGCTCAACGGAATTCTCGCTCCGTTTTCTTTACGAGGCGACGACAGTGTCATGTACACGGGATACTTAAGAGATAAAAACAAGGAGATTTATGTATCTAGGTTAGTATATCATCAAGGATCTGGGTTAGTTTATCATCAAGGATACTCGCAGAACTAGCGTTGCTGTGCTGTATCAAAAACCTTTGATTGTAGGTGCTGGTCCAGCTTTTGTAAAAACTTACTCCTGCTCTGTTTATCAGTGGTGTAAAGTGCAGCGACAAATCATAGATAAGAGAGCGGAAGATCGCTGTTATATGTCACTCTGTTTTTATATTGCGATCATTATATCTTGAAGAGTATATTCGTTTTCTGGTATCTGTATATGTTGATGATAATGTGGCATATATGAAGGAGACTTACGACATTCTTTGACTAAAGTAAGTAAAAGGTATGTTCTTCATAGTATGGTGAGCGTTCTATAATGTTTGTTACACAGATCTCTCTCTCTCTCTCTCTCTCTCTCTCTCTCTCTCTCTCTCTCTCTCTCTCTCTCTCTCAGGAGATAGAAGAGTCAAAATCATCTGTTGTAATGCAGACACCCGCATCTCCGTAATCAGTAGTTATAAGCTCCCCTCGAGAATAGGAGTTTAGCCCATCGAATCCAGCTGAGATGTGGTGTTGTATCTTGGGATTTCACGCTTTAGACCCTCCAGCCCACAGGCCATTCGTCTGTTTTATTGAAGTGTTTGTTTAGTTAAAATTAACTTTTTTTTATTGAAGTGTTTGTTTATATAAAAATTACTTTTTTGTGCGCGCGCGTGTTTGTGTGTGTGTTTTACCGGTCGTTTATCGTATTCAGTTTGAAGACTAATCCGTGAGATTTAAGAATTGAATTCAGTGATTTCGATAAATTGCTGGATGATATACGTTTCAAGTTATGTATAGTTTATCTTTTTGGTTATTTAGGGTCCTTTTTATATTAATTTGGCTGACCTTTAATGTCAAGTCACCTGTTATCGAAAATATTTGCAAGATAAGAGTTTTGAAGCAACGATTAAATGCTGTTTGAATTAAAATTCCCTTTCTATTAAGCTATTGCCATTCTGAAAATTAGATGGAGACGAGTAGATAAACAGATATTTTGTGTGTGTGTGTGTGTGTGTGTGTGTTTGTGTGTTAGAGAGAGAGAGAGAGAGAGAGAGAGAGAGAGAGAGAGAGAGAGAGAGAGAGAGAATATGAAGGTTCTATTAATATTGCCTCACTAGACCTGGATTGAACTGACCTTCGCTCAAGTATGTGTTCTTTTGATATTTTTCTCCTTTCTATTTTACAAAAGCTTTGTCTTTATTCATATATGTGGGTTCGGTGATTGATTGCCGGTGACGTCACTGGTGTATTTTTAGGACTGGGTGGGTGTTCGTTTGATATGTTAAGATACGTTGACGGATTATGCAGCTTTATTCTTAAATGGTAAAAGCGCACTGAATGGCGTGCATGCTTTTCGTCGGAAAGGCCTTGGTGGAATGACCTCGAGTGCGAATATTATAAGTTTCTTTCGAGTTTCCCTTCAGAGTCTTTGACGCCAGTGCATGAAACCGATCATTTAATCCGAGTTGTGATCAGAGATGCTTGGATGAAACGTTTTCCTAACTTAAGGGCAGACGGAACGGGAAATCTGTATGTTCTGGCCATTATTAAAAGGTGTTGGGCGTTAATTCTCTCTCTCTCTCTCTCTCTACAGAGAGAGAGAGAGAGAGAGAGAGAGAGAGAGAGAGAGAGAGAGAGAGAGAGAGAGAGAGAGAGAGAGGGGGGGGCGGGGGTCAGCTCGCTTTTAAAGAATGAAGGATTAAGTTTAAGGAAAAATATAAGCCGCAAAAAAAGTTCCGAAACAGTGCGTCGAATTAGAATGATCAGTAAAAAAGACAAATGTGTGTTTGGAATGCTCTTTATTTATACATAGAAGATTTCCAAATATAACTAAGTATCTTGGTTTATCTTCCTCTCCTTTGACATAGTAGTTTCTTACAATACAGAATTCCCGTCCTTAGTCCTTCGTGTATTTCCCTAATTGGGAATTGCATCGCAGGGGTCAACCTCACAAGTGATGGCAAACGCGTTTTATTAAGGAAATACCCCGTGACCTCGGAACTCATAGGCGACTTAGGTTCTCCAGATTTTACCAGTTCAAGGAAATTGTGTGTGTGACTCGATATTGATCAGGTAAAGCCCACTTCGGCACCCTTAGAGCTAATCTTTAGTTGCTGCAACAAATGAGTTCATCATTTATATGCTACGGACTCAGCTGGGTTTTATTTATTTTTTTAATGCATGTTGATTGGGTTAACCGTGCAATTTTCTTATGCTCTTTCATAATGTAAGTTTGGTAATTGATTTGCGGTTTCTGGTGAAAAGAAAGAAATAAAATAATGTTTTGTAAATTAACTTATCATAGGAAAGACACTTTTCTTACTGAACATGGAACGGCTTTGTTTTAGTGTCGGTAGAGTAGATGTTCTCTCACCAGTTGCTTTTCTCTCAACTTATTTATTTTGGTTCTCTCTCCCACGCTTTAGTAGTGCATGTTTTACCTGCTCATTTAAGACCTGAGACAATTAAAGGCAAAACTTCTTTCCACCGGGCGCCAAGACACAACACGACCTGGATTTAATGGGACGAGGCCGTTTTCTAAAAGCGATTTTATGGCGACAAGGAAATCTGCCGCTTGTAGGAGCTCAATTAAGAAATGAGAACGACGCTCTTCTTCTTCTTCTTCTTCTTCTTCTTCTTCTTCTTCTTCTTCTTCTTCTTCTTCTTCTTCTTCTTCTTGTTCGTCCAATTTGTTATCGGGACGGTCATTAAC
This sequence comes from Macrobrachium rosenbergii, assembly GCF_040412425.1. Classification (NCBI taxonomy): domain Eukaryota; kingdom Metazoa; phylum Arthropoda; class Malacostraca; order Decapoda; family Palaemonidae; genus Macrobrachium; species Macrobrachium rosenbergii. Next base: position 16,627,269 of record NC_089756.1, read on the forward strand.
GCTTCGTGTCCGTCGCTTTATCTCCAGACATCTGAATGGTTTGCTGAAGATCGTTAAGTTGGCCTTCGAGGATGTCCGGATTGCCTGGGGCAAGGGGGGGGGGCATGTGTGGGTGGAGGGCGGGGTTGGGGTGGGTATATGTGGGAGGGGTGGAGGGTTCAATGATTGCAATGATTGGCAATTTACCTGGGAATTAAATGGTTGAATAGACAGCCCTGTCTTTGGTTTTGGAATGCGCTTTTATTGTGTGGATGGGGTCATTATTATTTTGATTACAATTATACAAATGATTTTCATTGTCACTGCTTCTGTTGTCATTGTTGTTCTGTGCATTATTATATATTTACTCTCTGTTTCCTGAAGCATCTTGCTGTATATTGGTGATGGTAATGGAAGCGGAGGTGATGATGATGATGAATGTGATCGTAATTGAAAAATGATAATGATGAATGCAAATATTTCAGGATAGCGAGTTGACTTACAATTATCTTCATATTATTTTGTCTTCGTTCAGATGATATAGTTCCTTATAGAATATCGAATTCCTTCGCTAAGTCATTCCCTTACCAATTATTTATTTATTTAATAATAATAATAATAATAATAATAATAATAATAATAATAGTAATAATAATAATAATAATAATAATAATAATAATAATAATAATAATAATAATAATAATAATAACAGACTTTACTTATTCACGAATATTTATTTAGAATAGAATTACGTAGAAAGTGAAAGAACAAGGTTATTACGATAATCTCTTTATAATGGCCTTTTAAAGGCTTTTAGTGGTGATCTAAAAAACATCTGATCTTACCCCATTTTTTTTTTTTTATTTGGCATTGATCAGCCATTCTTACTCAGCTGAGTAACTGGCCTTGTGCTGTCTCAGTTTTAAGAAGTTACGAAAAATCTTGTCATCCTGAAGTCTTTTAAAAGGATTGCCGTCCAGGAGACGAAGTTCTTGGAGATGTTTTTAGACTTACCCTTTTAAAAACTATTATCCTTCAAGCTATCCAGATTCTGTATTATTTTTACTCTTTATTTTCACCATTGGTATGTGTATTACTATTTTGGTGGTTTTTGAGATTAATGCACATTTTAAGTTATTCTCAGAGAAGCCTATTAAGCCTTCGTTTATAATTGCGGCTGCTTATTTACTATTTGCTCTTCATAAATATTACAGCATTTTGATTGTTAACTAATTTCCTATTTATTTATCTTAATGGCTGAATTTATATTTTCATCCAGACAGTATATATTGCTTGATAAACCGTTCATTAATTATTGATCCACTGTTAAACATGTATGTATATCATTATGCATAAATATATACATTATATGTGCGTGTGTTTGTCTATATATACATACATACATATATATATGTATATATAAATGTGTATATATTCAAGATTGCAACTAATTTGCCTACTACTTGCTCTCATTCTCCATTTGGTTGTTGTTCGTCTTAAGGAAGAAAGTTTAAAAGTCCACTCGTGGAATGAAAGAGACTCGGCCAGTCTCCTCCTCCCTCTTTCATTCTTGTGGGTGGGTTGGAGGCTGGGAGCGGAGTAAAGTATCTGACCCGTGAAGGGAAGAGGAAGACTATGAAAGAGAGAGAGAGAGAGAGAGAGAGAGAGAGAGAGAGAGAGAGAGAGAGAGAGAGAGAGAGAGAGAGGATGGTAATGATGAACTTGGATTGTTTTCATTGTATGTTGTTTATATGTTTGTGTGTGTATGTGTGTATATATATATATATATATATATATATATATATATATATATATATATATATATATATATATATATATATATATATATATGTGTGTGTAAAGAGAGAGAGAGAGAGAGAGAGAGAGAGAGAGAGAGAGAGAGAGTGAGTGAAACAAACCGGACAGGGGTAAAAATGAATTGCAATAATAATTTAAAGGGGCAGAGAGAGAGAGAGAGAGAGAGAGAGAGAGAGAGAGAGAGAGAGAGAGAGAGAGAGAGAGAGAATGGGATAATGATGGAATGCAATAATGTGTTGGAGAAGCAGGTTGAGGGGTAAGGGGTAAGGGGTGGAGTAGAGGATGGAGACGACGGCGCTTTAGGGCAAAAGAGGAGTGGGAGTGGGAGTGTTGGCGGAGGAAGAGAGGTGGAGAGGTGGGGGAGGGGGGGAGAAGGTGTCATGCCAATGGAGGCTGCTGTTGCAGCAGCGGCGGCGGCCTGCATGGCCAAGGTGTTTACACAAGTCCTTGCAACCTTGGCATTCTACCGGTCAACACTCCCACGCAGCTCCTCCTCCTCCTCCTCCTCCCTCTTCATAACCATTTTGCTTTTTTTCTTCCTTTCAGAGTACGTTTCCTATAGTCTCCTACCTCGTCCTTCCTCTTCATTTTCTCCTCCCACTTCTCTTCCTCCTAGGTCCCCTCTCTTCCACTTCTCCTCCTCCTCCTCCTCCTCCTCCTCCTCCTCCTCCTCCTCCTCCTCCTCCTCTCTTCCACTTTTCCTTCATCGCCTGTCCCCTCTACATGCAATTATTTTGATTGTTTTTAATTCCTCTGTTTACTTCTCCGTCTTCTTCCACCATGTCCCTTTATTTTTTATTTATTTATTTTTTTTATTTTTTTGCTCCTCTATGAACTTTAAATTTGTCACGCTTCCTCGATATTCTCTGACTGTTCGTCCCGTTTCTCGCGTTCTGTATCCCTTCCCCTCCGTAATAATTTGGCTTTTCCTCTGAGGACTTTCATACCTCAGCCGTAGCATCATGCCCGACACCAGTCCTTCATATTTCATCAGGTGCTTTATGTAAAAAACTTTTTACCTGAAAACACCTTCAACTCGGCCCTAAGCTAATGTTACAACACTTAAACGTTCGCATTGTAATTACCAGGAAAAAATTGAGTCACGTCTTTCGGATGAACGATTATAATCGTATATCATGACCATCGATTCTGGAATATCTCTTTTATCCCCTTCGTTTATTCCAAGTTCTCCTATTTCTCCTGCTCCTCCTCCTACATCATCTCTCCTCGAAATCTCCATAAATCATGTCGTTATTCTCGGTCGCTTCGATCTGGATACCAGGGGCTTTGTTCTTCGGAGCAAGTAACTCGAGAAGGAGAGAGAGACCTCCAAGATTGACGTGATTCTCTCTCTCTCTCTCTCTCTCTCTCTCTCTCTCTCTCTCTCTCTCTCTCTCTCTCTCATTAGCTAAGGCCCTAAGGTAATGGAAAGGAAAATAGAATATCTGGACTGTCCCTTTTGAATCTCATACTCGCTGGAGTAGCAGACACGCACATATACGAGCATATTAAGGACAGACCGTCAGATAATGGAATAGAGAATAGGTATTTATGCTCTCTCTCTCTCTCTCTCTCTCTCTCTCTCTCTCTCTCTCTCTCTCTCTCTCTCTCTCTCTCTCTCTCTAGGTGGTAGGACTCGAGGTGTTAGGAAACTGTAATTCCCGGCCGTATCCAGTTGTATGTAATTTTTTGTACTTCAAGTTTTCCAAGGGACTGTACAACATATATCTCCCCCTCTATATATCTAACATTAAATGTTTACATTTGCGAATGTGTTAGTCCAAGTGCTTGAATGCACTCACATCTATATATATTATATATATATACAGTATATATACATACATATATATATATATATATATATATATATATATATATATATATATATATATACTATATATATAGTATATATATATACATATATATATATATATATATATATATATATATATATATATATATATATATATATAATCACTACAGGATTTTTATAAATACAATCCTTATTTGTTAAATGTGTAGAAATTGTTTTATTTCTTCTGAGGTTGATGTTTGCTTTTTTTTTCTCTTGCAGGTGAGTGTCAACTCAGTTCTATGTGGAAGGTGTTAGTGTGAGTATTTTTCATGCTATACGTTATGTAAAGTATTCTCTCTCTCTCTCTCTCTCTCTCTCTCTCTCTCTCTCTCTCTCTCTCTCTCTCTCTCTTTGTATCCGTGATTGTGTTTGCGTGCGAGTCTCTATATCTATCGTATGCAAAGGATTTCAGTGTGGGAGCTTTCTCTTATCATTAGTTTCTCTCTCTCTCTCTCTCTCTCTCTCTCTCTCTCTCTCTCTCTCTCTCTCTCTCTCTCTCTCTCTCTCTCTCTGATATATATATATATATATATATATATATATATATATATATATATATATATATATATATATATATATATATATATATATATACATACATATGTATATACATACATACATACATACATATATATATATATATATATATATATATATATATATATATATATATATATATATACTGTATATATATTATGAGAAGGAGTCTAGTGGAAAGTTTTATAGTTATTTCCGCCGTAAACTGCCGTCATTCTCTCTCTCTCTCTCTCTCTCTCTCTCTCATTATGCACTCCCGATTGTTGTCCTGAAGCATCTTTCCAGCCAGCGCACTCTGCTATGCCAGTGCATATTGCAGACAGAGCAAATTAGATTGTAGCTCAAGAACAGGCAATTAACTGTGCTTGTTAAAAGAATCAGAGTATTTGTCACACGGCTTCGAGTCCTTCTAGAATGTGGAGGATGGCGGAAGGCCATTGATATGCAGGGGAAATGCTCTTCATTACATTAGAATTCTGGACTGATTTAGGTAAGCATTTAGCTTTCTTGAGTTTCGTAATCAGGTTGTTGAAAGCGAAGGTTAAGAAAGTGGCCTCTTAGATGTACTTATTTATTTAATTACGTAATTATTTATTTATTTATTTATTTATTTATTTATTTATTTATTTATTTATTTATTTATTTGTTGTTATTTAAATGTTTAAAGTATTTTGAGAATTTTGAAAATAAGACTCTGTTGTATTTATTTTTACAGTTAATTATATTCATGTGTTTATTTAATGAAATAACGTTGTTTACCATACAGACCATGTCTCATGCCCTTTATTTATAAAAACCTGTGAACTTCGCACGAAGATACGCGAAAGAAAAATGCGTCATGCGATTTTGAAGTCTTGTGTAAATATTGATACCGGGAAAACGCTGATAAAATTTCATTAACATTGTGACATCATATCCTGCTTCTCCCCTAGCGTCGCTTTTATTTGTTTTCGAGTCCGAAGCCTTTTTATAAGTTGATGCAGATGAGTTCGAATTCTTGTTTACACGGCGAAGTCGATTGTCATTCGCCTCTCGATGGTTTATCGGGGTTCGATTGGTGGATGATTCGGAAGAATGTCGCGTCTTGAAGGAAACATCGTGGAGTTTTCTTTTACTTTTAAAGCGTTTGCTTTAAGTGTTTATTGAGTGTTGAAGGTTATTGAAGGTCTGGTTTTTTCTTTTTGAAGTTTGTTGAAGGATTTCGAGACTAAAGGCTAGAGATAATTAAATAAGAGTAATTTCATAATTTTGGAAATGGTTTATGTTACTCAATTAGTAGATCTTGCTTTGCAAGATAAGGTATTTCTAGGCTTGGCTGTATGAATGTTCGTCTTCATCATCATCATCATCATCATCATCATCATGCTCTTAATCGCCTTCAACGCCTCGTGACGCAAACGGCCTCTGTGAAAATTTGCGTACCTGACACCATTACATACTATTCTCTCAGAGGCTATAGGATAGGAGAGACATCAATACCTTACCCACATAAGGAACTTCCGTAATTCCCCTTATTATATCATTTCTAACTCTATCCTGTCATCTGACTTATGAAGTTTTATTCTCAAATCGACAATCTTTTAGATGTAGTTTCATTGCCATTCCGTGATTCGTTTTCGTATACAATTTCAGCGTAACTGATTTTCAAGTGTTAATAAATCTACTGTATGGTTGATTTGCAAGTTGTTTAGTCTCCCCATATTCCAACTCAGGAGAACAAGATGTTTAATTGTAATAAAACTGGTTGATGTGAAAGCGAAGATTATCATGAAATCCTAAATTGAAAGTAATTTCATTTCTGTGAAGGATATCGTGAAAAGCACCGGTAAAAGAAATTGACGAAGAAACAATTCCAGTGGCTGAACTCAGTTGGCCCTAAGGGAAAAACTTGAACAACTTGGAGTAAGATTTCGTCGAAGCGATTCAAGTTTGTAATCGAAAGTGCCAATTAGTCCAAACGTGTTTTCCGTCTCAAAGGTTGGAGAGGAAATTACACGACGTTTACTAATTTGCATCAGAGGAAAGAAAATTAACTGGTGCGAGGAAGGCGTCGAGTGACTGACGAAGCTGTCGGCATCGAAAGGAGTGACTCTCAATAACTGATGTTTTATTTTTCTTAGAATACCGGTAAAATTGATTTTATTATCTCTCTCTCTCTCTCTCTCTCTCTCTCTCTCTCTCTCTCTCTCTCTCTCTCCAATAAACAAGCATATTCTAAGATACACCAGCATTTGGCAAAAGATTCTTAGCTACGTAAGGAAAGGTACTCGCTATGGTTGTGTGTGTGTGTGTGCGCGAGAGAGAGAGAGAGAGAGAGAGAGAGAGGATTTCGATTCCTTCGGTTGCTGAAAGGGCTGGCATTGCACAATGCCTTTAGGGACAGGAAGTGGAGTTGATTTTGCATCATTGACCACCGAGGCCGAAGATGATGATGATAATTACTATAATGGGGGATGCAGCAAAGCCGCTGCGAAGCCTATGGAATCACTGATGTCGTCTGAGCCACTTCCCTTGTCCCCTTTTGCCTTTCGTTTCGTTATTTTCCTTGTATTGTTTCACTGTTTTGTTGTAAGAACCCGAAGATATCGAAGCCTGGCATGTATGTTTTGAAGATTTTTTTTTTTTTGTACTTGCTATGGTTTCTCATTATGGCACATTGGATGTCGGTGACCATGATCGTTGTGATGCCAGTTTGTGTCAACCGAACCCAGTCAATGAGTTATTACCTGGTGCTACTTGCAGCTGAGTGCAATACTTTGTTGCAAGTTTCATTATCGCATATTTTTTTTATTATATGCGTGCTTGTAAATTACGCATAATATTTTTTTTTATCCGACTTGGACTGACATAAGTATATAAACTTTCATGTAAGTCATTTAACTTATTAATATTAAGGTAGATGCGTCAGGAGAAGTGCTGCTAGACATTTACGGTGTTTTTCTCAGGAGGTAATGTTCCCGTAGGTCATTTTGTCTCAAAAAAGTCGGAAAACTTTTTCATTACGAAGTCTCCCTCATTTCTTTTAGCTTCAGTTCGGCCTATTGTTGTTCCACCGTAGTTAATAATGATTGTATGTTTTAACCCTCTCTCTCTCTCTCTCTCTCTCTCTCTCTCTCTCTCTCTCTCTCTCTCTCTCTCTCTCTCTCTCTCTCTCTCTCTCTCTCTTAGTTTCACCTGTTCGGCTTGTTATTGTTCCATGGCAATCTTTAATGATTGTATGTTTTAACCACCACCTTCTCTCTCTCTCTCTCTCTCTCTCTCTCTCTCTCTCTCTCTCTCTCTCTCTCTCTCTCTCTCTCTCTCTCTCGTTTCTTTTAGTTTCATTTGTAAAATATTTACTTTGAAAAAGATGCTCTTTAACTTCAAAAGACTTAAGTCATCCTCACGACTGGATTATCAGTTCTGTACTGTACTTCACTCTATCTCAGATATTACCTGGCGTGTATAATTTCAATTTCTTTAGCTGACGAGATGCTCAGATATTTCATTCCGTAATAAAAAGTTATTTTGTATGAACAGTGTTATTTTTCAAAGACTTTATTTTCGTTCAGTGAGCAAGTTCATGCGTGTATGTAGTTATATCTTTTCACGTGCCGTCATTCTATTACGTTTAAGCCTGATTCCCAAGCTAACGGTCTTATTATGTTGCTTACGAATGATGGTAACAATAGAAAAAAATCACCGCTTTATTGGAGCAACATTAATTTTTAATGAAGCTTGTAGAAAACAAGGTGTGTTACATATATGTAATAAAAATAATAATTCTAAGTCCCGTTACAGTATCATGTCTGTAACGGAATGTCAGATATGTAGTATAACGCTCCTGGCTGTGCGATGGATGTCTGGAAAGAGAAAGTGAAACTGTGTTCTGCTCCATGGAGCAAGTCTTTAGCTGCCTAATTCTATCTTCATGCCGGATGATAAAACACACACACACACACACACACACACTCTATATATATATATATATATATATATATATATATATATATATATATATATATATATATATATATATATATATATATATATATATATATATATAATATATGTGTGTGGTTGTGTAGTTTCCTACTGTAATATATTTTTTCATTCTTGTTTTCTGTTATTTGACAGAATAACGCTAGAATCAATTTTTTTCTTACGAGAATCATACCTGAGGTAATATGTTACCTTCAGTTAGGTTTAATGACCTTTTCGATTTGAGGATAAATATCTTTTAACATTAATTATATTTACGATACAGCATCTATTGCCTAAGTTTATGCAATGATGTAAAACCACTATTATTTCTCCAGATCTGATGACGGTAATATAAGAGAGAGAAGGGTCAAGACTGCAAGTTCCGACCCTAGGGACGTTACGTACCTCCCCACAGCTTGGACCTAGGGACAGTACTTTTATTCTGTGTACTTTTATTGGGGCCAGCGGTACTTGAGGCTGGCCCAAAGCTGGGCTGCGACGGAAAACGCTTTCTTCTGTTTTTTTTTCCCAGTTTCATGTGACCTTCCACACATCTTTGTGTGCGTAGAGAACAAATGTGCATAGGTAGTTCCACTTTGTATCTGTCACACAAGGCCCTCAGTCTTCTTCTCCTATTTTTTTTTTTTATTTTTTGCTTGATGAAGTGACGAGAAGTTGTGCTTTTGACTTTTTATTCAGAACGACATTTCGTGATTCAACTTTCACACCGGAATTTTATCTCGATTGTGGTGAAGCCGCGAGCGTTGCCTGAGACAACACTCCTCCGTTGCATAACTTTCTATTTTTACAAATGATTGTATATTTATGGAGTACTGCAATAACAATCCCACGTAAACTATATGTACATGTACATGCGTTAAAGATTACGCACGCACTCGGACACATACATACATACATACATACATACATACATACATACATACATACAGTACCAACTGAAAGATCTGGGTTCAAACCCGATGTGAGTCAGAAATTTATTTCTGTTGTTTACTTTATATATATATATATATATATATATATATATATATATATATATATATATATAAAAATATATATATATATATATATATATATATATATATATATATATATATATATATATATATATATATATATATATATAGCCTATAGCTCCGGTGAGCATGGTCATATACAAACTGTGTATGTGTCCATTACCAATAAAGGAGACATTCTACCACCGAGTTTAAACACTGGCTCTCGGGCTGTGGAGAGCAGAAATGCCCGAAGCGTTGGCAAAGGGAATGTGTAATGCCCTGGGTTTTCTTGTCATTGCGTTCCATTGCTTCTCCCTCCTCCTCCTCTTCCTCCTCCTCCTTTTTGTCTTCTGGGTTCTTGTGAAGGAGTGGCGCTAGGAGGAGGAGGAGGAGGAGGAGGAGGCATGGGCATTAGAGGATTAGTGTCTGTTAATAGGAAGAAAAAATTATCTCGTGGAATTTAAATTATGAGATAAATAGTTAAACAGATGATAGTAAGCGTGATTTTGTAAAAAGAGAGAGAGAGAGAGAGAGAGAGAGAGAGAGAGAGAGAGAGAGAGAGAGAGAGAGAGGAGGGGGCGTTAAAATATACAATCGTTAAGGATTGCGGAGTAACAACAATAGGTCGAACTAAAAGAAACGAGAGAGAGAGAGAGAGAGAGAGAGAGAGAGAGAGAGAGAGAGAGTGAGTTTTTTGGCAGTAGGGTTATTATGTGTCATTTGGCGGTAACATTGAGAGCAGTTTGCGGGTTGTGGCGACTTTCACCGTCACGTCTCTCTCTCTCTCTCTCTCTCTCTCTCTCTCTCTCTCTCTCTCTCTCTCTCTCTCTCTCATTTCTTTTAGTTTCACTTGTTCGGCCTATTGCTGTTCCATCGCAGTCCATAATGATTGTATGTTTTAACCCCCCATCTCTCTCTCTCTCTCTATTCCTTTAGCTTCACCTGTTCGGCCTATTATTGTTCCATGGCAATAGTTAGTGATTGTATGTTTTAACCCTCTCTCTCTCTCTCTCTCTCTCTCTCTCTCTCTCTCTCTCTCTCTCTCTCTCTCTCAATTCTTTTAGTTTCATTTGTTCTGCCTATTGTTGTTGCTCCTCAGGCCTTAATGATTTAATGTTTCTATCCGTATCCTTTATATTCTTTTTTTTCGGCCTGTTGTTGTTCCTCCTCAATCCTTAATGATTGGATGTTTCAACACCCCCTCTCTCTCTCTCTCTCTCTCTCTCTCTCTCTCTCTCTCTCTCTGTGTGTCTGTGTGTGTGTGTGTGTGTGTGTGTATGTGTGTGATTTAGCCTATTGTTCCTACCTAATCCTTGATGCTTTTGCCGGCATTGTCTGGTCCCAGCGGTGTTTACGGCGATGTGCCTTTCCGTGCGAGTCCTTCTTTCACATTTGATTTCCTTTTGTGCAAGCCTTTGTGTCCCCCTGTCAGCCGTTTTTTGGTCTTTTCAGCCTTCCGTCCCTCGAGGGATGGCTTTGGCACGAAAGTTTGCTGAGAATTTGCATGTTTCGGAGATGGCTTATATACAAGTAAAAAAAATATATGCACATATATATAAACAAACAGACTGCGCATGCGCGTGTGATGGGTGTGTATGTCTTTATTCGCAAACGCAGTTTGACGAATTCCGGCTGCATTCTTTAGAAAGTAAGTTTCCCAATCTCTGCAAGAAACAACCTACCGCGTTTGCGGTGAGCGTACGTACACTTTCACGTGCACGTACAAGTACATGTACGTACACGCTTACCTTTGTACAGACATACCCCGGTGAGTCAGTGCGATATGGAATGCCTTATCGCCTTGTATCGGAGTGTTATGACCTGCGTCATGCACACGAACCGGAGTGCTAGGTAAACATTGTTGTTGCCTTATTCTTCTGTTATTATTTCATGGAAATCCGTGACGCACACTCTCTTGTGGCCGTCCACCTCCTCCAGGATGTGCGCTGTTTGAAAGGCTGAAATGAATAATACAATGATGACGCTCTATTGGCTGAGTCCTTATTCATTTATGTGTCGTTCTTTCTTCGTGTCTTCTGTGTTTTCGTCTGGGCAATTTCATCATTGGGCCGTATGACAGATAATGAGGTTGTGAGTGACAATATGCTTCCCATAGAACAGAAGTGTGGTGAAATAGTGGTGATGCAAGGGTGCAAGATCTCTCTCTCTCTCTCTCTCTCGAAATGATTTACACTTTTTAACAGACTAGTCTTAAAATTGCCGTTAGTAACTGTATCGTTGTCTGTTTTCCTGAATAGAGGAACACAGTGTGTTTTTCTCTTTGCAATATCGGTCCTGTACAACCAACTTTCCTTTTGTGCAAAATGCTTTTTGCATTGCAACCAGGTTGCTTTCTCCGACAAGCATGAGCATTATGCTTGTACCATAGAATTCGGTACGCGATTTTGTCTACTCGATATATATATATATATATATATATATATATATATATATATATATATATATATATATATATATATATATATACATATACACATACTTATATATATTTATCTATATATATGTGTGTATGTATATATATATATATATATATATATATATATATATATATTAGAGAGAGGAAAGTATATTGTATATTACATTATATATATATATATATATATATATATATATATATATATATATATATATATATATATATGTATACATACTGTATATAGATATGAGAGAGAGAGAGAGAGAGAGAGAGAGAGAGAGAGAGAGAGAGAGAGAGAGAGAGAGAGAGAGAGAGAGAGAGAGAGAGAGAAGTGTTAAAGCCAAATTTTTCGAAAAATAAAGATGGAAGTAACAGGCTTAGAACCTATGTTTATGATTATTACATGTTTGGTGTTGCAACTTTTTTTTTTATTGAAAACAGAGAGAGAGCCAATAAAAAAACGACATTTTGTGTGTGTGCGTGTGCGCTCGCGCGCTTTGCCTCAGGGTTTTAACAACTGTCATTTAATGTTGCTTCGCCAACCTTCTAGATTGCTGTGTTGTTTTTCACTTTTGTGCTTTGGTCTCCACGTTGCTGGTCTGTGTTTTACTGTTATAACTTAGTATTTTCTTATTTATAAGAGAGAGAGAGAGAGAGAGAGAGAGAGAGAGAGAGAGAGAGAGAGAGAGAGAGAGAGAGAGAGAGAGAGAGATTGTTGGTTTCTGTGGTGTATAGATAGCTAAATAGAAAGATTGATAGATAGATAAGAAATTCCGTGTGATGGGAGCAAGAGTGTGTGTGAGAAAGTTAGCTCTAAGGTACACACACACACACACACACACACACATATATATGTATGTATAATTTACATAAATATAAATATTATATATATATATATATATATATATATATATATATATATATATATATATATATATATATATATATAAATATATACACATATACGCACACACACACACACATAGAGAGAGAGAGAGAGAGGGAGAGAGAGAGAGAGAGAGATTGTTAAAATGCTAGCGTATGGGGACTGAGTAGGAGCAGGAGAGGTCAGAGTAAGTGGTTGGTGGCAGCAGCAGTGATGGTAATTGCTCAGCCCAAGGCAGTGGTGGGCGCTTTCTGCCACCCACGACGCCCACATTCTCCTGAGCCCGCCCGCATCTCATTTCTCTTTCCCTATTTCATAACTCGCTTCGTTATTTCTTTTCTGTTGGCAAGCCTATGTCTGTGTGTCTGTCTGTCTGCGGTCGTCGTGGACTTGCATGACGACTGAATCTCTCTCTCTCTCTCTCTCTCTCTCTCTCTCTCTCTCTCTCTCTCTCTCTCTCTCTGAAACCTGTAACCACAGTTATTTCCCGTATTGTAACTCGATCTCAATGAAGTCATTGTAATTCTTATTTTTTTTTTACTTGCTATCCCGTATGATGGACATTTTTCAGTGCACTTAAACTATCTAGATGCAAGATAACTCTCTCTCTCTCTCTCTCTCTCTCTCTCTCTCTCTCTCTCTCTCTCTCTCTCTCTCTCTCTCTCCGACCTTGCACATCCCGAGATAGGCATTAATAAATACGCACCTTGTTCCTTCCGCGCGAATAATATGATAAGAAGGTCGAACGATCTGTTGTTTTGGGTATGCATGCCAGTGAGATGACGTGATTGGGGCATTCCGGGCACTTGTGCCCATTATCGTTAAGGTCATTTTGACATTTCACCTAAGCATCCAGGGTACTCTGGCCGTTCCAAGTGTCATTGACAAAACATCCCGACTTCAGTGAGTGGAATTATCACTTCAAACGCTTTCTTTCACTGTAAAAGTCATTTTTTTCCATTTTATTGTGTTTCTCATTGTGTGTTTACTTTGGAATTAGAATCGTATTGTTCGCTTATTTTACTGTTTGTTTACTTCCATCATTTTTTTCGACAGTAAAGTTTTTTTTATATTTACGATAATTAATTCCATTTCATAGAAAAACCTGTTTTATCAATTCTTTTCATTGTCTTCACACTTTCACTCTCCGTTCATTTTTACGACTAATTATTTTAGGTTGTTTCGGTTTATTATATATATATATATTCACTGGTAATTCTTTTCTCTTATGTATTCATTCTTGATTTTTAAAAATTACATTAATCGATAATTTTTCCTCATATAATTCAGTGGTAAATTTTTCTTTTTTATTCTATGGTGATTTTCACTTATGTATTCAGTGGAATATTTGTCATTTATGCATTCTTTGGTAACATTTGCTCGTATTTATAATAATTGTAGTAGATTCTCGTATGAGAATTGGAAAATTTTTTCCTATTGTATGTATGTTTCGTGTTGCTCGTCTCAAGTCATCACTTTTCAAGGCAGACGTCTTGTGATGTTCTCTACCGTTGTTTATTGATATTTTATTATTGTATTTTGTCTGTGGTTAGGATTTTGCTTTTTGTACTAGTATTTCATCAAAAATAAATTCAGGAATACTGATAGATTCCTTTATGGAAATATTAACATAAATCAGTACACAAACTGTCAAGATCTCTCTCTCATTTATTTCTGAATAATTAACCAGTTAATAAAAGCTATTTTCCTTCTTTCCGTTGTTTGTGTACCTTAGGAGATATAGACAAATATACAGAGACGCATAAATTATGAAGAAAATTATTTCATTCCTTTAGAGAGTACAGCACAGTTCAGGAGTCCCTTCTCAGATGCTTTATAAAACTGCCACCAATATCCTTTTCCCTTCTGTATACTTGTGAAGCAAAGAAAAGACGGTACAGACCCAAAGGAGGCGATAAGGTTAATAAGGTACTGTGATCATGTAGCCAATCAGAAGCAGACATGAGGGCAATCCAATAGAGTACATCGTTAGGGTACACTCGGGTACAAAGTAACGTAGTCCCAGCAAAAGTAGAAACGAGGTATTGAGACCAAGTAGGCATTCCTACTCCGCTATTAAGTCATTAAACTTTAAGAAAAAAGATAAGGATTTCTTAAAAGGATGTTTTTGCCAAATGCCCCGTACCAAAGGTGCGATCGATAGTTTTAATTTTCGGGTGGGGCTGCTTACAGTATATGAAATTGCATGTTGGAAAGAAATAATTTTTTTTTTTTTTTTTTTTTTTTAGAAAGGGGCACATTTTATTTTGCTTTATAGAAATAGGGAAAAGAAGCATTATATATTTATATAGGGATACATTTTATTTTGTTTTATAGAAATAGCGCGAAGAAGCATTATATATTTATATAGAGAAAGAGAGACACCTGAGAGAGATAAACATGTATTTTGAACTGAGAGAAAGAGGAAGATAGAGAAACCTTTATTTTCTAGAGAGAGAGAAAGAGAGAGAAACCTGTATTTGTGGAGCTTACAAACATCGCAACTTGTAATCCCCTAATCTCGTCCCAATCCCACTCGACAGCATCAGATCCTCTTTGAAAAAGATCCTCTCATGAAAATGCAGACTTGAAGACACCGGTTAAAAAAGACAACAGATACAATCTCTCTTTTCCGCCTGAATGGGACATGTCAAAGCGACTTCAGTATTTTTTACTTCTTCCTTTTGAGTTAATCCCGTCAAGTATGTGGAAGTGAAGGCAGACGCCACTTTGGGGAAAACAGGACACGTACAGACCAGGAATCCTAGCGGTCCTCTTCTGCTTCTTGCGAAGTGCCTTCAAGCAGTTACCTGAATCTGCTGCCACTCCTAGGTACTGGAGGGCAAGGAGAGATTCTTTAAATACCTATTTGCTGAGCCTGATGATTTGGTAATTTCAAGATTGCAAATGGTAATTGCTTTTGTAACCTGTGATAGTTGTGACTAGTAATCTTGATCGTTAATTCTCAAATCATTTTCTAAAAGGGTCGCTAGCCTCATAACTTAGTTTTTTCTACTATAGAGACACAGTTATAAGGGAATAAACATGTAAAGGTATTACATGCAATACATTATGGATTTGGTAAGTAACATGGACAGAGAGAGAGAGAGAGAGAGAGAGAGAGAGAGAGAGAGAGAGAGAGAGAGAGAGAGAGAGTATATATCTTACGACTTTCTTTTGGGAATTATATGATAGTTTATCTTTGCCAGCTGAGTTCCACAACAGTCCACTATCAATTATGTCAGGTCAGCAGAGGCATACTGAATTTTTGGGGAACGCACCCATATCGTTCCCTCGTCTTCCGGTTCGGTGATCGAACGATGGGCATACAGTAATTCTACGAAGGAGAGAAAGAAATGGAAGCAACTAAACATTCCAGCAGCGTCTGATAAATGCAGAATCATCATCATCATCGTCGAAGAGAAAACGAAATTCCTGATATCCCCAACATATTTTCAATAAGTAAAACCAGTTCGACACATCTCTCCGTAAGGTGCGCCTCGACTCTGCTATTTCCTATCGTTCAATTATGCGTGGGCAATCATATCAAGCGAAATGCCAGTGCTGTCGTATTCAGGGGTGCCGTCATGATCGTTCTCTCTCTCTCTCTCTCTCTCTTGCTTTGGTTTTGGTAAACTTACGTTAGTGGGTCGGTATTCCCCGTTGATTAATTAACCAGTTTGTTTTCAGTAAAAAAAAAAAGACCGAATTGTTTAAACTGAGTGATTAAATTCTCATCAAGAAACAAATACATAAATTTATTGTCAATAGGCTGGTCACAAAGAAAATAAATTCCGTGCAGACTTCAAAACATATAGTTTCTTGGACCGCACCTGCGATTTTCTGTTCTTCCGCTCTTTTGTGACACCTGTGTTAAGGAATCTTGATCTCATTAAAACAACAAGTTGCCGGTTCATGTTCGAATTTCGATTGATTGAGAGAAAACTATTCCTTGTTCTTTCCTCA
>NC_089756.1:16648725-16701225 GCF_040412425.1 Macrobrachium rosenbergii
TTTAGAAATCAAACGAAGAGTATGTGTGTGTGTGTGTGTGTGTGTGTGTGTGTGTGTGTGTAAGAGAGAGAGAGAGAGAGAGAGAGAGAGAGAGAGAGAGAGAGAGAGAGAGAGAGAGACCAAGTCAGTAGGCGTGAAAGTTTATCAGGCGTGGCCATAAATACAATGGCAAAGACACTGAACTTGCCCTGAATGCAAGAGTCAGTGATACTCTTTATGTATTCTTTTAGTCAGCTTTGAGGTTTTGCGGTCGTTTTTTTAATCTGCCTTTTTGGATTAAGCTTTTGGCAGTCTTATGGTTTTGACAGTCAAGCTTAAGCTTTTGCCAGTGTTATGGTTTTGACAACCAAACTTTCCGAGACCTAACAGGGAGGATAAAGTTGTTTAGTACATTGGCTTGGCTTTGGTTTTAAGTTAGTAGTTGCGGGGTGGAGTTAAGGGGAGACACTCGCAACGTGACTGGTATTTCCACGTGAACCTGATGTCCCTCGCTGGGTTAATTCCTTAATTAGGTATTCGGTGACTTCTTTTTTTCCTTCAATAGGTACTCACTGACTGCTTATTTTAACCGAAATTTATTCAGATTTTCCATGGTTTTAGTGGTTGGACTTATTGTGAAATTTCTATTTAGGGTGAATTCTTTTTTATGTTAAAAATGTTCAGGGGAGTTATTGAAATAGGATGCTTGGTATTACAAAATGATATTTTTATGTGTTTGGTTCTTTTGAGATGTAATTTTCATAGTAAGTCTGTTATTTTGGTGAGTTGTGTTAATGAGGTTATTTTATTTTTAAATTTCGGTGTGTTAACGGAGGACCGGTGATGATGATGATGCTTAATATTATTATTAAAGATAATTCTTTTTTCCTAATTTTTGTAAATCATATTAAAGGAAGACAAGTGATTATTACTATTATTATCATGGTTCCTGCCTCTGTTTCCTGTTTTATTTTGAAATGCATTCCAAACCTCGAGCCCTGCCTCTTATTTTATGCCCCCTTGAAAAGGGATAACCTCACCTTTCGTGAACAAAGCCTTCAGCCCTATTGTCGTCCTCAGCATTCAAGTCTGACCTTTTTTGTGGGGAAGGAGGATTTGCGTTAGGTCGACGTGAATCGCAAGAGGTTGACCTTGAAATGCTGGAGAATGAGGTCATCTGCTGACATCATCCGACTTGACCCTCCCAGGTGACCTTTCAGGTGAAGAAGAAGAGGAGGAGGAGGAGGATACCCAAAGGGACGGACGTTCAGGTCCGTGATCGTAAAAATATCAAGTCTTTTCTTAAGATGAATCACCACTTGCACATTGGTGATTCACACGGAGTGAAGAGTTTTTGTGGTGATTCGTTCTTTTTTTTTGTCATTGAATACCTCGCATGAAGGCGTTTTTCCTCTTTAATTTGTGAGCATACCTTACCATTTTCGGCTCTGCATATTTTCAAGATTGTTTCATTGAATGAAGAAGGTTTGATTACTTATGCAATTTTTCGTTTTAGTCATCGACAGATTTCTCATATCTTTTAAATGATTTATTTGTGTACTGGACTAGGTTCTATTTCGTACGTAGTGATTCTTGTAATCCATTATTTTATGTACGGAATATATTCCGATTGGAATCAGTGTAAAAGTCAATGTGAATATATTTCGTGGACAGTACGGTACCGAAATAATTGAAGTTACGTTTATGTGTATTACCTTCGAATGTACATAACTTGTATATATTTATTTATTTATTTATTTATTTATTTATTGATTGATTTACTGCACCCATACAAAATAAAAACATTATTGTTAGTTGCATTGACTAGCGCTAAAGCTAAACACGCTGCACTGTAATCCCGTGTAAACTCTCAGGTTTATATATATATATATATATATATATATATATATATATATATATATATATATATATATATATATATATATATATATATATATATATACACACGTCATATGGCTTACTTCCTAATTCAAAGTCTCCAACATAACCTCCGCACTTTTTTTCTTTTGTCATGACTTCCGGTAGCGAAGATAGGAGTTGAAATCATGTAATTGTCATTTTCTTATATTTTTGTTTGGGACTCAGTCTACTTCATTTTTCCTCTGGCAGCTATCCTTGCAACAAGGGAAAGCTGGGAGTCAAAGATCTAGAATTATGACTTTTTAATGAATTTTGCCATTCGTATGGCACGTATACATTTTGTTTTTACTGTGCAATTATATTTGCAATAATATATTATACTTTGAATTGCTGTAAAAACTTCATTATTTTACCAGGCCATTTTTCTTTGCAACAAACGAGAGTTGGCGTAAAAAAAATATGACATCTCATTAGAATTGCAGGTATTGCTACATAACCTATACACACCATTTACCACGGCAAGTAGGAGTGACAAGCTATTTATTTCTCCAAGGCTTTGGAATTGCTACATAACCTGCCAACTCTACCCTGCCATTCATCCTTGCAGCGAGCGAAAGTCGAGGGTAATAAATGACTTGTTTAGCTCCTGTCCTTGCTCGCCCGTGGGAGATCTGGTGTCCGTTGCAAGTCCCTATATGTCTCTCGGACAAGGTAGACGCTCCGATAAGGGACAGATATTTCTTCGGCGAGTCTCGTTAAAGAGACCCGGTTTTCCTTGGTCTCCCTGTCTCTCTCCCGTCCTCTCACGTGCACTTCGTCTCGTTATGGTTGAAGGAAGGTGGCGAGAATAGATAGGAAGATGGTCGTAGATGGGGAATCGAGGTCTCCCAAAGCGCGATGGCTATGGTAAGTAGGACAGACCACATAAAAAATACCGGAAGAGGGGAATTGAGAAAAGGGGAAGCACGAGATCGTATGGTTTATGCGATTTGTAATGAGAGAGAGAGAGAGAGAGAGAGAGAGAGAGAGAGAGAGAGAGAGAGAGAGAGAGAGAGAGAGAAACTTGTCGCAAGCTTTCATTTCCCAATAATTGAGAGAGAGAGAGAGAGAGAGAGAGAGAGAGAGAGAGAGAGAGAGAGAGAGAGAGAGAGAGAGAGAAGCTTGTCGTAAGCTTCCATTTCTTAATAATTGAGAGAGAGAGAGAGAGAGAGAGAGAGAGAGAGAGAGAGAGAGAGAGAGAGAGAGAGAGAGAGAGAGAGAGAGGTGGGGGGCAGGCTTGTCATAAACTTTCATTTCCTAATAATCGTGAGAGAGAGAGAGAGAGAGAGAGAGAGAGAGAGAGAGAGAGAGAGAGAGAGAGAGAGAGAGAGAGAGAGAGAGAGAGAGAGAGAGGCAGGTGGGTCAGGCTTGTCATAAGCTTTCATTTTTCCTAATAATCTTGAGGATTTTTATTATGCGATTCATTTGGTTCATCTGAATGTCATTTATTTGTATATTTTCAGATAGATGGAATTTGCTCAATCAATCGCCTTGGCGTAATCCTGACAAGTGTCTTGTTTTAAGACGTGATTTTATGTTAGTGATTTGTTGAAATTACGCGAAAGTCTTTTATAAATTCGTACATGAACGCCCACTTCAGATAGCGAAAGATCATTAACCCTGGGGGGTCATATCAATTGCTAATCCAGTTTGTAATGATTAAAAGTCTGTAGGCAAACCACTACGAAAAGTGATACGTACTTGTTACATGTAAATAATGCCTACGACGCAGCAAATAGTTTGTTAAACAACAGCATTGCCATGTCGGGCTATGAGTAATGTCCGCTCGCACTTGCATAAATAAAGAGGGGGTTCACAGAGTGTCAAATATCAGAAAAGAAATATTTTTCATGAATTTTGCCTGGAACCGTCTTAGGCAACTTTTTCAGAACAGATGCCCATTTTTGAAAAATGTAGAATAGCGACAGAAAAAGAGAATTATAAGTAATAAAGGAGAAATGTAACACACAGATAAAAATAAATAACAAGCAAATGAATTTAAAAGATGATCATAGCATCGTGAGATGAAAAGGAGAAACAAATCCACACTTATGTATGGGTATAAATATATTTAAAAATAATTCTAAACAGATTCGGGAAAGCTGTATGGTTAGATTTATTTTTAAATATACTCGTGTTTGTTTCTCCAAGCAAATGAATTTATGCACAAAGAATAAACGAAAGAAAAAGTACGGTACTTAACCCAAAAGGAACATTCTTCATAATGCCTTTATATCAGGAGAATGGCTTCTGGAGCAAGACGGGGTGTATGTGTGCGGGGCTTTATTCAAATTAGTCTCGGGCGCCTCCAGAGAAGCCATTTCAGGATGCAGACGTCAGGTTGGTGCTCGCCCCTACGGAAATCGGGCGGTCACGGGTCAGAGGTCACTGCCAGGGGAAACTGACTGCTGCTGCCCAAACGACTTCAGTACGATCGTGTTTCTTTTCTTAAGTCTAGGAAGCCTACTTTATCTTTTATATTTAAATGTGTGGGACTTCAAAAAAAAAAAAAAAAAATGGATAAAGTGGACCATTGTTTCACTGTGAAAGGTAAAGGTGATACAGGCAATTGTAAAAATCACAGGGGTGTAAAGTCACTCAGTGATGATCCATTAAAGGTTTTGATGAAGGGAGTAAAACGGATGACAGAAGAACTGTGTTATTGGTATTTACATGTGTGTTGGATGATGCATATATACCTTGAAAATTAATTTTAATTTGACCCGTTATTTTTAGATTAAAAACGGTGACATGGACTTGCCGAGTTGAAAATACTAAATGGAAAAAAGAAGTCGTAGCACTCAAAATCTCTCTCTCTCTCTCTCTCTCTCTCTCTCTCTCTCTCTCTCTCTCTCTCTCTCTCTCTCTTTTTCCTTCTCCTTTCAGTCACGCTATTTTTCTTCTTGCCATTGGCAATGCTCCTTCAGACTGCCTCTTAACGCGCCGGTCTGAAATCTGCAAGAACAACAATTGTAGGAAAAAAAGACAATCACTTGTTAAGGTCGGCAATTGACCGTTTGTCGCGCCAGTATGCAAATCAGCATGTCTTGTAAACGTCTGCTACTCGAGCGATAAGTTCCTGGATTAATTAGTTAATGAAATAATTAGAGGATCTGTGCATTCGTGGCTTCTTCAAATGCGTCTTCATTTGTTGCCTTTGCAGATCGGGCGTTCTGCACGAGCGGAAGCTGAGCGAAAGTAGATCTCTCTCTCTCTCTCTCTCTCTCTCTCTCTCTCTCTCTCTCTCTCTCTCTCTCGGGTAATGAGTTATATGCGTGCATTCATCCCTTATTTGCGTTTTTAACTATCATTATCCAGTACTTGATGAGCGATCGTTAAACTCTCTCTCTCTCTCTCTCTCTCTCTCTCTCTCTCTCTCTCTCTCTCTCTCTCTCTCTCTCTCTCTCTCTCTCTCACCGGCGTATATATATACTTTCGAGCTCCGTAATTTTTCCCATTGTCGAGAGTAAGCTTTCTTTGTACAAGTCAATAGGACGCTAAGTAAAGTTTTTCTGTCTTTGATAAAGTTTGAATCTTTTGGTTGGCTTTGTTGCTGTAATGTTAGGGTGGTCTTATGCCAGCGAGGGCTGTTGCTCCCTCGGGAAGTCTTTTTATTTTACGTACTTTTTCTGATACTTTTTTTCTGATATGTTGTATGCAATCACTTGAGATGTTTTTATTTTTTATTTTACGATCAGTGATGATTTTCCGAAATAGACATATGTTTAGAATGCATGTGTGGTATCTTATTTGAAACGTCCCACTATTTTTTTTAATATAGTTCTAGACAGTTTTTAATAGACCCAATCTTTTTCTTTTTTGAAGCTCCAGACGTATAATTGAGTAGTTACTGACAAAAAAATAATAATAATCGGCTTGTTGCAGTCAAAAACATTTAATTGAAAAGGCGAATGACTGATGTTGTATCACGAAAGGACCACGCAGGAACTGAGGTAAAATGAAGAAACAGAAGAGAACACAAAATATTGATATAGGTAGGGAAATGAAGAAACAGAAGATGATAAAAATATTGATGAATTTTAAGAAATGAAGAAGCGAAGCAGGGAGGAGAACAGTGCTAAGAGGTGGAAAAAGAATAAAAAAAAAAGCTATCGTGAATGTAAAATTCTCCCTAGAAAAAAATGCAAAGAAAGCAACGTGATGATTAAATGAATCGAATATGACTGAAAAGATCATTTTTACCATTCAGTCCGAGTAGGAGAAAAAGACGGCATTCTAAAGAACAGTACAAGAAAAGAAAGAATAATAAACGAGAATATTTACCATATCTACATTGTATGGAAGAAGAAGAAAGCTATTCTTAGAAACGAAGAAAGGAAACATCGTGAAAAGACCAACAGCCATCACTCACGTCGTAATCTGGAATAAAGAAAATAAGGGGCAGCTATTATCCTGATTTAATGCCGGCGAGGATCGCTATTAAGGCCAGTAATTCAACCCTGAATTAATAAGGGCCAGGCCATTGGATAACGATCGGTAATAGTCCCGCGTTGTACAGTGGAGATAGGAATCTTGTATTTAAACAGGATCGCTCCCCACCCCCTCCCCATCTCGTCTATCCACCAAAGGGCCCACCCCCCTCCTCCTCCACCGTCTACCCCCCTCCTCCCCCTTGTGCTTGCAAATTCCAGATGGTTGTTTGTGGGTGGACCCCACTAGTTTTTGTCGCCGGTCTAAAAGAAATGCTTGAAGAGGAACTATATAAGAGTATCAAATACAGATTGTGAAGTATCCGAGGATCTTTCGCAGCAGGTGGAGAGAGAGAGAGAGAGAGAGAGAGAGAGAGAGAGAATTCGGAGCTCCATTCTTAAGATTTTCCCTTCTCATTCTCGTGTGACAGAATATAGACTCGGGACGCTTCCATCCAGCTGGAGTAGTTGTCTTTTTTTTACGCCTGCCTATAAATTTACCCTTAAATATTGCCATATAGCGGGTTTACATTTTTGATTCCCGCATAACCAAGGAGCATCAGCACGAACTGCTATCTTCGGTAGATGTTTAGACAGTTTGCAATGAGCTTTATTACTCTCTTGATATGGTTGTCAGGAGAACTCCATGCCAGAGATTTCTTAAACACTGGTTGTTTTCATATTAGACACAGTTAAACAGCAGAAATGAAAGGAACTGCTTTACTGATTCCCAAGTTAAATGTACTCATATGACGTTAAAGGATTTTTATTTAAGAGTTGTGTGATAGTGTTGTTCATACCTTGTTTACTGTTGTCGCCGTGTTGCTTCTCTAAAATGAACATAACGATTATTTTTGCGTGAGTGATATGCATAACAGAAGACAAAATTGAACTTTGTTTTCCCTTATTTACCTTTGTTTCTTCTCTCCTTCTTTCTGCTATTTCCCTCATACTATATCTGCTCTTTTTGTCATTAAAATTCTTCTTGTTTCGAACTCAGCATTGTCTGAAAATCGTCGGAAATTCTTTTTTCATGGTTTATTTTCTTTGCTGTGGTTTGTCCTCCAAAACTTTTTTTTTTATTCTTCCAGATTTTTGTCCGTTGCTGCATTTTGTTTAATTGTGATGAGGCCCAAAGCGGACAAGCTAGGTCTCATCAGGAGAAGTGTAATGGCAGATTTCTGATCCAAATTGATGACAGCAGACTCGCTACGTAAAAGTGGTCTGGAGATATAGTGGAAGGTAGAGAGTTTCGCAATGATTTGAAGATGATTTGAATGGAGTTTATCTGCTAATGGTTGGTTTAAAGTCCATAAAACGTGGCTACAAAATTAATTTATGAGGGAGCGGATGATGTCAGAGGGCCAATTTGTGGTAGAGTGAGTATTTATTATTGTTATTATTATTATTATTATTATTATTATTATTATTATTATTATTATTATTATTGATGCTGTTGTTATATTATCATCATTACTATTGTCGTCAGTGTTGTTGAAGACCATTGGATACAAAATGATGTGCACCAGATCGCAGAATAAAAAGAAAATCTTTTAGGACTTTCCTGATGTTCATTTATCAGTCAACCACTGTCACTTAGAAGAGAAGAAACTCACTTCAACACCACCGACTTCAACACCTAAATTCAGTGCAGCAACGATTACCACACTCACGGTGACCTGAAGACGTAAAAAGGATTCCCAGGTCATTACCGGGTCATTCGACCGTGTCTCTGCCCCTACTCCTCAGGGATTAGCATTTTTAGGACTCCCTCCTGGAATGAATTTCCTCGTTACCCAGATTCCTGATAGTTACTTTGTTTATTGTGTCCCCTCTCATGCATTCATGCATGTCTTCCTAACTAAACATCATGGGTTGGAATGCAAGTTTTTCTCCGTATGAGAGAGAGAGAGAGAGAGAGAGAGAGAGAGAGAGAGAGAGAGAGAGAGAGAGAGAGAGAGAGATCCTTGGGCTCTAGAGATACATCGAGCATTATTCATTTATAATTATTTTTTTGTTTTCCTTCTTGTTTATCTGTTTTTTCTTTTTGCCCCCCTGAATTCAGCGCATGACGTAATAAGACTGTGGTTTTAATTTTTTTTCTTTATGGCCTCCTTGTAACCAGTAAAGTCGGGATTGGGCTTTATGACTCAGCGGTCTTGAGCATTGCTGACGTGAAGCTCTGCTACGGGAAACCTTTGTTAAATAGGAAGGTTGATCTTGCAGTTTGGTTATTTTGGGAGTTTTGTTGTTTTTAGTTTTAGATTTCGTACGTTATGAAGGCCAAGACAAGCACAGTAAAATTCTGAGTCAGCTTCCTTTTGATTAAGTGTGTATTCAAAGCAGACTGTATTTCTTAGAAGCATAAACTTGAGAAATGTTTTAAGCAAAAATTTACTTTTGTTTTATGGGAATGATTACTTTGGGCCCGGTAGATGTAATTGTGGATATACTTTTATATAAATCCCTGTAACATTACGAGAGGGAGTTAGATATTAGAATACTGGCATTCCCAAAATTAAAGTTTCAAGGTCGTATTGGGAAATAACAGACAGTGATTCTGACACCAGCGAGTGTGAGTCGGTTTGTTTCAGTATTTTTATTTTTTATCAACGAAGGGAATTATCCCTCTGAATTGGGAAATACGTTTCAGGAGAAATTTTTGGGATTTTGTTCTTAATTTTAATTTTTTATGGATTTTTTTTTTTACTTTTGAATGTAAAAAAATGAAAACATGCCCCTGGTACAGACATTATTTATTGATTGATGTTTGAATTGTATGTCAGTCTGAATTTGTCTTTATTTGCAGTGCTCTCTCTCTCTCTCTCTCTCTCTCTCTCTCTCTCTCTCTCTCTCTCTCTCTCTCTCTCTGTATATATATGTGTATGCATGTAGAACCAATCATGGCTGATTGCATATCCTCTTGGCAATCTACAGGGAATTTCCGGGATAGAGAAGAATAGTTCATCCTTAGCACCAGGATGTTTAGGTGGAGAAGGCTCGTGATTCTGGCGACCGCTTCTCGGAGAAACTTCAGTTTGCTCCTTTCTTTTCTTTACGCTGCCTTCCTTACGTAAACATTGGCACTTTTCTGCGGTTGTTTACATTCAGAGCGTTTCCTTTCCGGCAATTTCACTCTTTCGATATTACTGGAAGTTCTCCAATTTGTGCAACGAGTAAATTCTATTCGGAAATGAGCCTCTTTTAGACCGCCACTAATTCTTCGAAGGATTGCAGACAAGTTTAATTATAAATATTTTCGTTATATTAATCTTACATAATCGCAACTGACGCTCATGGAAGTCTGTGTAAACTGTTCTAACGCTCGTTGATATGTCGTAAATAGTAAAGCGTATATCAAACGCTGTCATAAATCTTACAGGCTTTATGACTCTTTATCTTTTTTTTGACAGGTGAAGGATTAGTGAACAGGTCTTTTTGGTTGAATCTCGTGCGGTGGAAATAAATGGAGCATAGACTTCTGTAATCCGCGAAGGTTTATTGCCGTGGAGATTCAAAATTTCTATTTTTCTACTTTGCCGTCTGTCGGCTTTTCAGCCTTTTTAATTTTTTTGTTTATTGATACTTGAACTGAACTAGGCATTAATGTTTACTTGAATACAGATGGGTCTCCAAGTCTGCCTGCCTGTCTTTGAACAGAAGTAGAGATGAATGTTGCTGTCTAGTCTACATATCCGCCTATAAAACTGTAATTTGTAATTGTTTTTGCTACATGCCTTTTTGCTCTGTGTAGATAAACTATATATATATATATATATATATATATATATATATATATATATATATATATATATATATATATATATATATATATGTATATATTGTGACTAGGATCCTTTCATACGCTCCCCACCTATATCGTATATATTTCCCCTTGGTCGTCGCTCAAATTTGTCGTGACAGGGTGCACCCGGCTCCCTCTCCGGTCGGTCGCACCTCATTCGTTAACGAGGCTTTTAGTTCCTCTCGTGTTCAACACTTCGACTAAAAGGAAATATGCCAATAAAGATGAGTGCGCGGAGGACGTGATGGAGTGAGAGGTAATTGGTCTGAGGGTAAATGGAGGGGGGAAAATGTAAAGTAATGATTGGAGTGGAGAGAGAGAGAAAAAAATGTAAAGTAATGATTGGAGAGAGAGAGAGAGAGAGAGAGAGAGAGAGAGAGAGAGAGAGAGAGAGAGAGAGAGAATTTCACATCGTTCTCTTGATAGGATAAACGTGCGTCAGCAGGAAAGGTCAATGGATGATAGAGTGAGAGAGAGAAAAAAAAGGTGGATATTTTCGGGTTCTATTGACAGAATGATTGTGCGTCACAGCAGAAAAGGTCACCGGATGAGAGAGAGAGAGAGAGAGAGAGAGAGAGAGAGAGAGAGAGAGAGAGAGCGACTCCCTTGAACAAATGTTTGCCTTTAGGAGAAGCTCGAATGTTTAGGTTACCTTTGCCAGGTGACATAAACAAGGTGTGCGCCAGTTCACTTCGCCCAGACCACCTAAAAGTTTCTACATCTTTTTTTTATTTCGGTTTATTATTTTTTCCCCTTTTCGCAACGGGAGAAAAGGAACGCGGGGTTATTTTATAATGTGGGTTACGACCAGCCATTTCTCCTAAAGCTTTCCCGTTACAGTTTAACTTCGGAGGCTGTAGAGGAAGTTTGTTTTTTCAGAGATTTCCTTTGGCAGTTTAGAACAGCATTTTTTTTTTTTTTTTTACAAAGTTCTGAGCTGGGAGTTTTCGCAAGCGTTAGGTGTCATGTTTATTCATGTGGAAAATAAAAGAGCAATGTGGATTATGAGTGCGTAGGCGAATTTTTTTTCAAACGTAGGAGCCATTATACCTTTATGAAATGTATATGCGCCTGTGTATCCGTGTATACGAACACAGTAACCTTTAGACACTGGCATCCGTGTAGTTTTCCCAATGAAACTGTCAATCCTACTTATTCAAGAATATATATATATATATATATATATATATATATATATATATATATATATATATATATATATATATATATATATATTATATATATATATATATATATTACAAACACACAGGTTATGCACACTCACATAGGTGTGTTGTGTCTGTGAATCTTTAACCTCGTTCTTCATCACTTATAGTGCTTAAGACAATTTATAATCTGAATATGAAGGGATAAGGATCTGCAAAGTTAGCAAAAAGAACGATTTTGACGTCATTTATCACTCTTGCACTCCCAGGAAAGATGTATAGTCCATGTCATTATTTTTTCCTTTTGACTTGAATGTTATAAGCAAGTGAAGGATGTAGTGTGGGTGATTCATGAAGTGAATTTTTCTTCAATAACTCATACCTGAATGACTGTTTGTTCTGTACAAAGAGCATTTGACGTGATTTGGTATACAGTGTTTGGATTATGTAAGCTCGCTGGTATGAATTAATTTTTCTTATTTATAACCTTCCTAAAATAAACAGTAGAAAATTATTCTTTTTCTCATGGTATTTTTTTTTTATTTTTCTTCTCTCATTTTATTGGCATTCATTAGACTCCCTGATCCTTGTTCACCTCATGGTTCAAAACTCTCAGACTAAATCCAGTATCATTTTCCCTTCAGTAAAACACTTGCAGTTCCAGTACTCCTGGAAAAGCGATGGCAATTCTGCTAGCTGTTGAAGTGGACTGCAATTCAAGCTCTTCCGGCTAAGTGTTTGCTGTTCCAATTTTGTTTTTTGAGGGATTATTTTTCAGAGCTCCTGGATTAGTTCATATAGTTTGATTAGTCAGAGAATAATACTTTCTGTTTTATTTCTTCTGAATAAGTGTTTACAAATCTGCTATCAGTGGGGAATTACCTGGACTTCGTGTTTCTTACAAATTACGCACCGTTCCATTACATCTGAAAGGAAAATTTTAGTGGCAGCGCCTCTGGAACAACATCCCTAATACATTGCCTAGATAAAAGTACTCTCAAAACCAATGCTTTCCGGGGAAACAACTACAGTTATTCCAGCAAATAATGCATTTACAGTTTCAGAGCTTTTGGAAAAGCACTGTCTGTTTTATCACTTCGAGGTAATCGCTGATACTCCCAGTCCGTTTGGTAAATCACTTAGAATTCAATGGCTTCGTCCATGACGGTCCTGTATCCCACAACGGTTACGCAGGTGCTCGTTGAGCAACACCTTGTCGTCAGACCCCACGAGGATTCTTGGAAACGAGGATAGTGGTAATTTAGTAACTGGTGAAAGTCCAGGGACATCATAGGGAACTCTCTCCCCTTCACAAACCCTTATCTCACCCCCCCCCCTCTTTAAAAAAATAATAAAAAACTTCCCTCACCAACCCTTCAAACTCCCATGATTTCACCCCATGAAGGGATATAATCTATGTAATCATCAGAGCTGAGTCTTATAATTCAAGTGACAGACGGGAATGGTCTAGCCAGGAAGGAAGGAAGACTGCAAGATGCGGAAAGATGTTTATGATCGAGGGTTGACGATTATGGCATGGTAAGGGTAAGATTATTATGAGGGCGTATTACAGAAACAAAAAAGGATGAAAAAACTCTCTCTCCCCCCCTCTCTCTATGTTTGTCTGTCTGTCGCGTAAGTGACTGTACCTTTATCGTAGTAGCTGACGCCTCATGTAAAAAAAAAATAACTAATAAATTAAATTGTATTTTACTGAAAAATATTCTTGTAGTGAAGGAGCAGGTGCACGACATTTTTCAGCATGCACTGGCGAGTGTGCCTTTTGTCTGGCCGTAATGCTTTTGATATTCATATTGCAGAGAAATCATGGAATATACTACCCCGAATACATTAAATATGCTTCATTTCGGATGGAAGCAGATTAGGCGGCCTAGAGTTTAAGACCAGGCCTCCATGAAATCGTTTTTGATTTGAATATGTTGAATTTTCAACTCACCATTAATTTAATTTCGATTTTTTTTATTACTTTTAGGATAGGTTTCAAGAGGAATCTAACTAGTATTTCAAGTGTTCGTAATGTTTATGTAATCTTTATGTAATTACGCTGTGTAATGAATCATTTTTCACTTTGAATAATTAATTTGAAACAGATAAATACTCACAGTGTTTAACCATTTTTTAATGTCTTTCCAAGTTTGACTTTTTATGTGGGGTAATGACTCTCTAAAAGTACGTGAGTATACTCGAGTTGAAGGAGACAAAAGAAGCCTTTTTATCAACGCCCTCCTCCCCATCTGAGAGGTTCTTGAGACTCCTC
The DNA here is from genome assembly GCF_040412425.1 of Macrobrachium rosenbergii. NCBI lineage: Eukaryota > Metazoa > Arthropoda > Malacostraca > Decapoda > Palaemonidae > Macrobrachium > Macrobrachium rosenbergii. Next base: position 16,662,304 of record NC_089756.1, read on the forward strand.
GCTGTAAACTGCTGGTTTAATTCTAGCTTTGTTCCTAACTGAGGTTAGTCGGGGATCGATACGTGGCCGAGATAAAAAAAAAAAAAAAAAAGTTTTCTGGGCATAAACATGACAGAGGTGTGCTTGTGCATTTTTTTTTTTTTTTTTTTTTTTTTAGAAGTTGACCTCTTACTTGCCTCTGGTATTTGTTATGTACACACTACAGTCCCTAGGTACGAGGACTCTATGAACTCTACTTAACTTTGTACTTCGAAGTTTCACTTTAGAAATCGAGGCATGTTTGAACTTTGGAGGACCTGTAGAATGAGCTGTATTTCAAGTATACTTTTGTTGTTCCGGTTTTGGTAGGGCGAGGAAATATAGTACATTTTACTTTGATGCGACAGGTACTTGATAAACGATTATTTGAAGTTGAAGTTTTCACGTTGCTGCTTGGTTTCTGATGTGGATAACATATTACTATGTTCTAGTGAAAGACTTGTAGCTTGTAAAACAAAAGACCTAACATACTCGTTGCTTGCTGTATAAACGCTATTTTGTTTATAAACCAAATTAATTTGTTGTATACAAAAGCTGCTTGTTGTTTTGAAAGCAAACTAAAGTGATATGTGTAGACAAGGGCCTTTAACCTACGGGCCATCTTTGATAACTGTATTCTGTATTCGACGAAGCCCAAAGAAACCGTTTTGGCAAATGTGACGGTAATGGGAACATATGTGCTATCTCTTCTGTTAAGAAAAGCAAAACTGTTGTTAACGTACAACGCGGAGATGGGGCAGTGTATTGCAAATTTAAGTTTCAACATTATAGATTAATTTTCAGTGTAAATTTAACCTTTTTAGAATAGGCTTACCTTATGGTAATGTTTTTTCCTTTTAATAGTCAGTAAGTTTCTGTCATGTTTAACTCAAAAACGTACTTTGAGTTAAACATGACACGGAATTTCTCACTCCATGAGGTAATTTTGAACACAAGGGAATTGGTAAAAAAAGAGACGAGAGAAAAGGTAAAACCGTTGTGTTTGTCCGTGATCCTGGTCTTGTTTATCTTGACTGAGGACCGATTATCCTCTCATGGCACTGCCAAGTATCATTGCCAGATTGCAGTCTGATTATCAATGAGTGGAGACGAGGAATCCATAATTTATATCCTTCAGCTTACGCGAGTTTCAGGAAAACAAGCGAGTCATAAACAAACCTTGGCGTGTTTGTGTAACGAGTCTCAAGGATAGCCGATGAAACGGGGAGCATAATTCCAAGGATTGATGGAGACAAGGAAAAGCAATGGAGTTGGCAATAATCGACTTGGGTGGGGGAGGGGGTTGGGGTGGCATGAATGACAGACCCGCCTTTCGAAACTTGAAACGTTATAGAAATCGTAGGATGAAGGGAATTTGATTTGTATGCTTTTTAACGCTTGAGGTACAGATATTGGCAGAGTAGTGTGCTCTCTCTCTCTCTCTCTCTCTCTCTCTCTCTCTCTCTCTCTCTCTCTCTCTCTCTCTATATATATATATATATATATATATATATATATATATATATATATATATATATAATGTAATATTATACAATAGTGTGTGTACAGTTCTCCACTCTTTTGTACTTTTATTTTAAAAATACTGATAAATTTTCCTCCCGTTTCAAACCTTTACTGCTCAAGAGACAATGAACATACGTCTAAAAATAGCCAAGAGAGAGAAACCCTGCTCTCTGCTCTCATTTGCTCTTCTTTAAAACAAAATTAAAGGTCTCGATCCGCTTGTATTAACCATAGAATGGCGTGAGTTACTAATGGCGGTACTCATGTATTTACACTTAGTATATTGACCCTAACGTATGTTATTCAGTTGATTCTATCCGTTGCGACTTCGTCTCTTTTTTTTCTGTTGGATACAGTTTTCCTCTGAAGGGTTTCACCTTCCTTGGTTCCCCATTAATGGCAGATTTGGTATTGAAATGGCCGAATTATTGAGATATAGAGACTTTCAGTAAGAGAGGTTAGTTTTTTTATGTCCACACATGTTCGAATAAAGTATATTAAAACATTTGGTATGTATGATAGTTAAAGAACTCTTGAGCTTTGTACAAGTGATAATTTTGTGCATGTCTTTTCATGATATTTTAGTTATGTACACATTCTCTCTCTCTCTCTCTCTCTCTCTCTCTCTCTCTCTCTCTCTCTCTCTCTCTCTTTACACACACACACACACACACACACACACACACACACACACACACACACGTAAATAGATTCGACGACTGTCAGAATAGCAACGTTATTGTAACCCCGCTCTAAATAATGAGGCATCAGCTGTAACATATCCAGAGTTTTACGTAGCGAATCGCATTTTCAGAGATAACGTGAATTGCCCCCTTTTTTTTTTTTTTTTTTTTTTTTTTTTTTGGCATGTTTCAGTTAACATCAGTGGAAAGATGCTTTTGCCGTCGCCTTTATTTCTTTATTTACTGCTGTCTCTAGATGAGATTCTGTAGTCCCGCAGATAGTATATTTTTTTTTTTGCTGCTCATATATATATATATATATATATATATATATATATATATATATATATATATATATATATATATATATATATATATATATATATATACATGTATATATATATAATTTATATGTATATACACACGCGCGCACACACACACACACACACACACACACACACACACATATATATATATATATATATATATATATATATATATATATATATATATATATATATACAGTGTCTTTATTTGAGAGAGAGAGAGAGAGGGGGGGAATTTTTTTTCCCAGAATATTCATTCTTATTCATTTAGGCCTAGGGATAGGATAAGTGGGATTAGAGATTAACTCCGTGGGGATGCTTCAGGGTATTAAAAAGGGTCCCGCCTCTTGGTACATGTATTATTCATGAGGACTTGGCGATGTAACCGCCTTCCCATGTCCCAGATTATACGCAGGAGAAAAAAATGTACACAAATCAGCTTAGTCCTGATCCTGTTTAATGTGTCATGTTTCCTTCCCCTCATCATCATTATTATTGTTATTCACTTTCAAGGCGTGACAGATTTATAATTGTCTGAAAATTCTCTTTGTTATGTTATGTTTTATATTTGTTACCCTTTTTAGAATTCTGATTTGTTTCGTAGTTCCATGTGTGAGTAATGATAAGATAATCGAGATATGAAAATCGTCATACATGAAGATTCATTATAATTTTATAATTCTTCATGATGTTGATTTATTTATTTATTTTTTAGTATTTTCAATCCAGTGCGTTTTTCATACTCACGTGGTTATTTAAATGCATACAGTTGGGAGCATAATTCGTTATTAATATTATTATTATTATTAATATTATTATTATTATGTAAGTACATGTTGTTTGTTTATTCCTTAGCCGTCGTATGCCTTACGACTAAACTGTAATATGCTCCAGCTTATAATTGTTGTTTAAATCTATTAAATCTTCGTTCGAAGTCAGTGAAATATAGTTTCGTAAGATGTTAATGTATGGCTTTACGTAATTTATCTTTTTGTTTAAGAAGTTATTTAGTCTTTTCGTTTCATCATAGAATATGGCTAGTATTTAGTCAGATATGTCAGTCAAATAATGGTACTATATTAGTCATTAAATGCCTGTTTGGCACTTCTTGAATATCAAGTGTTCCCTCCTGTCCTACCGTCACTTGTTACGTCAGTGTCTCTCGTGAAGTGTTTCTACAGTATCGAATGGGTTGTCAGGCACTTCTGGTTGCAGTGTAGATTTACGTTCTGCGGTTGACGCGTGTCAAGAGGGTTTCATAGTGGTTTAGGTAGCACGGTTTAGTGATATATGTGAGCGAGATGATAGTCAGGGTGGATTTCTTCTGGAGAAGTGTCGGGTATGCATTTCAGATGTACTCTGTCACGCTCGAGTTGTTGTTGTTTGAAATGCTTCCGTTTTTTCATTATTTTCCAAGGGTTCGGTTTAGTTGTCAGGCTGCATTGGCTTACTTAATGAGGAATCCAGGTTTCAGCTTATTAATTTTAGATGCACTGGTAGTGACCATCAGTTCAGGTGAAAAGATTTGAATGTTGCTTTGAGATTACTCAAGAACCGAGTTGTCCAAAGTCGTTTTTTCTATACGTGGCCATTGTCACTCAGCGAGCATTTTATATTTAAGGAGGATATGGTTGACGTGGGAACTCCAGTGTCTCACTATGTAGTTCTTATAAGCGAGGCTGTCTTCCTAAAAGTTTGATATTTCTCCTTATTTACAAAATGGGCTATGAATTGCTGCTTCCGTGCTCATGATAAGTGACTTGATAAATAAGGAGAGCGATATCGTTTTTTTTTTTATTTTTTGTATAATTAACTTTAGTTTGGCTTTTGGTCCTAATTTGTAAAGTTACGTAAATCAGCTTTGACGTTTGCACGATTCTGTTGCTAAGAGAGAAGTTAGTGCAAGGCATAGACTTCGATTTAGTTGTATCATCAACTGGATGCTTTTAGTAAAGTACTATGCCTAGTCCTCAGGAGCCGATGCCCTAAATGCCACGCCAAACAATTTTCTCCTTTTGGCAGGTAGCCTGTCCTCGCTAACATGAGGACTAACATACCCAGGTATAATCCCAGTATGACATCATCATCCTCGTTCTGCTAACAGTCATCAGAAGTTAATGTTAGTGGCCCCACAAATAAGCAGCCCCCCCCCCTCCCCTACCCTTTTTTTAATGGCTAGTATCGAAGATTTGGAAATAGGGAGTAGAATTCTACTGCTGTCGTAGTGTGCGCAGGTTTCTCTAGTGAGAGTCAATACAGATTAAAGACTGTCATGTGATTTAACTGTTTCTCTAGTGTCTTTTGGGTGGAATCGAGAAAAATAATTGGGTTGGGGGTTGGTTGGTTGGTTGGTAGGTTGGAGAAGGTTAGATTGTATCGAAGAGGAGAATGCAATATCTCCAACCTGCACATTTCATTGCACTCGAGATCAGCCAATAAAGAAATACCTTCTCCTGGCTCTCTCTCTCTCTCTCTCTCTCTCTCTCTCTCTCTCTCTCTCTCTCTCTCTCTCTCTCTCTCTCTTCCCGAACGCCACAGAGTAGGGCAAGGGTCCCAGGACATCGGGAATGAGAATGGAATCTCATTATAATGTATACTTAGATGAACGAAGCTGAGGTCGCAATGAATAGGTGGGACATGGGCCGGGAGGGGGGAGGGTGTTTGGACACTGCTTAGAAGAATACTCGAGATGAATAATTGGAGAAACAGAAGTTTTTAGATTATTAATTGACGTTTTATACCAGGGTGCACTGAGTAAGGAAACTGAAGAAATTGATGACTGTTGCACAGACAATGCGAAACTTTCTTTGTCCATAACTCTGCTACATAGCGTGATTAATGTTGTTTAACTTTCATCATAGAAACTGCGAAAAGAATCGGAATCTCTCTCTCTCTCTCTCTCTCTCTCTCTCTCTCTCTCTCTCTCTCTCTCTCTCTCTCTCTCTCTTTTGTTTTACCCAGTTCTTAGTTGTTGACTTTTAAGGTTGTAGCGAATATCTGCACAATATCGAAGCGATATTTCTTTGCAACGAAAGACATGGAATTCACAAGTCAGGCAGTTATTGCAAGTCTCTGTTAAGATCCGAAATTCGTTAGAATCCCAGTTGATGTTCCTAATGATTTTATTGTTACAACAGCGATTTTTTCCCCCAGCAAGAATCTCTCTATGAAAACAAAAGTTGGCAGCAACAACAGCAAACAATGAATAGCAACAAACAACTTTCAGCCTTTACACAATGACGTTCACTCTGCGTCGCTCTTATGCAACATTTGCGTAATCGCTTGAAATAGTTGGGCCGAGAGCTCTCCCGATGCCAAGCTCTTGGTTGTTTAATTCGTGTATTTTTATTATTTTTGCCTTCAGGTTTATTTTTCTTAATAGCCCAGAGTACTGTTTTTTTTTTTTTTAGGTGTTGCGGGTAAGATTAAACAGCGAATTTTCAACAATTGTCTTTTTCTCTTCATTTTTTTCTTCACCTTTCCTTGGTGTTTTTTCTTCACTTTTTTCATCAGCTTTCTTGAAGGTATTTCGTTTCGGCTGGGTTGTGTTATGCTTGAGGGGAAAGGTTAGCATTTTATTGAAGTTTGGTGGCGTAAGACTGCCGATGCGGGCGAAGACACGGCCTTTGTTCTTTCACTATTTGCGTTGGTGATTTTTTGTCTTGAATATATTATATAGATTTGTGTGTTTATATGCGTGTACACGCGCACACACACACTCACACACACACACACACACACACACACACACACACACACACACATATATATATATATATATATATATATATATATATATATATATATATATATATATATATATATATATATATCTCACAAATATGTAAAATTCCCATGATAGAAATTATACATTATTGACGATCAAGTAATGATTCTTCTCTCTCTCTCTCTCTCTCTCTCTCTCTCTCTCTCATACATACACACACCTACAGAGTGTTAATTTGCATCGTTTGAGCCACGTAAAATTTAGTAGGCCATTGTGTTTTTATGGAAGAGTGAGAGCTGAAGGTGAGGCAATGTCTGGCATTGTTCTACCGTTGGAAGACCCCTTCCACACGAGTATATCTTTGGTAATTTGTGTTTCAAAGAAATGTTTGAAATTTTACGGGGTTCAGAAACATTTCTGAACATAAATCTTTTATGTAGTCTGTGCCGAGAAAAGATACTATTGTAACGTAAATTTCTGTGTCTTTTATGATAAAAAAAATCACACTTGATAATACATTAATACCCGTGGTTTATTTCTTATGAAAAGAAATGTATTTATGTTTATGCTATTTAAGAACATTTGCCTTGATTCTGGTTTATTGGACTGTAAACTTACAGTAATCTGTACGCAATATAAATTAGGTCGCCTAATCCATAAAAGAATATGGGGACTCAGTAAAACAGACTTCAAATATCTCTTACGTTATCTCACCGTAAATGTGTTCTTGCTGGTTTTACGGTTGTGAGCTTTCTTCCTCAAAGTGACACTCGGGTTTGTCAGATTTGGCACTGTGCTGACATCAACCAGTCTCAAAGGATTTCTCGCTCGTGCCAATGAAGTAATACTGTCCTCAAGTCAGGCGAGTTCAATGGGGCTCTGACGTAATGTTTGAGGAAACGGTTTCTCTCTCCGAGTGATAGTTTCTCGCCTACCTAAGGCAATCCATTAATTTAATCCAACTCGTTTCTCGCCTACCAAAGGCAATCCATTAATTTAGTCCGGTGCTTTATTGTCAGTGGTGTGCAAATTGTTATCTTCACTTCAGTAAAGGCAAAATCGCTTTTGGAGTATTGGCAGACTACATTATTTAGTGAAATATAGTTAGAGGCGTGAAGTTTTTGCAGCTTGCGCTCGCCTTTGAAGCTGCGAACTGTAAAAAGCGTCGGTGTTATCAAAGAAGATTATTTTCTTACTAAGTGATTGTGTTAATTTTCTTCTTTTAGTCATTAAATTACTGACACTGATAAAAATCAATAAACATGACTATACCCCAATGAGAATATTTTCTGAAAAATTATTATTATTATTATTATTATTATTATTATTATTATTATTATTATTATTATTATTATTATTATTATTATTATTATTATTATTATTCAGTAGTTCAACCATGCCCCTGAGTCAGGGTTCATGACGTTCTTAGTGAGGAGTAGCAAACGGGCTTCTGTGGATCTAAAGAGATTTTTAAACATCAAAGGTCCAAGATCACACGACGCATTCCGAGACACTGAACTGCGGGCAATAAGTTGGCATTTTGTTAATCGCTTGATCAAGCACGCTCTTGAATGCTGATCCAATAGACCTTGTGCGAGTCCTGGCCAGTAACTTGAAAGTAGTAATGGTGTATTGTTGATAATTTCTGTGTTAGGAGAGGTTATTTTAATTTTTCTTATTTACCGTATGAATGTTTGGAGTTCCTTCTAAAATATCTCTTTTTATTTCATACCAAAGTTGAGTTCTTATATATATATTTAATTGAAGGTTGTCAGTTTAGAGCGACTTCCTTGGACGGCTATACATAAATTTTAAACAAGAGTAGCATTTTTTTTTCTTATTCCATAACAGAAGTGTAAGTAGATTACTATCTGAAGCCACATACTAAGATACATGTTTTTCTGAGCTGCAAAAATAAAGTAGTTCCTTTTAGAATAGATTACTAGACTATTAGACTACTACAGAGAGGATTCTGTTAGAGTGCAAGTATTCGAGAGTTGATCTACAACTTCGCTTGTCAAGGTTATGAATTTGTACAAGTTTGCTGTTTCACCTTAGGTCTTTGAAAGGGTTGGTTCAGTGCTGTGACCTGGGGAATGTTTTTCAGAGCATATTTGCGGGAACTGTTCATTTCGTGTAATTAGTTGTATTTGTGCGGCTGCTGGAAGGGCTTTCGAAACATTTTCGGATTGTGAAATCGACCGTATAAAAGATTATGTAGAAACATAAATACGTTTGGTGTTTTTCGTTTATACTGTAGCTCGTGAATGAAGAGATTGTGAATGAACGCTTTGTGAATGAAGAAGCCTGCCTCTGTGTAATGTGAGTGAATGGGATCTCTAGACTTGAGGTGTACAGGGTTTTGGAGCAAGTCCAGGTATGGTTTCTCTCATTCTCTTAACGGCTGGTGATATAGCCCGGTGAATTTAATCCACTTTTGAAAAGTTTTTAGATTTTATTTTTTCTCAGACTTCATTTTTTTTGGCGGGATGAGAAGATTTACTAATACTTGTGTTTTTTTCACGTTAAAAGATATTGTAGTTTATTTTTGTTCCTTTCAGTTTAGGGGTACGCTTGGCACTATATTTTTTCTCATGTAGTTTTATTTTATAGTTTATAGTTTAATCAAAAAAATTATGTAAAGTGTACGTTGTCTTTCACGTTCCTTGACAGGAAAAGGACGTAGGTTATAAAACAGAAACTAACTCATAATTCAAACTGTCAGACTCACTCTCTCTCTCTCTCTCTCTCTCTCTCTCTCTCTCTCTCTCTCTCTCTCTCTCTCTCTCTCTCTCTCTCTCTGACATATTTATGATGTTTTTGTCAAGTCCCTTAGTCATAACGGTGCCTAATAGCGTATAAGAAATAAAAACTGGACTACAAATAGACATAGAGTGGGAGTACCTTAGTCATAAACGTCATCCACTCAGTGGCTTTTCCTTGGGAGTTTTTCTACGTATCTGAGTCCTTTTTATACTTTTTTTGTACTCTTTTTTTTTCCGTTAACTCCTTTCTCCCACTGATAATATCATCCTTGTAATGCACCAGTGAATTCAGAAACGAAGTCATCTTTTTATTATTATTATTATTATTATTATTATTATTATTATTATTATTATTACAGTATGTTTCAAAGTGGCGGAAATAATTTACTCGCTTCCGTTGGCTGTCGCTTAGTTTTGAAAGATGCTGCAGACGGATTACATTCGCATAGAGCCAGAAAGAACTTGTTATAAAATCGGAATTTTATTCGACGGTTTATTCTCTTGTTAGAATAATCAACACCATCACACCTATGTATTTCTTCATTCTGGACTTTTATATTATCTGGTTCTTTTTAACACACCCCGAGGGTTTAACTGATTATTTTCCTTCTGTTTTAGTGTTTACTTTCAAAATATACTTTGGCATTGTTTTCTGATATTTAAAACCACTTTTGCTGTCGGTGTAATTTTTACAATCTCTCTCTCTCTCTCTCTCTCTCTCTCTCTCTCTCTCTCTCTCTCTCTCTCTCTCTCTCTCGTGAAAGAAATGCTTTGGATGAGTTCCAGGCCTTGGCCCGATTAAGCTTTTGACCACAACTGTATATTAGTTTATTGTAATTTGAATCCCTTTTATTGTCAGTCAGCCTTGGCTAATGCTAAATTATTCGCCACCCTGTTATTCTGTTGTTCTTATTGTGATTTTTCCCTTTCTCTTGCTAAATTTTACTGTAACTAATATTTCTTTTCTTATTTTGCAGGTGAGACACTTGGTACCAGGTAGTGAATAGTGATGGTACAATACCATACAGTAAGTGACGTTTATGACATTAGTTTTTGTCGGTTTTGTTTCTCATTTACTTTTCGACCTTATGTGGTATTTTTGGTTAAACATTGTTCATACCTTTTGAATAAAAAAGAAAGTTCTGTAGGAATTAAATGAGGGTATCATTTTTATCTGTTGATTTTGACGGTCAAAAAAGTTAGTCGTCTTGGACTGCAGCATGCTTTGTCTTGGGATGAATACCTAGTTTTTTTTTTTTTTTTTTTTTTTTTTAAATCTTATTCGGTTTTAGATTTGTCTCTCATCAACGACCTTCTTGGCAGAGTCGCGTGAAGGCCAAATGTTGGTTGCTCGTTGTTGTTGTTCGTCGTTGGTCTTCTATCCTTGCCGCTTGTGCGTGTGAATTTTCCTTTTCCTTTTCTGGTTGAAGTCACATAATTTTTAGACACAGTATAATTTGCTTGATGTGAATAGTAGTTATAATCATGACGCAGTCTTTATGATATTCAGGGATAATGATACTGAATTGGGCTTTTAATAATTGACACAAAAACACTTCTTCTCCCTGAGTCTGTGGTTCTGTTACTTCACGGAAGGTTACCGAAAGTCCTTGTTAATGACGTTTAGTGTTTTAAATTCAACTTTCATCTTTATATTTTTTACTGACTTAAGACTTATTCTAACATTTTCAACAAATTTAAACTACCATAAGTAACACATCGACAGTCTTCTCACCTGATGTCTTTTTTTATGTTTAATTACCTCATCCAGGTAGGTACAGTAATGTTTTGTATGGGTGGTTTGTTTCCCGTGTGTTACCAGGATTGCGGAGAAAGGGCGTTCTCGTTACAGCCAACAAACAAGTGATTAGATTTTGGGAGAGACAGAACTACACGGAGGGATTGAAGAGCTTTGTAAGCCTAAGAAACTCAAACCGTACGCACTGTTGCCGTAGAATTTGGTAACCAGGGAGATCAGGCAAGAAAGTTGTGTTGACTGTTAAAAAAAATTTAGCCATGGTGGAGATTTGCAGTCTTCGAACGCTCCTCCTTTTTAGTTTTCTGTAAAAAGAAAACTATTGAGATGGCTTTGTCTGTCCGTCCGCACTGTATTCTGTTCCCACTTTTTCTATCCTCCCTCAGATCTTAAAAACTACTGAGGCTAGAGGTCTACAAATTGGTATGTTGATCATCCACCCTCCAATCATCAAACATACCAAATTGCAGCCCTCTAGCCTCAGTAGTTTTTATTTTATTTAAGGTTAGTTAGCCATAATCGTGCCTCTGGCAACGATATAAGATAGACCACCACCGGGCCGTGGTTAAAGTTTCATGGACCGCGGCTCATACAGCATTATACCGAGACTACCGAAAGATAGATCTATTTTCGGTGGCCTTGATTATACCCTGTAGCGGCTGTACAGAAAACTCGATTGCGCCGAAGAAACTTCGGCACATTTTTTACTTTTTTGTTAATGTCTTGAATGTCCTTCTTAGCCTTATGATATTAGAGCTTTGTTTCTAAATACCATCCATCCAATGACGAGTTTTTACGAGTTATTGTTTCACAGAAACGTACGGTCTTTTTACACCCGTGCATCCGTGGTGACCTTTCCAGGCAAACCATGCTACACTATAACATAAGCTCTCTGGTTCAGATAACCGAAGCATTGCATCTGTTTTTTGTTCCTTTTATCATGAGGCGGTGTCAGCATACCAAAAGACCTTCACACGGCCATACGGACAATATTATTGTATATTTTCGCTTTTTTTCAGTGACGTGTTACCCCAGTCGGGTAATATTGTTGGCGCTTTGATTGTTGCCTTATGATACTGATTACACGCATCCCCCCCGCCTCTCCTCTGTGAACTTTGGTGTTTTGTAAGGAATTTAAATAATATTAGAGACGTGGGCTCTGCCGATGGCGGTAACTCGTTCGCTACAACGCTAGTCTTCCGATCAACGAAATTAAGCAACATATGGTGTGTGACCACCTAAATGTGCCCATTGAAGATCCATTGTCCATTGGAGTTAGTCATCTCATCTCAGTATGTGTTCCGCCTATATATATATATATATATATATATATATATATATATATATATATATATATATATATATATATATATATATATATATATATATATATATATATATATATATGGCATGGGGCTAGCAAATTTATCCGAAAACTCTTGCTAAGACCAATTTGACAGCTTTTGTAGCCACCGTCTCAATGGGCAAGAGGCGTTCGGTGAAAAGAGATATGCACTGTACATGTTTATATAAAGAGAAATATAAGTACACCAAATGAATAAACGTATGAAATTTGTGTTACCTAACAGAGGCACGCTATAAGTTGTGCAATAGTCCTTGAAACTTATTTAGAACTTTCACTAAGCCTAGCCGTTGCTCAAACGAATGAGTCTCTATCTCGGTTGAAAAGTGTTTTTACTATAGTTGATATTTTTGTTACGATATTCACAACGATGTTCCTTATTTATAGCAGGCCACAGCATGAGAAAACGAACTGTACAAATATCGCTTCGTTAGTCTGCTCAAATTATTGTTTTTTCATTCCAGTGATTTTTGGAAAATGTTTTTCACCTCGCATGTTTAAAACTGTAGATACTATGGAATCAGGATTGCATAATTTTTGTATGTCACTTTTAGCATAAAATGTTTATTGAAAAACTTCACTGCACCATGTCCGTAGCTTGAGTAACGTTGCGTGTTTTTTTTTCATTTTTAAAAACTGAAAAAGTGAATGAATAGCCCATTGTTCGTGAGAGAAAGAGAGAGAGAGGGAGGGGGGCGGGCGCCCTCGTGTATGAGTTTGTTAGCGTTGCTCAAGATCGTATTCTTTAGTAAAGTCGTGGCAATTTATCTTTGATGGTGGTTAAGACATTGTTTATATCCTTCACCGCAACAATACAACCTCACTCGTCTTTTTCCGTGGATCCCAGTATTTTTCTCTGACAGGACTGTGATGCAACTGCTCTCTCTCTCTCTCTCTCTCTCTCTCTCTCTCTCTCTCTCTCTCTCTCTCTCTCCCCTCTCTCTCTCTCTCTCTCTCTCTCTCTCTCTCTCTCTCTCTCTCTCTCTCTCTCTCTCTCTCTCTCTCTCTCTCTCTCTCTATCACCTGGCTGATAAGCGCAAGAACCTAGACTGGCATAAGACCAGTTTAATCTTATTGCAATAATAAACTCTCTCTCTCTCTTTCTCTTATTTTTAAGGTACTGATAATGAGGCTGTTTCAGTGAGGCTGTTTCCTGTCCTCTGCCCTCACCACACGCAACTTTCTTGAGGTGACCTGTGACCCCACAACCCTCCGTGGAAGCGTCCTTTCAGAGGGGCCAAATTAACCTTTCATGAATGTATTAACTGAGAGAAAGAGTAACTGACACCGCTGACTTGTAGCGTTGTATTTTCAAGGAAGACTTGAGGATGTAATCAAGACCCACTTATATGGGACGGGACTCACTTTGTAACACTTGATGCAGTTATTTCGGTAGGTGGGGTGAAGAGGTTGTCATAATTCCATTCAAGGTACTCCAGAACAAAGTATTGTACATACAGCTGAGGGAAGTGATTTAGTCCGTTCTTTAATTTCCTTATGAGAGCGTATATGCTGCTTTGCATTTGCCATCTGTCGGGGATAATAGAAATATATTAGTAGACAGATGTATCGAAGAATCTAGACTGAAACATTTACTTGGGAAGATGTTCAGTGTGTTGAGTTTTATGTAGCAGGGGAATTTGTATCCTCAGTTCAGAGAATTCAGAAAGTAAGGAAATATTTTGGTAGTTTAGTAGCACTATTCCGTAAGGAAATGGTTTACATAGCTGCACAAAGGTACAAAAGCGCAGTTATTTAGTGAGCAGATGAGTGTCGTGATTTTAAATAAAATATAAAGGAATGTTGTAATTCATGAATCAGTTTTTGCAGGATCTTCCCGGTGTTTTGGATGCGATGTTGAGATATCAGATTCTTATGTAATCACTAGTGAAGAGGGTTTTTTTTATTTACTTATTTGGAAACCCCGCGATTGATAGCGACCGCAACGCTGTACCCCATATGTGGCAGCAAATTGAATTAGAACGACAGAGGTCTATCCACCAGAGCAGGGTGCATACTTGAGGCTTGGCTGAAGAGAATGTGGTTTGAACACTCCCATTTAAGGATTCAGAAGATCCTCAAACCCTCGTATTATTTTGCGCTTAAGCGATACGCACAAGCAGTTGCTGGTGGGCTGAACTTGTGCGGTTGTAGCGACAAAGGGTGGCAATTTTTTTTTATTTTGGTTATGAGTTGGTGGTCCACAACACAACGCAAAAGGAGAGGAGAAATTAGAAGGCCTCGACTGCCCAGTTCAAAACGCTCATGCGTTTCTCACGATCGATGTCGCTTCGTACCTTCCTAAATTTAGTTCTTATCTGTAGCCCTTGGTAAGGGCACCTACAACTACAATTCCAGCGAATAAGGGAGGCCGAACAAGGTCACAGGAGTGTTTATAGGATGGTGTACTTAATAGGTTGCGTCGGTACCCCAGCCGGTAGTAGCCAAGTAAGGATGCCCGAGTCAATTTGGGATAATTATGTTATAATAGGTAGCATCAGTACACAGTTCCTGGCCGTCCCCACCACCCTTCCCCAAAATGCAGGTACTCCGACTTGATATTTAAAAGACGGTATGTACATAGCATCATAAGTTAGTTAGGTAAGGAATTTTTGGTGATATTAGTTTCCGTTGGTTTTATGTTACATGTGAGAGAATCGTAACCATTCTAGGACGCGGTCAATATGTTTACCACAGCCAATTGTAGAACGAATGTCCCTCAATATAGTGTTTAAAATTTGGGCTGATTCCGCCAGGCTTTATTCTCCACTTATAGGTTACTCGTGTTTTCTAAGAGTTACGAAAGACCTCTGCTGCCGACCGATCCAGACAAGGTCTGTAGAACGGTTCACTGAATCCAGGTATCTGTTTCATGGGTTAGTACGTATATATGCGCGGTAAATTTTCGCTTTTAAATTTCCCACGAGAAATTTATCTGTCTATAAATCATTCTGTCGACATTGTAACGTTTAGAGGCAATTTATGTTCGAAGTCTAAAACAAATATTTTCAAAATATCTCTAGGTCATTTTTTTTGACCGCTCAAATAAGCAAGGAACCTTTTTGACAGGATCTGTTTTATAGAAATAATGTCTCATTTTAAATTTTACGGTTCTACTGAAATCGGGGAAAGAGGCTGGTAGATATTTCGATAAGCGCTCTCATCACTTATTTGAAAAATATATCCATATTTGGTATCATCAGGTTTACCAAGAGATTTTGAAAGGTTGGACACTCTTGCAGGGCTTATATGATATGTAGGAAATTATAATGTAAGAACAATAACGGTTTACTTTGGAGTAATAGTGTGATGCGTCATGACAAATAACCTTTACAAAGGACGAGATCCTGGATGACAGAATCCGACTACCGTTCTGGAAGTGCAGAAAATGACTCAGGACATAAGGTTCACACACTGACTAGAATTTGTCCTTGTTTAAAATCAATATTAGCTGAGTCCAAGGCTACTTGACATCATCTTTCGACGTGAGATCGGGATATGTTCTTATTCCTCCACGTGTGATTGTTCAACTTTGTGGAAGCTTGCCCTTGGGAAATAACTGAGAAAGTGAAGGACAGGGCACAGCTTTGGTAAAGCAAGTTGGCCTTATGCCGACATGGGCTCTTGTCCTGTTAAAAAGCCCTTAAACTAAAAGTCGAGTTGTCGGTTGACGATTTGGTTTCATGGTTCGCTGATAGCGAAGCTCGGTATGAGCCATCTATAGTCTTGACGGGGAAAATCAAGTCTCATTTGCTCTTGTAGTAGATTTTCTCTTTTGTTGGATCTGTTTTCGTCTATTAAGTGGAAAGTTGAGCAGTAAGTCACTGATTTACTACACAACTTTTCACTTAATACATTTGCCATAGGAGTGAGCATGTTATGCATATATTTCTTCTCCAAGATTACTCATACTCTAATTATTTTTCAAAACTCCTCTTTTCCGCTGATCAAAAGTCGGGAGTGTGATTCTAGCATCGTTAAAGGTTTAATTTGTTGCTGTTCTTATAGCAACACAATGATGTGCAGGATCAGTGGACATCCGTTGTCCTGCAATTATAGTTAGTCGTATGAATTACGGATTATTTTCATTAATAATACACGAGATATTATTTCCAATGAACTTATAGAAAGATTAGGTACATTTTTATTGCATTTATACAGAGTTGCGTTGTAATTTTGTTTTCATGTAAGTGCATATCATTTATGTCGTTTATTTTATCGCACCGCTAGATGGCACAGTTCCCCATGCATTATCCAATGGCCGAATTCTGCAAATACACTCATGGGCTGTCTTGCCTTCCTTTGGCTGGTCCAGGTATCATTAAGAATTGGCGAGCTTAATTTGTTTGTACTCAGGCATGGAAAGTAAAAGGACATTGTATTCAAAGCTCTCTCTCTCTCTCATACACACACAAACACACAACACAGCACTGAAATTACAAGAATATGTTTGTGCATGTGTAGTTTGAGTCCATTTTTCAACCACTATATATATACGCCATATTTAGTCCGTTTGAGCAGTATATAATTATAATCTGCACGATAATGTTCAAAATCTTATTGTCGTCTGTGTTGTTAGTTTAATTGCCTTGTCACGTGAACGGAGGAAATGTGTAAAATGAAAGTAGAGTTGGATAACGATGGGGAACAGGAAAGGGAGCGGAAGGAAACAGCGTAGCCTAAGGGCCTGGCCTCTTACATGACTCATGCACGTTCGTTGATGATTGGGGTCCTACGGGGATTGGGTTGGGGTTCATTCGCTGGGGAGGAAGGGGGCGATAAGGTAGCTGGGAACGTGGGACATGTCGAATTCTCTCTCTCCGTGTTTATATATATATAATATATATATATATATATATATATATATATATATATATATATATATATATATATATATATATATATATATATATATATATATATATATATCCTAGAGGGATTTGTTTGACTCAAATTGCAGTTAAACTTCTGGTTCATAGCAGATCTGTCCGGATGTTGCTGCAGCCAACTGCAGTTGACAAACCACAAAGTACATACGTGTATATGTATATGTATATGTATATATATATATATATATATATATATATATATATATATATATATATATATATAAAAAAATGTGCGTGTTTGTAATACATGGGTTGGATTCCCAGAATGAGAAATATTTATGCATGTTCAAGTTAATGACTTATTGGTCGCTTATGAGCAGCAAAGACATGTAAGTAAAGCTCATTGCTCCGTTATACTGTCCTAGAGAGCATATATATATATATATATATATATATATATATATATATATATATATATATATATATATATATATATATATATATATATATATAAAACATAATTATACACCTGTGATCAGAACTCAAGCACCATCTCCACCCAGGTTAGAGCTAAGGGGAACAAGGCAGTGGCTGCTGAAGACTTAGTAGGTAGACCTACGTTAACCTCTAATGAGCTACGGTTAACGTTATCGGTGAAATAGGTATCTGTTAATTGGTCGAGAATTGTGAATCACAGCCATGACGGATAAGAGCACGGGCTTAGGTACCTCGTTCCAAGAAGAAAAGGACTTTTGTTCAGTGAAGACAATGCAGCTGTTAATGTATGAAAAAAGGGATGATTTTGTTTAATGTATTTATTTGTTCGAATGCACTTCAGTTCGAAGAGTTTTCCTGATTTCAACTACGCCACCAGGTATAAGCCCCGATGTGTAAAATACATGGTAGTACTGGGCACTCTTTCGTTTCCGCTTAAACATTTCGTGGAGCTTCAGCTGATCAATTAATCACTTGCAGCTTTTCACCCGCAACCGAGAATAACGTATCTCACAAATATTCAGTTTTGCTGTCATACTTTCACTGCAGTCTGTCTAATTCAAGATGAACCTCACGTAGACGTCTAATGAGTTGAATTTCTTGGCAAGCATAAATTGAGGCAGCAACTGTGCTTTGAGTCACGTACGTCTGTTCAAGACGAACTAGTTTACTGGTAAAATATTGAGTACTATAATATTAGCTCACCAGTAAGAAATCTTTTCCGTAACATTTCCCAAGGAAGCTGAATATTTTTTGTTTACTTTGAAAGCGAATCGTCTCGGATTGCTTGATTGGCAATAACCTAGGTGTTGTGACGCCAGTTTTAGCAGTTATAAATCACGTTTTTTCATGAAGTGTTTATTTCTCCAGTCAAAGCAATTTTTGTTAAGTTCCTGAACATCACAACTTTTGTAATTTATCCAATAGCCGTAATCTTTTGTAAAACCGCGTATTTACATTTTATGAAGAAATGTGGTACCACAAACTTTATATCATTATCTTAGCAATTACAGGTAGGAAGATATAGACGGTTAGAATAAAAGATGACTTTCCCGGATACCATTAAGGTGATTCTTACAATTAGATGACGGGGTCAGTGAAACTCTGGCCTGGAAAACACCGGGGTTTCTTCTTCTTCCTCTTCATCTCCTGCTTTCTGTAGGCGTACCCGTTTAACAACTCAGAAATCGCTCCCGCGATCTAGTGTTTGCGGGAGATGTTCATATCGTGGGCGGGAGAGTATTAACCCTCGGAGTCTCGGCTCTCGTGTTTAAATTGCGTGACCATTCCGCCTTATACCACGGCTCAGATAATTATTTCCTTAAAAGGAATCCTCAAGACGAGGCTTGAGAGGAAAATCTAAGAGCGTAGGTAGAGGAGGAATAATTTGTTTGGTCACCAGCATAGGTAGACGTTAAGATTTGAGAAGAAATGAAGATGAATGAGCTTCTTGTCTTTAAAAGTTTCACAATACGATTAAGAGTCTCATTTCACCCAGTTAATTTACCCAATTTTTGTCACGTTTTTCCTCTGCCTTGATATTTCTTCCAGAGATTTTTTTTTTATTGTATCTCAAAATTTGCCGTAGAGTAATCGTATTCCATCACCTTTTAAATACATGGATGGAATGTATTACCGTGATCTTAAATATTTTTGAGCTGATAATCGTTGGTAATTCCGGTTAGCGCTTGGCATCCGAGCAACTTGACTTGTCGTCTTGAGGCTGTTACCAAGAGAGATTTTCATTGGCTCTCTGCCTTTGACGTCACGAACTGGTCTATACTTCTCGGGCGATAGTAAACCAGTCTATTGCAGAGATAGCCGGTGTCAATGACATCATAATGCTGCAATAGATGAAGATGCCTCTCATCGTTAATTATCAGCATATACTCTGGTATTCCATTACCCCAAAGGTTAATCCATTATTACACTTAATATTGTCCGTAAATTTTTATGCAAGGAAAGCTTGTGTCGTTTGGTACTTTCAGACAATTCTCTAAGGTACACAGTGTTGCAATAATTGCGTCGACTTGTGCAGAATAATCTTAGATGCAAGACAATTATAAATTAAATTTTGTAACTATTCACGTACAGAATACGTTAGGTACAACAGTTTGTATCCAGTCCTCAATGTAACGGAGTCTGTGTTGTGGATTCCATTACGCCTTAAGAAATTATTCATTTTTGTCTTCACAGATAGTCTCATTCGCTGATAGTTCAGCCTTTGCCATTCTCATTTTAATTATGGTGTGGATTCCTTTTATTTTAGGTTTGTCAACTTGGGTAATGAGGTGTGTTTACATTTCACCCGTAGAATCATAGATTCAGAGGATCAGAATAAATACCCAAGAATCCAGGCCCTGTCTCAAGTTTAACGAATCCAGCTTGACTTTGTTCAGTATATAAGGACATTTTTTTACATTTTATTTACGTTGTTGTAGTGTTTCATTTGTATAAAATATTTCCAGAACTGGCTTGCAATATGAAATACTTTTGGAATTAGTATTTTAAGTATTTGAACGGGAATATTCAGTTTTATCCTTCAAGCTAATTTTTATTCCTAAAGCCAAGAGATTGACAGAATGAATGTTCACGAGTTTTTGTAGTGCTGAATGTGACTACATTTATATTTAGTCATTTTAGACCAAGGAAGAAAGGATATTGATCTCTGATGACAAGGGTTGTGCAGTGGGAAATGGAGTTTGTCTAGCGGAAAGTGCGTGTACCGTTGTTGCCGGGTGTTCAGCGCTCCGTGGGCCTGGATGGAACCTTGCTAAATCTGATTTAATTCAACGAACGTGCCTTGGCCGTCTCAGTGATTCGACTGTTGGGTTACTTTACAAAATTTAGTGGTGTACAGAAGTTTTTGTGAGTCACTTGCAGTCATTGTCTGGAGCTTTTGTCAGTTAAGTGCAGGATTTAACTTACGTATGAACGTACTTTTCAAAATACGAATGGAAATACGAATAAGTTACTTATACGATAAGTTGTGGATTAAATTCTTATTGTGTGTTCAGGAATTGAGAATTTCTTGGAAACTGTACATAATTATATCGTAGGTTGTTCTGTAAGAAATTACCTTTAATACACATACATTGTGGTTTTATAAGTTTTGGAACACAATGAAAAGTGTATTTTTGGATATATATATATATATATATATATATATATATATATATATATATATATATATATATATATATATATATATATATATATATATATATATATATATCGAGTACTGTACCGTAAATATTTTGTCAGACATACCGAGGAATGGTGGCGCCAGTGCTGTAGTAATGGTCGTAGTAGTACTGTAGTAGTTACCTGCGGTTCCGTTTTAAACGATGACGAACACGTTCTCTTTGGGGTGCGCAGGTGCTCTTAACGAAAGTTGAACAAGTGGACCACCACCACGTGTTGAAGCGGCGCGCCTCAGCGCTACCAATTCTTGCAGATCGTTCTCATGTTCGGCCCGCTATCTGATCTTTTAGGACTATTTTTCGCATGAAGAATATCCTTCATACTTCTGTTTATGTAAATGTTTATGTGAAATACACCCTGTGCTGGTTTTCATGCTGTTTACGAAGTTACCTGTATCCATTGTATCTGCAAGCACCATTGTCTATACTGGCCGTAGTCTGTCACACGCCAGCTCGCCCGAGCAAACCAGTGTTTAGAAACGCCACGAAAATCGCCTTTACATCGGAAGTGCTTAAGACTCATTTTGGCTTCTGCCGAATACTACTACTGGGTTAGGGTGTTATGGTTTTGTGTGACGAGTACGCGTTCCTCCGCTGTGAGTCATACCGGAGGAATTTGAGTTTTCCTGCAATTATGAGGCTGGTCATTTTTCCACCGCTCGGACACATGGTGTACGTTTATGTACGTGTACGTTGCTCGGAAAGGCGCTGGCGAAGGAACTTCATGATGCAGTCAAATATAACCTTCAAGTTGGGATTTATTTGGTTTTGATGTTCTTTCACCATTTTCTAGGGTGATCGATTCGGTTTTATCTGACTTTTGTTGGATTATATATTTCCTCCCGTTCCTTTGATAATTTGTAGTTATTAATTTCCTCCACTTTTTCCCTGTCTTCCGGTAGCTAGGAGGACTTCATGGTCATCAGAAAGTTCTTGAAAACTTCATATTACAAATGATGGGTCAATAAGTCAGACGTTGAAGTCTCTTTTTATCATGTAGAGTTTCAGATCAAAGATCAGTTCAGCGAAGTCATCGGGTGTTTAAGGGGTTTCGGACGGGTGACTTACGTTAGGCGGAAATAAACGAGCGTTATATCCTTGGATCCACCTCTTGCTCTGGGTAAACTTGCCATGTTCACTAGACAGTAAACGACGAAATCTGTCGCCACGTATAGTATCCCCCATTACGTGGATGTCGCCACTGAAATCACCCTCATGGAGCCGGTGTAAATTGGCAAAATCGTGTGATCGCTGCGACAAAATATTTGCTCCTTCCGGCAAGTGTAATGATAGTCGTAATTTCGTGAACTCTCCATCTTGTAGCTATGATTTTCAGAGGTTGTAGATGTAATGTATATAATTTTGTATATCTAATAATTGTTGGTGTGTCTTTAATATACAGTAAATTATAGGCAGTCTGCATGAACACATATATGCATGCATACAGATATATATTACACACACACACACACACACACACATATATATATATATATATATATATATATATATATATATATATATATATATATATATATATATATATATATATATATATATATATATATATATATATATATATATATATATAAATTTAGCATGGAGCCACGACGACTATTCTTAGCCTTTTAGTATATACAGTTTCCGTAAGCATTTATGAATAGGTCTGCGGCTTTTTCCTTTGTACGTTTTTAAGAGTTAAATGCTAGTGTTTGAAAATGCTCTGGAATAATTATTCTAATTTACCAGGTATGAGTGTTTTTAGCAAAGACTTTTTTTAATGTTATTTACGTTTAAACTAATTTATATCAAGTGTGTTGAGATTAATATTGATGTAGCTGGATGCCTGAATTCCTAATACAGTTAGATGATGCAACTCATTGATAAAATTCGTACATTAGGCTAGAGTCTCAATTCATTTATGTTCTTTGGTAAAGGTTTAGTAGATTTAATTCTTATTATAATACAGATCTCAGCTAAATATTGTATGAAGATTTGTAGTGCTATATACTGTATGTACAGATAATTTTTTCCACTATGTGGAAAGTATTATTTTTATTTTTTTATTCCCTCCAGGATGACTTCGACTCCCTGCGGCCCTTGTGCTATCCACAAACCGATGTCTTTCTGGTATGCTTTAGTGTAGTATCGCCGACCTCATTTCACAATGTACGCGAGAAATGGCTGCCAGAGTTACGGCAACACAATCCACGTGCTCCCATGGTGCTTGTTGGTACTCAGAGCGATCTCAGGACAGATGTTAAGGTAATTTATCTACGCGTACTTAGTAAAATGCTTTGACCCATAAGTATTTGCAGGTTCCGTAAATTCCATGACTGATACCTGAAAGTATTTCGGAATAGGTATTTGTTGTAAAATTTGTATACAGTACTTTGTTAAAGAGTGTCGTGCTGTCAAACTCTTTAGAC
Source organism: Macrobrachium rosenbergii (assembly GCF_040412425.1). NCBI lineage: Eukaryota > Metazoa > Arthropoda > Malacostraca > Decapoda > Palaemonidae > Macrobrachium > Macrobrachium rosenbergii. The sequence continues at coordinate 16,685,422 of NC_089756.1, forward strand.
ATTTATTTTTAGATATTTATTCCGTTTTTTGTTAAAAGAGATTATATATCATGGCCTTGAAATTACTCTGTATTATGCACTTTCTTAGGTATTCGAATCTTGCAATTTCCCTCTCTGCCAACTTTAAATTGTACTTGAATGTTGTCTAGAAATTTAAAAATTTTTCACTTTCCTTTCCTTCTCGTTTTGGAATTTCTAAGGCCAGTGGCAACCGCACATTTCACTTCTGAAGGATGCCAGAAAATAAAAACAACCTTCTTGCAGATTTACCGAATGTGGGAATCACCAATTTGCCAGGGGTGTGGTTTGCGGATAAAAATGAAATATAAGTGTTTTGCTTTTCGGCACAAGAAAAAAATATATAACAATAACTGATTAATTTATTGCAATTATGAGGCAAAAATGAAAGTACAAGGTATACAGAAATCGGAAGGAAGGGCAGAGTGATTATTTCAGGGGTGACAGAGAAATATAGAGCTAAGGAAGTGCTTATAGTGTCAGGAAGACTGGGAATGAGTGTGAGCAAAAATATGTTGGTCCAAGGACTGTAGAGGTAAAATTAATTGAGGTAAGAGGAAAAGTGATAATAAGTGCATTTGGTCCTGGAATAGAAAATGAGTACGAGTAGGGGAAATTTTCTCTGATAGTGAATCCGAGTCTAGCTGACTTTAGAGAGCAAGAAAGGTTGGTTGTACTGTACTAGAGGTATTTAAATATGCAGGTTCCAAAAAGGAGTTAATATTGTCCATGGGTACTTATGGGAAATATTCAGAAAGGGTCATGATTGTTGAAAGTATATGGTTTCCACAGAAAAATATTCACAAGCATACTTGGGAAAAAACGAGGAAAAGTTTGTTAAATTATGTTCTAGTATAGTGTAATGGAAGAGTAAGTTAATTGCTGTAATGGTGAGAAGAGTGGCTTCTGGTATGTTTGACCATTATCTGATTGAAGCAAAAGTAAATGTATGAGATTGAAAATCTTTTGATTAAAAATACAACCAAGACAATTGAGTTTGATAAAGAAGTGAGAATAGTAAGATAAATTAAAAGAAATGAAAAATAAGATAGGGTTAGACATTAAAGTGTTAGTTTCTGAGAATTATTAAGAATTCAAGGATTGAATTACAAATGCAGCTGGGAGAAGAATGAAAGAATAAAAACAGTAGTTTGTGGGACGATTAAATTAGGGGAAATGAAGGTAGCATTGAGACTGTTTGAAGTGAACTGGCTGGAGAGGATGAATAGGTAGCCAAGGACAAAGTAAGTTAAACAAAAATAAGAGGTATGTTTATAATTTTGGGGTTGATCGAAGCAAACACTTTATAGAAACACATAAGTTGCCCTTTTGGAAAGTAACTATAATAAAAAGGTTAATGAAGAAATGGTTCTTAGAATAAAAGACACTGCCTTTAGAAAATGTAGTCCTTAATCAGTAGTGGACATATTAGACAGATAGAATGGTGCACGATGGGAAAGAATTCTTGTAAATTTTAGAACTCATGTGAAAGTAGCTGTCATGGATGTAAGGAGGACAATGAGGAGGTTAAAAAATGGAAAGTTACCAGGAGGAGTTGGAGTTATCAGCAAATGTAAGATATGTATGGAAGCGAGAATGTTTCGTAATGCATAAGGGTAAAGGTGAATGTGAGAATAATAGGGGTACAACATTACTTACTCTGCCCGAGATAATCAAGAAAGTAAGACATAAATGAAGTACTGATAGGGGAACAGCAGTGTAAGCTTAGATATGTAAGGTCTGGATTAAGCATTGGTTATGAAAATACATCTTCCTAGTAGTACTCACTTATAAAGTCACTTATAAAAGTCAAGTACAGCAAAGCAAATGCCAAATGTTTAAAATAATTGTATTTTTCCTCTTATAGAAACCATAGCCTTTCATATAAGGAGTATCCTTCTGCACATGTGCTGGACTGGCCATGTACCGACTAAACAAGGGTGGTACCCAAATGGAGATGAGGGAGAGGGGGATGCCTATTCTCACCAAACCGACATTACCCATTGTCCTTACGGCCTGTATTCAGTATGAAAATTGAAGGAGAAAAAGATGTGAGGTGGACAAGGTGGATTACTTCCAATATGCAAGGCTATGTTATGTATACCTAGGAAAAATACAGTTTACTTAAAATACTTGGCATTTGTTCCTGCAGGGATACAGATGCTATGCCTTTAATAAGGAGACTAACTACTTAGGAGGGAGATAGTAGCAACATGTAGGGCTGAGCACCTTAGAGGGTGGGTTGGAATGTCACTGTGCAGAAAAAAAGGACACCAGGGTCACTCTGCGGACATCAGCGAGGAGGGTGGGCCAGTACTGCTCAGCTGGCACCAACCTCGAAAGCAGGGTGGTGCTGCTCCGCTGGCACTAACCTGAAAAGCAGGGTGGTGCTGCTCTGCTGGCACCAGCCTTGAAGGCAGGGTGGTGCTGCTCCACTGGCAGTGCCCTGGAGGGTTGGGCTATGCTTCCCTCTGTCTGTTCCATATTACAGACTGGAATCATGTCAAATTAATCCCAAAGGATTTGGTTTCCCACTGCAGAGTTGGGAGACTTTCATCTAGCAGCCTTTTTTATGGATAAAAGGCTTTTACCTTGTGTGGCCCCCCCCCCCTTTCCATGTTAAAGAAGGGGGGTGAGGGCTCATGTTCTAGATCAGGGGCTCGTAGTGTTGCTTACTTGCACTCATTTGGGTCCAGCTTGTACTCCAGTGCGAATGTTTCTGGGTGTGGGAGAGAGAACAGGTTAGTACCCATACCACCTCTCCCCTCAGGAGCTGCACACTCTAGCCAAAGCACTCAAATAAACTGTGGGATACCTGTACAGTTCCCAGTAGTAATAGTACTTGTTGAATAATACTACTTGAGCTGCCACCACAGGTCCCAAAGAAAAGGTGTTGAGGATCTTGAGGGAAACATCCCTTGTGTAGAATGAGTTGAGGGTAGTCTGACAGCACCAGACTGCTGCCGTCATTACTTGTTGGACCGAGAAGTTCTTCCGGAAGGAGAGAGAGGGCTCACTGCCCCTCATGTTGCAAGTTCTTGGGTGAGTTTGAGGGTCCTCCGAACAATCTGGGACCAGAGATGAAAACTAATTGCAGGTATGCACCCCCCCTCCAGATGCTTACAAAACCCTTACAATGGTTTGTCACTAAAGAAAAGTGAAAGCATCCTTAATACTCTCTTTAAAAGGAGAAGTGGCAAGGAAAAGTTTGAAATGGCACTTCAGCTCCGTATCGGACACAGAAACAAACATGAGATACAGGAACCAGACCGATGTCTCCCTAAGCTCATTAATACAAGAGTCCATATAGGGGCCACTCTCAACTAATCACAAACCTTTGTCTGTGACAAAATTGTGAGAAGTTGATCAATACCTGAATGTGTCAGGCCCTTAAGGAGTTACAACTCCGTAACTTGAGGGTATACATCGAGATAAATGAATACCCTGAAAAGAGCTTAAGCAGAACTTGATGCAGAAAGTATGTAATGTTCCTGTGAAATGCCTGTTGCCAGTCCAAAACAACATTGTGAACTGGTAGACAATTCTGCCTTGGGCAAAGTCGAGATACTACCCAGACTTGTGAAGAATGGGTACTTAAAAGTACTAGTCCTTCAGTTCTCAAGAAAGTAACTAGTCCCCTTTAGTAAAAACAGGTTTGTGACTTCAACTTGATAGGAAAGAGGTCGAACATTGATCCCTAAACCCTGGTTGTGTTCCCTAAGAGGTAACTTAACTTTAGACCAGAGAACCAGCATTAAAGGACTTCTGATGGCGCTTTTCTCTGAAATCACTTCTGCCCCTGTCAAGAAGACTGAGACACATGTGAAGCTGGAGAAAGAAGAGAAATTTGTTGGGTGTATGATGGAGGGAGGAAAAAGTTTCAACATAAAAGCCTCTAGCTATGCTTTCTTTCTTAAAACCTTCAGCAGAAAACCCTTATGGACAGAACAAGAGACTAAGAAAACAGTTCTGCTCACTGCACCTGCCACTGCAAGCAAAAGAGATTGCTTAATGGTTACCACTGTGGCATTGGAAGAGGTGAATGGCCATTCTTGGCTACTCCCCCTCTTCTTCCCCTCTATTCCAAACTTGGCATGCCAGAGGGAAACATTAGAAAGAGTAACACTATTTTATTCAAAGGAGATGGATGGGCCTCATGTCTGTCCAACACTGAACAATTCCAAAGCGAGAAGCAACTTGTTCTTGTTCTGAGAAAGGGGGAAAGAAAGACAACCTGTCTCTCATAGGGAAAACCAGTTTTGTCCAATAGAACAGTGCTTAAAAGTGCCAGGGAGGAGAATACTACCTTTTGAATCTCTCTGATTGCTGTCTCATACTTTACAAGATGCCCAACATGTAGTAGACCATTACTGCGATAACCATAGATTAAGTCACTAAATAGTCTACAAGAAATGATTTGCAACACTACAAATATTATTACAGTGAATAGAAACTGTTATGACATAACCTCTAAGAATGAGAGGCCGATAAACTGCCCACAGACTTCAAACACTCCAAAAAGGTTCACCTCTGTCATCACTGGTACGAACATATGCTCTGGCAAGAAAATGGTGGGAAAGATGCCTGCACAATCTGCTGGAGACAAGAGGCACTTCCCGATACATAGAATAGGTAAAAATGAGACAGAAGGAGAGGAGCAGCCTGGCGCCACTCCTCCAACTTTCCTATCTGCTACACAGCTAGCTGTGCTCATAAGAGGTGGAAGAATACAAAGAAGTCTCCCTGGAAAAGGATTGCTCGGACCACTCGTGCTCTGGAGAGGGCAAATGTCTTGAGCATGGAAACGAGGCAGGTTTACCCCCAGAATTCTCCTGAAGAAGGCTGGGAAGGAGAACCTTCCCCACTATTGGCACAAAGCATATCCATAGACCAGATACGCAACTTGCGAATGGGCCAAGTGAACTCTACACTGATCAAGCCGTGCAAACCTCTCCCTGTGTGACCCCAAAGAGTTGCAGTGAGAAGAGTTGCCCTGCTTACCTGTTTACCATAATTTTCCTACCATGAATGGATCAGGAGAACAATATACCCCATTGCCAGAGGTAAACCTGATCCACAGTCTGGGCACACTACTAACGGATGGGCCGTGCAAACCTCTCGCTGCACTGGTCACGCAAACCCCTCCATGCAACTCCTAAGTCATGAGGAGAGGGAAAACAACTTGTGCACCAGGCAAGCAAGCTGAGCCTTGATTCAGTGTGAGACTGAACTCACTGAGAGGCAAGACAGGACTAGAAATCCAGTTTAAGTGGGCAGGCATTGAGGTGCCAAATCTACCTGGGGAAAGCCAATCACTGCCATTGACTGTGTGCCCCTGTCTTTCCTTGAGGGGGAGAGTGTACAGAAGTCTATCAAGGCTTCTTACTTGAGGACTAGACTTTCCTATCTCGATGCCCACCTGCTCAGGAAAAGAGAGTGGGGTTGAGGTGAAGGTAGATGATGATAGAAGACAGACGAAGAAGAAGAAGAGCGCTAAAGGCTCTCCTACCCTTCCTTCTGCTGTCCTTGCTTGCATTGCACTGCAGGGCCGGTCTAGTCAGGAACTGTAGACTAAGTCACACCCATCAGATGGAGCTCACTAGGAAGGATTACTGTAAGTGAAAAGCCTTTTTCCAATGCAGGAGGCTCATAAAGCCAAATCCACTGTAACTGTGAACTACTACCTCAGGAGATTGTGAGTGCCTTATGGACACCTGAAAAGTTAGTATGATTAGTATATAAATCAGAGAAGAACACAGCTGCAGATGAACCCTTAATTAGAAAATTAGAAGCTGTTACATTCTCAAAAAAAAAAAAAATTACAGTCGACCTCAGCCTAAGACATAGTTGGTCTTGTCTGCTCTCCATCGAGACAAGAACCAGCAAAAAGCACAAAAGCACTGAAAAAACAAAACACTATCACTTTCAGGCACAAGTTTATGCAAAGGAGAGAGCCAGCACACAAAAAAAAGACTGAACAAGAAACAGGTCTGAAACATATCGTGGCTGGAAGGTCAATGGGTAATGTCCAGTGAGTGAGAATGGGTATCCCCTCTTTCCCATCTCCATCTGGTTACCACCTTTATTTAGCCAGTAAGTACCTGGGCCAGTGCATGCTTGGAAGGATACTCCACTTAAGAACAATTGCACATTGTATCATTACATTCTACCTACCTATGACCTGGTTTTAGCCATAAGGCAGGTATAGAGCATAATTCTGTAACATGTTCCTGAGATATCAGAGGGCCTTAAGATTTCATAGGGTTCCCTTTGAAGGCTCTACAGCATGGATGAGAAATACTTCAACACTAGCAATTGCATAATCATCCACCTTACAAGAGAAGATAAGCTATGATCTACAGATCCTACCCTTGAGAAAGTGTCTTTTTAAGTTGGACCCCTGGACATCGCAGTTCACCGGTATAATTCTGCCTGAAGAAGGGCTGATACAGCAACTCGTGAAAGCATTTTTCTGGGTGACCCATTATTAGTAATCAGTGTTCTGCAGTGGAAAAATGCAAGGGAAAGAAACCACTCGCCTTACGTTGTCCATCTGAATGCATGAAACAAAACAGAATTTGAACTTATGGGTGGCAAAGGGGAGAGATCTGAAAACAATTTTAATTTGTGATCCTGTTTGTTTCTATCTCGGAATGTTTGTAAGTTGAGTGTTCTTAAGAAGGATGGTGTCTGTATTTTGCATTTGTAATAAAATTTAGTATCATTCTGTTTTAATGTAAGATTAATGGTGCTACAGATAAAAGATTTGAAGATGGTTGGGGGGTGGCAAAGATGAGAAACTATACTAGGGCTTGCATAATAGTTGTTACAAGAGGCTTTGTGTCCTATTTTTGAAATTCGTGTGTAAATGGACATTCCCAGTTTAAGAAATGACAATTTCTAAAATAATTTTTATTGTAAATGCAAAAACTAAGTTTTTAACTTCCAAATTTATTCTTTTACAGGTCCTTATAGAATTGGCTCAATATCGAGAGCAACCAGTATCAGAAGTGGCAGCACGTCGGTTGGCAAATCAAATTGGAGCTGTAGCTTATGTTGAATCCTCAGCCCTTACACAACGTAATCTTAAGGAAGTTTTTGACCAAGCGATCTTGGCAGCTTTGGAAGCCCGAAATACCCCTCAGCTCAGCAGAGGTGGCTCTTCTAAGTGGTCATTTTCCACAAAACATCGCAAGCTGGGGGGAGAAAGCGGTGCAAGGGATGGTGCAAATGAGCCCCTGAACAGTAATGCATTAGATTACACGGATGATACCTCCAGGAAACGTGGTTGGCGTAAGCTTTGCTGTTTTTCATGATCTTCATCCCTTTCACAGCCACCACAATGTTGTGCTTTTGTTGTTGACCTAGTGTCTCATTCTTTAATGACTGTATTGTATACCTCAACTTTCATAGTTTATATGTTTATCTTAACAGTGAACAAGCTCTTGCCTACAACTTTGCATGTTGGAAAATTATCATAATTTTGGAAATGAAATATAAAAATTTTGCACAGTAAAAGGCTGTCAGTGAAGTTTGTGCTTTTGACTTTACAGTGTATGCATGATTTGGGACAGTGAAATTCACATCTTGGTGTGTAAAGTGAAAGTGAAAGCCAATAAGATTTAATACTGCAGCACCTGCACAAGGAACCTTCAGACTTCATGGTGTCAGAAGCAGTGGTTTGAAACAAATGCATATGTATACAAGCAACTGGTGACTTCAGTTCACAGTGGATGTCTGTGCCTATCTGTCCATATTGTGATGAGGGAATAACAATGGAAAATAGTATTGCTAGTTTATTACTGGCTCAATTATATCCCAAATGTTGTGATAGTTATGTATATAGTTAGTATAATGAATTATAATAGATGTATCAGTATGCAGCCAAATGTGTATATTCTTTGAGAGCTAATACAAATCATCTTTCATGTTGGGAAAAATTTATTGGCGTTCTCTAGGGTATATGAAGTATCCAGTTTAAACTTGAATTGCTTATATAATTGACAGATGTACATGCAGCATACTTTGTGCAATATTGAGCATAAAGGCCTAAAGAAGTGTTTCATAATGTTGTAATTTTTAAAAGGAAATACCTTTTGACATGATGTAAAATTTTCTGATAGTGTCTTTGAAAATATAGAAATATATAGTATATATAGATAAATCCAACTTTTAAGAATAGCTTAGAGATATATAGCCTGTTTTGTGCCTCAATATATCAACAGTTTATCATATCACATGGTAGATATTAGATCACCTAATCTGGGGATTCTCATTTCATTAATGCTTCACCTGATGTTGATATTTTTGACATCCAGAAATACTTGGGCATGGTCACTAGAATGTATGTCAAAATTAATCTTGGACCCTGTTGAACTGCTTGAATCTGTGGAAAATGTGAATGTTTGTGCTGTTCCTTATAGCACTTCAGGTGGGGTACTTGAACTACAGTACTGTAATTTAATGGTGAGTATAATTATGATAAATAAGGCAGGTTTATCTGATTTGCTGGTTGAGCTTGTTACTAGCCTTTACAGTGGCTCCTTCTGTCATACAAGTAGCCTTAAATGAAGTGAGTCTATTTTTATGCTATTGGAGGATTGAATGTATATCAATAGTTATTTTTCTCTTATAAATTCAGGTTAACTATCCATTGTGAATATATTTGCCAGCTATCTGGAACTATACCAGGATTTATGGCAATGTGATATATGAAAATCAGGATACCATTTCAGACAGTATTTCACAACTATTATACTGTAATGCATTTTCTTAGTCAAAACTAAAAGGGATAAAATATTGATGAATATACAGAAAAGACTGAAAAAATGTATCTGACTTTGCTTGGGAAGAGTATCTACATACCTAGTATCAGTTCTACAAATTTTAAAAACTGTTAATGCTCTTTTGACTTTGTGGTGTTAACCTGACATAAGAACTGTACCATTTATTTGACAAAATTCATGCCAATAGTTAAATATCATGCACTGAAATATGTTGCCAAAGTAAGTAAAAACTATTTTGAAGAAAAATTGTGAATTATAGCTATTAGCAGCAAAATTAAAAATACCTTTCAAGAAAGTAGGGATCCTGTCTATTGCTGAGGTAGGTCTTGATGTTTAAACTTAAGGATTTAAATGTAAAATGAAGTTTAGTTTAAAAAAAAAATCAGTTGAGCTTTTTCAAGCCTTGTGGTAAACATATTTTTTCCTTGAACCTCAATTACAGAAAAGTGTAATTGATATCAATTGCAAAATTAATAATTTCACTTAAAAGCTAAAACTGAATTTGTTTATTGTCACTTATTTGTAGTTCATGTATATTGTTCTGTCAACTGAAGTAGTACAGTAATTATATTCCCTTATTTTTTCTGCTTCTCACCACAGTAGTATGTATGTTCTGTATTGGTAATTTACACACTGACCAAATTACACATTCCAACATAATATATATTCCTAGAGGTAATGCCTCGTGGATTCATGAATTATAAATGGCAAACATCTGTAATTTTTTTTGAATTTTCCACAATTTACACTTTCATGGTCAAGACTTTTCTGTAAAAGGCATATTTTATGATGTACTGTATATAGTACAAGAACAATCATTTCGGGAGTCCAGATTATTAATAATAACTTGCCAGTTTTTATTTTTAACAAAATATTTCCTAGTTTTGATTTCAATGTTACTAGTTCAGTTAATTTCCCCTTAACTTTAAATACTTGATGTAATGTAATACCAATAGCATAGTATAGCAAATGCATAGGTAACCCTTCTATTTAAATTTTGTCTTTAAGAGGGTTAATGAGTATGGCACAAAAATATCTTGAAAATATGATTTTATATTGCAGTGTTCTGTGCAATGATGCATTTGTACTAATGAAGGAATAATTTGTATTTGTTTATGCGCATGTTGTGTTATGGCACTTTTAAGCAATTTTATGGGACTCTAAATGATAATTTGTCATTTCATCCCAAAGGAAGGCCTTAGAGCATATAGTGGTAAGAAGATTGTTATAGTTCACACAAATAGTACAGGATTTCATTACAAGTATTATTTGCACAAGTGCCAGTCAGAAGCAATAATTTCTTTTGTTGTGTGTCCTATTGTCTTCAAAGCACATAAAACTTGTCTGTGATGTAATGATACCCGTTATGCTCTGTATCAGTCTGCTAAAATTTAGTAAATACTGATGTTTCACTTAGTTTTTGTTTCATTGACTTTTTACCTTATAAATTGTGTTGCGTATGAATTTAATGCGTAATGATTGCTCAAAAGCTTATCCCCAAGACTGTAATTTTGTACTTGAATTTGTTGTAATGGCACCTGCAGTCTACTCCAAATATCCATGAAATGCAGCCTAAGATCCTTCATGGGAAATTATAAAACTTTCCAAGCATGGTAATCTAGAACTTTATCTAAACTCTCTTCAAAAGTCCCAGTCTGTAAAAAAGCAACAAATATGCCTGATCTACTCTAAATAAATCAACATATATATACTCAACTTGGCATTCAGACTTTGATCAAGGAACTTTTCACTTACAATTCCTGAGTTTTCAACTGTGTGTGTATTATATGATCTGACTGTGTTTATCCTTACATATATATTGAGATATTAGTGTTAAATACATATTGGGATACTAGTGCTTCTGTTCCTACAACCTGGACTTCACAATGGATACCAGGATGTTAGTGGATATTCTGTTCAATTTTTTCCATCCCAACTAAAGGTTCATCATGCCGGCTCCAGCTCTAAGCTGGGAAGAACAAATGCACTAAGCCTATTTGGAACCTAACTCTACCTCTACAAGTCTGCAATCTTTAAAGCTGAAAGGAAATAAGCATAGTTAACATGTATGGTGAAAATTAAAAAAATATCAAAAAGAGATAGTACATCAAATACAGTTTTTCACTGTAATTTGATGTACAAAAGAGCCATATATTGGAAAACAGCAGAAATCTACATTACAGAGCAGTACAGCTATGTTTAAACAATTCAAAATACCTCTTATACTGATTTACCTATGTATGGTTGTTGATTAAGAAAAGGCATCTGGCGCCCTTTCATGCACTTTTCTGATTACAGTGATCAATTCTTGAAAAATTACATTTTCTCTCTCAGCCATTTTTGATATATTAAACTGAATTTAAGTGCCACTGCTACCATACCTTACAGTAATTGGTGTGCCAGAAGTATTTTCTAATGCATGAAAAAAACACCTGTACAGTATAAGAGGAAAGTGATTATTACAGAGGTAATTACCGGTATCATTATATTTAAAATGTACATGAATAAACATTGTATGCAGTTAACAAGCATTTAAAAAACTACAAAATCCAAAGTGAAGGCAGAGTTTCACACAGAAAAGTCAAAATCAGAAGAGCATCACCAAAAGCAAATAAATCCGGCTTCTATTCTTAGTTCAAGGACCTACCCAAAAAAGTATAAATGCCAAATCATGGCTAAGAATTTTTAAGTAACAAATTCACTGAACAAGCTTGGTTCAAGAATGAGGAAATCTGGTCATTCAATGTAATATGTACCAGTCAGCAAGCTTTCTTTAACCATCATGTATACCCCTGAAGTAGAGAAGCCGGTTTGCCAAAATCTTCCACATTCTTTATAATAACTTCCAGATCAAGAAAATGGGTACTCCCTTAAAATAGCTTTTATAGTTCATACTTATTACACCACTGTCCACCAACCTACTCAAACATCATTCCATATTAGAAACGGCACTCAAAATCTCAATCATGAATGTACATCACTACAGTATACCCAGTTGCAAGTGCCTTCAAAGATAGCAATAATTAAGAAAACAAACCTCTGCCTATGGAGTGTGTAACTGATGTTGAAAAGATGGCCAACTTTAACATTTTCCTGAAGCTAAACACCTTTTGTTCACCATCTGTCTAAACTTCAAGGCTTCACTCAAGTATTCTGTAGCTTTGCTGATTTGATTGATGAATGCCTGATCAGATGACCTGGCACTGGAACCACTAGATGACTGCAGGTTTGTGCTAAAATTTCAAATGCTTGCACTTATACAACCTTATTAATTTCTTTCACTCCTTTATAGTACACTATTAGACAGCATCTTTTTATTACTGATTTGTTATATATTAGTTTTAAAAAATCACTTTATCCCTTTAATTCTTACAGCTCCTAATTTCAAGACCTGTCAGAAACTCCTGTTAGCCTTTCTTTTAAGGTGCAATATACTAATTATTTATTCCCTGGTGATAGTACATATGTAAAATTTATGGCTAAACAGATTCTGTTACATTTCTGGGGTATTTATGCCAATTTTATCATTCTGAAGCAATACTGATGAAGGTACTGTATCCTGATGATGTATATCACATGAAAGAACTAGCACAATAGTTATGCATCTAATTTGGACCCTACAGTTGAATGCAACAATTTGCACATTATCTGTGGACCACAGCAATCACTTCTGCTTCATAGAGAAATTCACTAACTGGAAATACTTCTGATCTCTAGCTTATTGTGGCAAACTCTGCTATTGACTCCCTATCTTATTCTGTAGAAAATATATAAATATACAATTCTAAAATTCATAATTAACCTGAGCACAATATAGAAAAGAAAGGGCTCAACAATGCAAGAAAATATGGAAAAGATTTCCATTATCACAGCAACAAAATAACAGTTAAGTGTTGTTCAACAGCTCCAGACTGCTGTACAGACAACAGATCACATAATAGTGAGCAATAAAGTACTGCTGCTTCAAATCAGCAAACTTACGACTTCTAGAGAAATAAAATCCAAAATTTCATGCTTAATGATATGTTTCTTTTCAACCTAAATTTCATTTAGGTAGCAGATCTACTATACATGTACATAAAAAATGAGTGTATACAAATAAAAAATGAGAATACTGTATACAATACTACCATGTAAAATAAGGCAATAATAACTGAACTTGTATCAAAACATAACGATGACTTAATTCTTACTCAATGGATTCAAAACTGAAGAGCATGGCTCTGGCTGTGAGTCCGAAGATACAAAGTAATCATCTGTTCGAAATATCTTGGGAGGTTCAAAAGTCTTTGGTGAGGAAGAATGCATTGGAGGTAAGTTTGCCTCCCTTCTCTGAAAGAGATATATATTAAAGTGTGTTTCGGAATATAACAGAACAGACAAGATATATTTCATCACAACATTTTGAGTATACAGTATTTGAATGTACCTGACTGAAAAAAAAACAAAAATAGTATATCAGAAGCCATTAATGCCAAGGGCTTTTATTTAATTTCTACATAAACAACTGAACTTTAAAACTTACGAAGAATAAAGGTCTGATTGTAAACCCATGGCTTGGATTCAAATCTGCTTCTGCTTGACTAACAGCTGCTTCCATTTTAACCAGGTCATCCTTGACCTGTTTTATCAGGTTCTCAAGATTATCAATTCCTCTGAATGTACTCTGGAGTGCCTACAATAATAAAGGAAAATCACTTAAATACAGCTTGTAATAGAAATCTGACACCATTAAACATTTACCTAACCTAATCAAACATGAGAAAAATAATTAGGCATGATCATACTTTTGTTAAACGATGCTTTAAAGCTTTCCTGTATAGTATAGTAGGCCATCTTTCAAAGGTCATTTTCACCTATTCTTGATTCACCAAGATTAACAGTTTGCAAGCAAAAAATAAGAGAATTTTTATGATAAAATTATTTGGATACTCGCATACAATTAAAGTAGCCTAAATCTTCGCGCCATTTGGTGCGATTGGCAATCAAAGTAAAACAAAATAAAGCTTAGCTAACCCCCTGGGACTGTCTCTGAAATCACCTGTTTCCCACCAGGTGGTGCGGGAATGATTACGTTCCTGTCAGAATTCTTCATGACCACCCGGCTGGGTGGGTTTCCACTTTTAACAGTAAGTATCCAAATAATTAATTTTATCATGAAAATTCTCATTATTTGGAATGAATCTTACCTACTGTCACAGTTAGCTGACTGCTACATTGAAAGAGGATGGTGGGTTAGTACAGTCAGAGAGAAAATGTTCAGCCAAGCGAACTAAAAGCTATTTACAAAGGGAAAAAAAGCTTCTCAACATTCCTGCCTGTTGTGTGATCCTTACTGGCAAGTACTGTACTGTTGCTAGACATTGGAATCTCAACAGGGTGTATGGCCCTTGTAACGAGACTCGTCAGAGGATCCTTATAGGGGAAAAAAGGACTATCTCGTAGAGTACTAGTGACTCCAGTGCTTGAGTCGAAAGCCCATATCTGACAGTGCAAAACTAAAGACAACTGCCACCTTCTACTCCTATACACGAATGTGTACCTTCATGCTCCCAAAATTCAATAGTAGGATTTTCTAATAACTAATGATAAGATAGAAAGCAAGGTTACTATCATATTCGGTTCAGGAGAAAGCGTCCCCGCCGCAACGATAGGACTAAAGGCTTTACACTTCATGCCAAATTTGAACATTTCACAAATAATATGAGTCAACAACAGTTACATCTCTCCTGAGCTACATGACAACCTTCTCTAGCGAGAGGTTTTAAAGGAAATAAAGACGTGCTTACAGTACGGAAGACATGAGGATTATTTTAAAAAATGGTAAAAGCTCAGGAATCAACTGTGTATGCATTGACTTGAGCATTCTTGGACATAGGAGTGTTTGGTCTCCTAACACCAAAGATAAATACTTAACTCCTCCTCTTAAAGGTTTATATCTGTCCAGGTAAACGCTAAGAGTTCTAACTGGACAGAAGACAGCCACTTCAGCACTGCCTACCAAAGCAGTTAAATTAGGCACTGTCAAAAATCTGAGAAGGGCTTTCACTTCTATATCTTTTCTCCAAGTAATGAAAGAAAAGAGAGAGGGTGCCACTAGAACAAAGCCCACATACAAGAAAGGTCTTGAAGCTTACTAACACACTTTGCCGCAGCAAGAGCTGTCTTCAAAGTTCTTAACCCTTAAGGGACGGACTGAGCCTCAGTGTGAAGTAAAACAGGATTGGGGAGGTGGACGGATTGAGGCTGAGTGTGAAACAATATTACGCACCACTGATATGGTAAGAATGAGGCGAGAGAGAGGTGCCAATACTTCTATATGCTATAAATTCAGTAATGGCAACTTCTATTCTGACCTGAGAGTTGTACCAGTGTTGCCACAGACGTCTTTTCAGCCATCAGTAATGCTTCTGACTTGAAGGTGGAAAGTACTGCATCTCTCTCTCACATGAATCTTTTTGTAAATTTGCTTGCAAATATACGAAGGGGTTGCTGTTGTTTTTTGTTTTTGTCTTTTACAATAGTATGTCGGTTGTAAATGTAATTTTACAAAGAAAATAGCAAAGAAATAGGAGAAAAAGCATGTAAAAGTAAAAAAAAAAGTTACTGAATCTTCTTTCTCGTAAATTTACGTGAATATTTTTCAACAAATATGCAAAAAATTTGTGACTGCTTTTATTTCTTATCTGTTTTGATATTGTGTGAGCAGTAATAATAATTTTACAAAATACAATAAATTTATTTATTAGAAAAAACATATAAGTTGGTAAAATTTATGATTGTCTTGTAAATGAGGCCCCACAAGGGGTTGTAAATAGTCATTTTCAACTTCTCGTGGAAGGTAGGGAAGTTTTTTTCTAATATTTTTATTTATACAGTGTAAATGTACGTGTCATTCTCTTTCCACTGATGTGATTTTTTTTTATTTTGCCGACCTCAAAGTTTCCCCGGTCTGGGGTGCTGCACACTGATAAATTATGCCGTCCCTTAAGGGTTAAGT